>NC_039366.1:158012128-158619578 GCF_003573695.1 Papaver somniferum | reverse complement strand
CCCCCCCCCCCCGTAAACAATAAAAATCAATTTATCACTTTAGGTCTGATCTTATTATCTCTTTGCCGATACTTTTAACAAAAATACGAGTTTGAACAAGTAAAGTGCTATTGAAAGTAAAGTGCTGCTATACGACGATGTTAATGATAATGATCTTTGCGTGGAATTGGATGAGAATGAGGAACTAGACTAATCTGACAAAGAACCAGACTCATCTAACAAGTTCTTTGCTTTTTTAAACAGGGTTTTTGATGACCATTTTGTTTTCAGTGGTGGTTTTATTTATTTTTTAAGTACTGCACTAGATGGAGGATTTTTACACTGATAGATAGGTTGACATTTATGTGATGAATGATTCACGTTGAACTTTATGTTTTCTGGAAATGATGAACATGAAAATGGATGGGTTTAATTTATTTATCTATATTAGCTTACTGTATGATTAGAATAATACGTTTCCTACATAGGTTCCACTAATAATTCATACGTTTCCTCCCTAAACCAAGAATAATACAGGAGACAACCCAGCTTAAAATTATTAAGGTAAATATTATTCGAAATAGGAAAGTACTTTTTTTCTATAGCCTCTTCTCGAGTTGGTTAGAGATAGGAAACAAAATTTTGAAAATTTTGGGAAACAATTTTATCATAACTGTCTACGATATATTCTCTCATAAAATAAGAAAACTAACCATATTGGTTACACATCAAAAATTTGGAAATAAAAAAAGAAAAACACCAAAAATCTTTTGTTTGGCGGGTGATGAAAATGGATTTTACTGGGTGGGATGATTTCAAAAGGAAAATCAATTCCCGCCTGATGGTTTGGTTAAATTCCAAAAAGAAAAAGAAAGATGAGTTCGATCTACTTTTTCAGTTTTTATTACTCGATTCATTCTCTCTATGAAATCACAATTCTACTACTATCGTCTCTAATCTTTACAAGGAACCTACCTCTTCAGACTCGACCTTTGTTGTTGGTATTATTTCTACAACCCATTATCGAATGAATATTAAATTTATGTTAGATTTTTTGTTCGATCTCATGGAATCAGATGTTAGATCTTATAGGTTTACTAGTTAAAGCATGATTAGGGTTTTTATTGTATCACTTCTTATAGGTTTACTAGTTAAAGCATGAGTAGGGTTTTTATTCTATTACTATCTCTAATCTTTACAAGGAATCTACCTCTTTAAACTCGATCTTTGTTGCTGGTAATATTTCTACAACCCATTATCGAATGAATATTAAACTTATGTTAGATTTTTTGTTTGATCTCATGGAATCAGATGTTAGATCTTATAGGTTTACTTTTTAAAGCATGATTAGGGTTTTTATTCGGCTGTATCAAAGAAAAAGTTAATGACAATAATGGGTTGTACGATGAGATGTGATTTCATTTTGTTACAACAATAATATTTTAGGCTTAAGTTACATGCATGAACTATTATAAGATTTAGGTAAGGATCTTTCTTTCATGTTACTTAGTTAGGCTTTACTAGTTAGTTAGGTTTTACAAAATAAAAAATAAATAAAAAACTTAACGATGCTAATTTTTTCTAGGGTTTTTGTTATTGTTTGGGTTGGATTTTGATTGAGAGTTAATAACTCTACTTTGATCGACGATGTTGTGTCAATCATATTTATATACAAGGCTTCTCAAGATTTAATCATTTGAGTCTCTGTTACTTGGCGAGCCTATAACGTCTGTATTTTAAGTTGCCACTTTTAATAATACCATGTTGCTGGTTGGCCAATTTGACTATATCTTCAAGCTAAAAATGGATAATCATTATCTGGTGCTTTAGTGCTCTTGGCTTTTGTAACAAAAAGTTATATAAGACCGTTTAACCGGTACCTTTCGCTTTGTGGATAACACAATAATTATGAGGAGATTTTGTGTGTTGCAGTGATGTTTTAGCCTCAAGTTACATGCATCACTGGGTTCATGTTTGTTTTCTTTTCATATAATATAAAATAGGTGTAACACATGTTGCCTATCCTGTTAGGTTTAGCTAATATTTTCCAAAATAAGCTCAAATTCCTAACTGAGATGCACGTACCTACACAGCTTTTGTCATGGCAGAAGATGATGATTACGACCAATGGAGGGAATCAGATGTTGAGGGGGATTCTGATGAATAAACGGTGGATTTAGATGAGAGTCATGATGACATTGTACAATCAGATGACGATGATGGTGGAGATATGCTCCACAATGCTAGATTTGAAGACTTAACAGGTAATGTGCGAAACCTTGTACTTACTTGTTTCTACTTAAACATAACATGGTTTCATATGTTGCCTCGGTTATTTTCAGAGTCAGAATATTCTGAAAATGATGATTTGGAGGTGTTAGAAGAAAAAGAATTGGAAAATGCTCCAGAAGCAGAAAAGCAGCCACAACAAGAAGACTCTACAGAAGTGATCATAAAAGAAAGGGGAATGACAAGAATGTTGAAGCTGCATAGAGACTTCTCGATAAAAGATGCCAAAAGAAGGGATATTGAATTTGACAAAATGTTCCGGCCTATTGGTAACCATAGAATTGAATTCAGTAGTTACCTAGGCTATTTGGTCCGTGATATGGTTGGCATAAAACATTTATGTTGGAAGGAAGTCCCTTCAAAAACAAAAGAAAATATGTGGGAGAAAATTCTGGTATGCATATGCGGTTACCAATTCGTCATTTTTGTTGTCTAACTGTGAGTCTGTGATTAACATACATTAGATATTATTGCAGCTTCATTATGAGGTGCCCCATGAGCTGAAGCGAGTGGTCATGAAGCGTCTACCTGTTCAGCTGCGGGACTTCAGAAAGAAATTGTACAACAATCATGTAAAACCCTTCCTGGAAATGCCGCACAAACTAAGAACTTTCCCCAAAAAGTACGAAACGGTAATGGACCAAGAGAACTGGGACAATTACCTTAATCATGTACTAAAATCGGCTATATTTAAGGTATGGAATACACATTGATTTTTCTGATTTTGTGTTTCGTTCTTATTGTCTATCCCAGCAAACTAATGAAATTATTTTTATTTCCTCTGCAAGAAAAATTCGGAGAGGGGAAAAAAGGCAATATCACAATCCAAGTTCCCACATCGGACGGGACGAGGAGGATACTCGGGATTAAAACTAAAATTAGTAAGTATGTTGTCTTATTTATTATACACGACACAGTAAAACCGTCCATATCAGATACTTCTGTTTTGTATGTCGTGTTGCGTGTCTCATATATGCAGAAACTTAAAACGGTATAGGGATGTGTCCTCTTACACCAATCTGTAATTTTGTCACATTAGACGCTTTGGAATAGGTTTTCTGTTTTACACAGTTAATATCTGTGCGGATGTAAATCCTTACTTGTTTCTGGTAACTACTAGGTCCAAAGCGGAAATATTGCCGAAGAAGATCTTGAAGACCGATGCTTCATGTGGGCAAGAGCACGCGAAAACAAAGACGGAATTGTTCCAGACGAGTTTGTCAGGAAGAAGAATATGAAGTTGTGAGAAAACAGAAACTTTACAGTCCTCATGTTTTTAACCAAAGTAAGTGGAAAATAATTGCGCAAGATTTAAATCAGAATTTAACACATTATTGGAACATGAAGAGAAGCGGAAGATGATCCGAGAGGGAACTCTAACGGTTGGTCATAACGAGGATGCCCTAACAGTTGCGATCGGCCCGGATAAGGGTGGAAGTGTCAAGGGGGCTGGCTTTGGCGTGACGGAAACCCTTTACTTTCCAAATGGAAGAAAACCAAGACACTCGAAAGAGAACGATGAACTGCGTGAAAAGATGAAAGCTAAGGAGAAAGAATTAGAGTCTACTAAAAATGCCTATCAGAGATTGACATATAACTTGTTATCTCAAGGAGTCGACATTGCGAAAATTGTGGGAAACAGTATCAGCAAGTATGGAGGAGAGGTAAGTGAACCGAGTTTTGATTAGATTGTGTAATTTTTTGAAAAAATTGGCAGACAGTATCTGATTTTTTCAAACAATGTGTTCAACTACAGTCACAGGATGAAGGACCTATCAACGCCTCCAATCGATCTAAGAATAACATAGGTCCAGAATCAGTTAAGCAACTTCAAAAAAAACATGGGAAATCCGGTCCGCAGAAGTCATCTGAAAGCACCAAAGGGTTCGGGAAGCGGGTCTCTCCTTGTACTAAAACGCCGACCGTTTCTACTGAATCCCAGCCGTCTTTAGTATCAAAAAAGAAGTCTTCGTCTCCTTCATCCACTGGGGAATCTCAGAATGTGCCATCTGAAAAAGTTACCATTGATGTATGGTTTTCCAACGCGTTTAAATTTTGAATCTACCATTTACTATCTCTCATGCGCCTTGTGTTTCTGCAGGGCACAGGATGCAAACTTTGGTTTGGAGAAAAGGACAACATTGTTGCCATTGGTAGAGCTTACTCTTCAAAGAAGGTATCTTATAAAATGAAGTCAGGAATGACGGGTGAGGTTACATGCTATAGCGTCATGGTTAGTGAAGTACTAAATGAAACCATCAAATTACCCTTTGGCACATCTTCTGGGATAAAAACTTTAAAAGATGTTGGTGATGATGAATTTTTTTGTCCATCAAATCAAACCATCTTGGATCAAAAGGTTGGTTGCTATGCTTGTTTGCTTTATTAACTCATTGGATATGTTTTTACACAAACCAGTTATATATATATATATATATATATATATATATCTTGTTTGATATAAGAGACGAATATGTTATCAGCTATATGAATCACGGATGTTAGTGTATATTTTAGAGAACCTTATAGAACGAGATATGTGGTTAGCTATTTGATTGTGAGTCAGTTGTGCATTTTGCTTAAATGGTTTCACTGCAAAAACAATGTACAACTTTCATTTCAATTTTCTGATGCAGGTAAGTCAACCAAAACATTCTGAGGCTGTGAAATCACCGGATCTACTCAACGGAAGCCAATCTCGTATCGCAATATCTGAAAAAGTTCCGAAGGTATATGTTTTAAACCAGTTACATGATCTTAAGACCATATGAGTCTGAAATATGCTATCAACTACTATATGAATCACAGATGCTAGGGTGTATTTTGGAGAACCTTGTATATTTGTTACCTATTCATCCATTTCTTCGCATTCACGGTGGAATTTGGCATATTTGTCACCCGAATATGGAATATTACTCTACTGCTACAGGTAAGTCAACAAAATTAGGGGAAACATACTCTGGATGTGACATCAAAAGATCCACCTAGTCGGAGCCAATCTGAGATCACGACAACTAATGTAGTTTCTCCGGTATATGTTTTATTTTTACATGCATTTTAAATCTCAATTTGTTTTAAAGTTTTCGCTTGAAGATGTTCATATGCCATATATTTCCGCAGGGTAGAAGGTGCAACCTTTTTGACGAGCTGTCTAAGGCAAACGTCCTTGCTAGAGGTAGAGCTTTTCTGTTAACAGGAAAACAACAATTACATGGAAAGGATGGGTTGGAGGTTGATTGCCACAAAATCCTGATTGATGAAGTAATAAAACCGAATTTCTGTCTACCCGTACGATTTGCTGGTATGGAAACATTAGGGAAAACTTTTGGAAAAGCGATTCCTTGGCCAAAGTATGGTGTTCAGCTTACCGAGCCTTCTAAGAAGGTTAGTTGCTTGGCTTGTTTGATTTGTAAGTCGAATATACATAAACCAGTCTATCAATTATATGAATCACCGATCCAAGTGTAAATTAGAGAACCTAGAAAAATAGAAACATGTGTAGCTTTCAAAAGTAACTAATAACTCTTTTAATCTTATGCAGAACCCTACCATGAATTCACAACCAACTACTTCTCTGCGGAAGTCTCCTTCACGTAGCAACCCTTCTGATGGATCTAAGAAGCAGTCTCCTAATCTTATGCAGAACTCTACCAGTAATTCCCAACCAAATTCTTCAATATCTCTAGAGAAGTCGTGCACATCTACGGCAGAACATCTGGATAAGACATCTAATGGAGTATGTTTTTTTTGATTCTTTTTTCTTCGTAAATCTATATTGCTAATTCTAGCATCTTCTTTTTATATGATGTTCATATGTCGTATCTCCGCAGAAAGCAAAATACGACTTTTGGAATGGATCTAGGGGAAACGTCGTTGCTAGAGGCAGTATTTTACCTATGGTGCCTAACCAGAAAATACATGGACAATATCTTCCTAGTAATTGTTATGCTGTCAATATTCAGGAGGTTATAGTTCCATCGTTCGTGTTAACCGAACCAAGTGGTGAGTTTAAGTTATTAGGGGAAGCTAAAGATGGTTTTGTGGCATGGCCGAAAGATAACTGTTCCATCTCTGATGACAAGGTTAGTTTCTTAGCTCTTTTGCTTTATTAATCAAGTATATAAATAGTTTTACATAAATCGTGTATTCAGTTTGATTAAAGAATAAGTACGAGATAGAAATATATTAACACCTAAATGGAACATGAATGCCAGTGTAAATTTGAAAATTGATATTTGGTTACGGATTTTATTATGGGCGTCAGCTGAGAAAAATGCCGCGGCCTTCAGTGAAGTTGGCTTTATTACATTGTTGGAAAAATGACTTTTGTCTGTCTCTTGTTGAGAATTCACATGACAGACAAATTCGCCTTGGATTTAGAATATATATATATATATAAAATACATTTAATCTCTTGCTGCAGGAAACTCCACAGCATGGAAAACCTCATGAGCAACCAGAAACAGTTTTAGATTCTGAGAAGAAATTGGACAGTGAAAAACTGAATGAGGAGCACCTAACAGTCAATCCACATTAGGGGAGTCATGCAGCCTCTGAAAAGATTTCTCAGAAGACTAAAAAGGCGCAGAGAAGGTTATATGTACCAACTGTGCAGAAGGCATTGCAACTTTCAGCTGCGCACCAGAGGAAGACAAGGTTTGGCACGTCGAGAATGTCACAACCTGATCCATTGCATGCAGAGACACCACCATCAAAAAAGTTGAGGAAAAACTGATGATTTTTGGATAAATCTAACAAGTTCTTTTCTTTTTTAAACATGGTTTTTGATGTGTGAACTTTTAGTTTACGTATTTTTTAAGTACTGCACTAGATGCATGCTTTTTACGCTGATAGATAGGTTGACATTTATGTGATGAATGATTCACGCTGAATTTTTATATTTTCTGGAAATGATGAACATGAAAATGGATGGGTTTAGTTTATTTATCTTTAGTAGCTTACTGTATGATTGATTACCAATCCAGATGAACCATGGGCTGTTATTATGAAGGAAAAATATTTTCATGCTGTTAATCCTTTAACTGATATTGTGAACAAACATGGGTCTTGGATTTGGCAAGGCATATGCACAGGTTTGAATATAATTAAAAGACACTACATATGGGAGATAGGTGATGGTACTTCTGTGCAAATTTGGAAAGATACTTGGATTCCAAATATGCACAGACCTCCAGATAGTCATTTTAGCTCTTTTAATATGAAAACTGTGAATCAGCTCATTGACCAAGACTCTAAGTCTTGGAATTCTGATATTTTGAATGTTTTGTTTGATGAAGATACTGTTAAAAGGATTACTGACATAAGAATTCCTATTGCATGTAAAGATAAGCTGAGATGGGAGCCTTCCAGCAATGGAATGTTTACTATAAAATCTGCTTACAATGCCATCTTGAATGAAAACTTAGCTACTAAGCCAACTAAGAACAACTTAGACATCTGCTGGAAATCCTTTTGGAGATATAAGCTACCTCCCAGAATTCGATATTTTATATGGAAATTCCTACATGGTTGCATTACTACTAAACATAAACTTGCTAGGTTCACTAAACATAAAGATAGTAGATGTGCTATTTGTAGTGGTAACCGTGAAACTATTCAACATCTGTTCTTTGATTGTCATCATGTCAGACATATATGGGATTCAATAGACTCTATATTATCTACTATCCTCCAGGGTCTAGACTTACAAAATTGGATTTGTGGTTTCTTTCTAAAGGCAAATAATGGTATGCCCAAGGATTTTAGTCTGCATGAGAGTGCCAGTTTCATTTTGTGGCTAACCTGGAAGGCTAGATGTGATATAGTTTTTGAAAACAAGCCATTTAACAGTAACATTGTTATAAACAATATTGTCATGCAGATTGAGGACTGGAAAAGGGATAAAAGTATGCAAACTAGTAGCAACAGTGCTTTGAGAATAATTGATAAGAACTGGAAGGCTCCTATAGATGATATATACAAATTGAATTTTGATGCTTCCTATATTGATAAAACTGTATTATCAGGATGGGGATTGATTTGTAGAGATTCTGCAGGAAACAACCATGGACTGCGAGGAGGTGCATCTCTAGCCATTGATCCAGAGCAAGCTGAAACACATTCTCTCCTAGAAGCAGTACAATGGGCTCACAGTAAGGGATGGCAAAAAATTCACTTGGAAGGAGATTGTCAAAATGTTATAGCAGTTGTGAATGAGAAGGCTACATCAGTTAAATGGACAACATATAATTTAATCCATGATGCATTAGTTATATTAAGTTATTTTGATTCTTGGGTTTGCACTTATGCCCATAGGGATGCAAATCATATTGCAGACTCTATAGCAAAGTATGCAAGAACTCAAACAATTTGCTTTTGTTGGTTTAATAATCTGTCTGTATGAATCAATCTTCTGATTCAACAGGATAAAAACAATATGTAAGCTTGCTTATCAATATATTTATTCTTTCCTATTAAAAATATACTGTATGATTAGAAGAATACGTTTCCTACATAGGTGCCACTAATAATTCAAACGTTTTCTCCCTAAACCAAGAATAATACAGGATACAACCCAGGTTAAAATTTTTAAGGAAAATATTATTCGAAATAGGAAAGTAATTTTTTTCTATGGCCTTTTCTCGAGTTGGTTAGAGATGGGAAACTAAATTTCGAAAATTTTGGGAAACAATTTTATCATAACTGTCTACGATATATTCTCTCATAAAATAAAGGAAACTAACTATATTTGTCACACATCAAAAATTTGGAAATAAAAAAAGAAAAACACCAAAATCTTTTGTTTGGCGTGCGATGAAAATGAATTTTACTGGGTGGGATGATTTCAAAAGGAAAATCAATTCCCGCCTGATGGTTTGGTTAAACTCCAAAAAGAAAAAGAAAGATGAGTTCGATCTACTTTTTCAGTTTTTATTACTCGATTCATTCTCTCTTTGAAATCATAATTCTGCTACTATCTCTAATCTTTACAAGGAACCTACCTCTTCAGACTCGATCTTTGTTGTTGGTATTATTTCTACAACCGAATATTAAATTGATTCTAGATTTTTTATTCGATCTCATGGAATCAGATGTTAGATATTATAGGTTTAATAGTTAAAGCATGATTAGGGTTTTTATTCTATTACTTCTTATATGTTTACTAGTTAAAGCATGATTAGGGTTTTTATTCTATTTTTACTATCTCTAATCTTTACAAGGAACCTACCTTTTCAGACTCGATCTTTGTTGTTGGTATTATTTATACAACCCATTATCGAATGAATATTAAACTGATGTTAGATTTTTTGTTCGATCTCATGGAATCAGATGTTAGATCTTATAGGTTTACTAGTTAAAGCATGACTAGGGTTTTTATTTGGCTGTATCAAAGAACAAGTTAATGACGATGAGAGGTGATTTTATTTTGTTACAACAATACTGTTTTAGGTTTAAGTTACATGCATGAACTATTATAAGATTTAGGTAAGGATCTTTCTTTCATGTTACTTAGTTAGGCTTTACTAGTTAGTTATTTTTACAAAACTTAACGATGTTAATTGTTTTCTCGGGTTTTTGTTATTGTTTGGGTTTGATTTAGATATAACTTTACTTTGATGGACGATGTTGTGTCAATCATATATATATATATAAGGCTTCTCAAGATTTAATCATTTGAGTCTCTGTTACTTGGCGAGCCTGTAACGTCTGCATTTTGAGTTGCCACTTTTAATGATACCATGTTGCTAGTTGGCCAATTTGACTATCATCTTCAAGCTAAAAATGGATAATCATTATGTGGTGCTTTAGTACTCTTGGCTTTTGTAACAAAAAGTTATATAAGACCGTTTAACTGGTACCTTTCACTTTGTGGATAACACAATATTCATGAGGATATTTTGTGTGTTGCAGTGATGTTTTAGCCTCAAGTTACATGCATCAATGAGTTCATGTTTGTTTTCTTTTCATATAATAGAAAAGAGGTGTAACACATGTAGCCTATCCTGTTAGTTTTAGCTAATATTTTCCAAAATAAGCTCAAATTCCTAACTGAGATGCACGTACCTACACAGCTTTTGTCATGGCAGAAGATGATTACAACGTGCCCCCAGAGGAGGACCAATGGGATGATGAGGTGGATTCTGATGGTGGCCATAGAATTGAATTCAGTAGTTACCTCGGATATTTGGCCCGTGATATGGTTGGCATAAAACATTTATGTTGGAAGGAAGTCCCTGCAAAAACAAAACAAAATATGTGGGAGGAAATTCTGGTATGCATATGCGGTTATCAATTCGTCGTTTTTTTTGTCGAACTGTGAGTCTGTGATGAACATAAATTAGTTGTTATTGCAGTTTCATTATGAGGTGCCCCATGAATATAAGCAAGCGGTCATGAAGCGTCAAGCTGTTCAACTGCGGGACTTCAGAAGGAAATTATACAATAATCATGTAAAACCCTTCCTGGAAAGACCATACAAACTAAAAACTTTCCCTAGAAAGTACAAAACGGTAATGGACCAAGAAGACTGGGACGAATACCTTAAGTATGTACTAGAATCGCCTATATTTAAGGTATGGAATACACATTGCTTTTTCTAATTTGTGTTTCGTTCTTATTGTCTATCCCAGCATACTAATGAAATTATTTTTATTTCCTCTGCAAGAAAAATTCGGAGAAGGGAACAGAGGCAATATCCCAATCCAAGTTCCCACATCGGACAGGACAAGGAGGATACTCGGGATTAAAACTAAAATTAGTAAGTCTGTTGTCTTAAACCAGTTACATGATCTTAAACCATATGTCTGAAATATGATATCAACAATATGAATCACGGATTCTAGGGTATATTTTGGAGAACCTTGTATATTTGTTACCTATTCAATTTATCAGTGTCTTCGCATTCATGGTCTAAGAAGCAATCTCCTAATCTTATGCAGAACTCTACCAGTAATTCCCAACCAAATCCTTCAATATCTCTAGAGAAGTCGTGCACATCTATGGCAGAACCTATGGCTAAGACATCTAATGGAGTATTTTTTTTCTTCGTAAATCTATAATGCTAATCCTAGCATCTTCTTTTTATATGATGTTCATATGTCGTATCTCCGCAGAAAGCAAAATACGACTTTTGGAATGGATCTAGGGGAAACGTCGTTGCTAGAGGCAGTATTTTTTCTAAAGTGCCTAACCAGAAAATACATCGACAAGAGCTTCCTGAACACTGTTATGCTGCCAATATTCTGGAGGTCATAGATCCATCATTCGTGTTAACGGAACCAAGTGGTGAGTTTAAGTTATTAGGGGAAGCTAAAGATGGTTTTGCGGCATGGCCGAAAGATAATTGTTCCATCTCCGATGACAAGGTTAGTTTCTTAGCTCTTTTGCTTTGTTAATCAAGTATATAAATTGTTTTACGTAAATCAATCGTGTATTCAGTTTGATTAAAGAATAAGTACGAGATAGAAATATATTAACACCTAATGGAACATGAATGCCAGTGTAAATTAGAAAATTGATATTTGGTTACGGATTTTATTATGGGCGTCGGATGTGAAAAATGGCGCGACCTTCAGTGAAGTTGGCTTTATCACATTGTTGGAAAAATGACTTTTGTCTGTCTGTTGTTGAGAATTCATATGACAGACAAATAATTCATATGACAGACGAATTCGCCTTGGATTTAGAATATATATAATACATTTAATCTCTTGCCGCAGGAAACTCCACAACATGGAAAACCTCATAAGCAACCAGAACCAGTTTTAGATTTTGAGAAGAAATTGGACAGTGATAACCTGAATGAGGAGCACCTAGCAGTCAATCCACATTCGGGGAGTCATGCATGCAGCCTCTGAAAAGCTTTCTCAAAAGACTAAAAAGGCGCAAAGAAGGTTATATGCACCAACTGTGCAGAAGGCATGCCAACTTTCAGATGGGAAACATAGGAAGACAAGGTTTGGCGCGTCGAGAATGTCACAACCTGATCTATTGCATGCAGAGACACCACCATCAAAAAAGTTGAAGAAAAACTGCGTTACATGTGGACGGCGTAGGATGCATATAATTTAACGGTCAATATTGCATCATCTAAAATGAGATCCAACGATTCCTAATACGACCACGTGGATCAAGGTAATTGTAAATTGGCGTGGCTAAATATCAATATAGCCACGCTCTTTGGGGCGTGTCTATAGGAAATCAGTGAACGGCTCACAACGTTACATGTGAACGGTGAAGGATGCATATAATTGAACGGTCAATATTGCATCATCTTAAATGAGATCCAACGATTCCTAATACGGCCACGTGGATCAAGGTAATTGTAAATTGGCGTGGCTAAATAGCACATATAGCCACGCTATATGGGGCGTGTCTATAGGATATCCAATCAACGGCTCACAACATTACATGTGGACGGTGAAGGATGCATATAATTTAACGATCAATATTGCATCATCTTAAATGAGATCCAACGATTCGTAATACGGCTACGTGGACCAAGGTAATTGGAAATTGGCGTGATTAAATATCACATATAGCCACGCTCTATGGGGCGTGTCTATAGGATATCCAATGAACGGTTCACAACATTACATGTGGATGGTATTCAACGGTTCCTAATGCAGCCACGTGGATGAAAGTAAGTGAAATTGGCGTGGCTAAAACATAACATATAACCACGTTAAACCTATATGGCGTGTCTATCGGATAACCAATGGCTACGCCAAAAAGCAATTTGTGTGTCTAAAGTGAACCAAATAGGCACGCCAAAACGCAATTTGCGTGTCTAAAGTGAACCAAATGGCCACGCCAACAAGCAGTTTGTGTGTCTAAAGTGAACCAAATGGCCACGCCAAGAAGCAGTTTGCGTGTCTATAGTGAATCAAATATCCACGCTAAAAGAAATTTGCGTGTCTATAGTGAACCAAATAGCCACGCAAAAACAATAAATCATGTGTCTATAGAGTACCAGTACTTAAGTTTTTGGGACCCTATATAGCAACGCCTATATGGCTCTGGCGTGTCTATTTCATGTAGAAATAGACACGCATGGCAATCGTGGATATAAGCTACCTAAAACCACGCCATGTTACCTAAAACCACGCAAGCAGAAGTCACTCCTAGTCCAAACCGAAGTGGCGTGACAAAACCTCTATGGACACGCCAATTTGGCGTGGAAAAAGGGTTTATGTATACTAGTGACCTTACCTTGGCATTAATCTTACAAACACCTTTGAGAATTTGATGAAGAAGATTCATGGAGGAGGAACCACATGAGCCATTAAGGGTGTCACATATTTGTCTCTTGCAAGCATTCTCCTTCATACGTTTGAAAGTACATGGACGAACAAGCTTGGGAGTTCCAATGGAGTTTCCAATCAGATCTATAGAGAAGGAGCAACAAATTCGCTCAATAAAGCAGGGATAGCCTAACTTCTTGTTGGAAGACGTCACCGACAACATTTGATAAATGATAAACCCACAAATGTCGAGACTTGGAGTTCCCAACTCAAGGAAATAAACCATCTCCGTAAACTCACGACCCCAATGAGAATTCTCAATCGTGGAGGGACAAAGATTATAAATACCAAGTTTTACCAAGGACATCAAGGCAAGACTAAGATGAGCAGTAGGAAATTTTCCTTCATTCCAATCAACACTCTTACCATAAAGACCATTAGAGATGGTTTCATAAGAAGGTCTTCCACGACTAGGTCTTGGAAGGCGAAAACTCCCTAAGGGAATTTTAGTAATCCTTGAAATCAACTCTCTATTGAAATGAATCCTTTATCTATTTATCATGGTCTTGAATTCCATGTCATCATAATTAACATTATAGATGTTAGCATAGAAGATTCTTATAAGAGTGTCAAAACCTTCACCAAGACCATCAAAGATATTTCTAAGATTGAATTTTTTAAAACAAATCAAATCTTTATTATGCCCACTAGTAAAATCCAACTTCTTTTCTAGAATAAACCCATTAGATGAAAACCTTTCAAAAACCTTCCCACAAGAATCATTGACAAATCTAATTCTAATGGAACTTTGATCTATTGATAAGTTCATGCTAGAAGAAGATGAAGAACCCAAGTTTTTTGAAACCTTGAAATTCTTCATGAGAACTAGAAATTAAGAGATTAAAGGAAGAGATGACTTACTTGTATGTTCCTAGAAAACCCTTTTTTACTTTTTGATCTCCAATGATGATTAATGGAGAAAGCACATGAACCCTAGAGCGTTCACGTGCGCGGACAAGATGAGAGGAAGAGGAAGGTACGCATATTGTTCCTTTTATATACCCAAAGATGGGCTTGGACCCGTTTCTGAACCGCGACCCACAAAGGATTGTAGGATTTCTTAGGTGTTCAAACACCAAGGTTATGCAACTCGTGAAAGCACACGAACATGTGAAAAGACGGTGCAGTATAATCTATTTTACAATTATCCTGAGGAGGACAAAATGAAACATTAACCCAAGTACAAACAATCAAACCGTTTCTTGCCCCATATCAAGATATATACAAATGGGGTAGTGCCAACCTAGTTACCAAGTGGCAAGATGTGCAGAGAGACCCATGCACCATTTCCGGTTGATATTTGTGAACTGTACCAGTGATATAATCATAGTAATGATGATAATCAGGGTTAACAGAGCTTTCTAACTTCTTTTTCATATGACCAGAAAGGAGATTTTTCTGATAACTTAAATCTGTATCAAAAACACAAGAACCCGTTTTATTGGACCCACTTGTGTTGACAACATGTTTATTTTGTACATCATGATTGCATGATTTGACCTGTACAGAACTTTTATCAGAACGATTCTTATTCTTAACCAAATTAAGCTTTTCAAAGAATCTAAGAACATTTTCAAATGCTCTAAATATATCTTTGTCAGTTGATCCATCACGATAGTATTCCTCAAAGAGATTAAGAGTTAATCTAGTGAGTTTCCATATCTTTGAGCGTAAAGAACGTTTTCTCGACCTTCCTTTCTTAGAGGACCTTTTAATTTTTACTCTAGATTGTTCCTCATCATCTAAGTTTTCCAAAGTCTTATATGGAATGAGATTATCATGAGAAACCAAATGTCTAGTCCATAATAATCTCTGAACAATCTTTAAGGAATTTTGGCGTGCATTACAGATGTCGAGAGCAAGTTTCTGTAGTTGCAGGAAATCCTACACTACACCCCTCATATGATTTCATTGTTGATCAACTTATTTTAGGTTTATGCTCTTAATTTTATTGATTAAATTCTGAATGTTCTTACAAGGAAAATAAAGAAATCAAGAATGATCTTTGTTATGAACTTTCTCTCTCCTATTTACTTGTCTCTCACTCAAAAGAGATCTCTCTCTCCTTTACAACTCGAATGACTATTTATAAGGGAAATACATAGTGGATGACAGCTAATCTGTCCTTTATTTTCGGATATGGTTTGCGACATTCTCGCAACCTTACAAATGTTGACTTAGCAAGCTTTCTAATTTTCGCGAGACTATCACATCTTTCTCATGATCCTTGCTAATACGGATATGGTTTAAATGAGATCCAACGATTCCTAATACGGCCACGTGGATCAAGGTAATTGTAAATTGGCGTGGCTAAATAGCACATATATCCACGCTATATGGGGCGTGTCTATAGGATATCCAATCAACGGCTCACAACATTACATGTGGACGGTGAAGGATGCATATAATTTAACGATCAATATTGCATCATCTTAAATGAGATCCAACGATTCGTAATACGGCTACGTGGACCAAGGTAATTGGAAATTGGCGTGATTAAATATCACATATAGCCACGCTCTATGGGGCGTGTCTATAGGATATCCAATGAACGGTTCACAACATTACATGTGGATGGTATTCAACGGTTCCTAATGCAGCCACGTGGATGAAAGTAAGTGAAATTGGCGTGGCTAAAACATAACATATAACCACGTTAAACCTATATGGCGTGTCTATCGGATAACCAATGGCTACGCCAAAAAGCAATTTGTGTTTCTAAAGTGAACCAAATAGGCACGCCAAAACGCAATTTGCGTGTCTAAAGTGAACCAAATGGCCACGCCAACAAGCAGTTTGTGTGTCTAAAGTGAACCAAATGGCCACGCCAAGAAGCAGTTTGCGTGTCTATAGTGAATCAAATATCCACGCTAAAAGAAATTTGCGTGTCTATAGTGAACCAAATAGCCACGCAAAAACAATAAATCATGTGTCTATAGAGTACCAGTACTTAAGTTTTTGGGACCCTATATAGCAACGCCTATATGGCTCTGGCGTGTCTATTTCATGTAGAAATAGACACGCATGGCAATCGTGGATATAAGCTACCTAAAACCACGCCATGTTACCTAAAACCACGCAAGCAGAAGTCACTCCTAGTCCAAACCGAAGTGGCGTGACAAAACCTCTATGGACACGCCAATTTGGCGTGGAAAAAGGGTTTATGTATACTAGTGACCTTACCTTGGCATTAATCTTACAAACACCTTTGAGAATTTGATGAAGAAGATTCATGGAGGAGGAACCACATGAGCCATTAAGGGTGTCACATATTTGTCTCTTGCAAGCATTCTCCTTCATACGTTTGAAAGTACATGGACGAACAAGCTTGGGAGTTCCAATGGAGTTTCCAATCAGATCTATAGAGAAGGAGCAACAAATTCGCTCAATAAAGCAGGGATAGCCTAACTTCTTGTTGGAAGACGTCACCGACAACATTTGATAAATGATAAACCCACAAATGTCGAGACTTGGAGTTCCCAACTCAAGGAAATAAACCATCTCCGTAAACTCACGACCCCAATGAGAATTCTCAATCGTGGAGGGACAAAGATTATAAATACCAAGTTTTACCAAGGACATCAAGGCAAGACTAAGATGAGCAGTAGGAAATTTTCCTTCATTCCAATCAACACTCTTACCATAAAGACCATTAGAGATGGTTTCATAAGAAGGTCTTCCACGACTAGGTCTTGGAAGGCGAAAACTCCCTAAGGGAATTTTAGTAATCCTTGAAATCAACTCTCTATTGAAATGAATCCTTTATCTATTTATCATGGTCTTGAATTCCATGTCATCATAATTAACATTATAGATGTTAGCATAGAAGATTCTTATAAGAGTGTCAAAACCTTCACCAAGACCATCAAAGATATTTCTAAGATTGAATTTTTTAAAACAAATCAAATCTTTATTATGCCCACTAGTAAAATCCAACTTCTTTTCTAGAATAAACCCATTAGATGAAAACCTTTCAAAAACCTTCCCACAAGAATCATTGACAAATCTAATTCTAATGGAACTTTGATCTATTGATAAGTTCATGCTAGAAGAAGATGAAGAACCCAAGTTTTTTGAAACCTTGAAATTCTTCATGAGAACTAGAAATTAAGAGATTAAAGGAAGAGATGACTTACTTGTATGTTCCTAGAAAACCCTTTTTTACTTTTTGATCTCCAATGATGATTAATGGAGAAAGCACATGAACCCTAGAGCGTTCACGTGCGCGGACAAGATGAGAGGAAGAGGAAGGTACGCATATTGTTCCTTTTATATACCCAAAGATGGGCTTGGACCCGTTTCTGAACCGCGACCCACAAAAGGATTGTAGGATTTCTTAGGTGTTCAAACACCAAGGTTATGCAACTCGTGAAAGCACACGAACATGTGAAAAGACGGTGCAGTATAAATCTATTTTACAATTATCCTGAGGAGGACAAAATGAAACATTAACCCAAGTACAAACAAATCAAACCGTTTCTTTCCCCATATCAAGATATATACAAATGGGGTAGTGCCAACCTAGTTACCAAGTGGCAAGATGTGCAGAGAGACCCTCATGCACCATTTCCGGTTGATATTTGTGAACTGTACCAGTGATATAATCATAGTAATGATGATAATCAGGGTTAACAGAGCTTTCTAACTTCTTTTTCATATGACCAGAAAGGAGATTTTTCTGATAACTTAAATCTGTATCAAAAACACAAGAACCCGTTTTATTGGACCCACTTGTGTTGACAACATGTTTAGTTTGTACATCATGATTGCATGATTTGACCTGTACAGAACTTTTATCAGAACGATTCTTATTCTTAACCAAATTAAGCTTTTCAAAGAATCTAAGAACATTTTCAAATGCTCTAAATATATCTTTGTCAATTGATCCATCACGATAGTATTCCTCAAAGAGATTAAGAGTTAATCTAGTGAGTTTCCATATCTTTGAGCGTTAAGAACGTTTTCTCGACCTTCCTTTCTTAGAGGACCTTTTAATTTTTACTCTAGATTGTTCCTCATCATCTAAGTTTTCCAAAGTCTTATATGGAATGAGATTATCATGAGAAACCAAATGTCTAGTCCATAATAATCTCTGAACAATCTTTAAGGAATTTTGGCGTGCATTACAGATGTCGAGAGCAAGTTTCTGTAGTTGCAGGAAATCCTACACTACACCCCTCATATGATTTCATTGTTGATCATCTCATTTTAGGTTTATGCTCTTAATTTTATTGATTAAATTCTGAATGTTCTTACAAGGAAAATAAAGAAATCAAGAATGATCTTTGTTATGAACTTTCTCTCTCCTATTTACTTGTCTCTCACTCAAAAGAGATCCCTCTCTCCTTTACAACTCGAATGACTATTTATAAGGGAAATACATAGTGGATGACAGCTAATATGTCCTTTATTTTCGGATATGGTTTGCGACATTCTCGCAACCTTACAAATGTTGACTTCGCAAGCTTTCTAATTTTCGCGAGACTATCACATCTTTCTCATGATCCTTGCTGACGTCGTTTCTGAAATTGTTCTGCGATGCTTTTGTCCAATACCATTGATAATTTCGCTGAGACATAATTGTTGCGAGATTCTGATCCTACATCTTGCCTCTTCTCATATCTTCTCTGCAAAGTAGAGAATGATGTGAGAAATGCCGCAACCGCTTATCTTCTCATATTCTGCATTTATCACACGTATTCTTTCTTCCATTTATTTCTCGACACATCTTTTGTAACCGTTACTTTTTAACCGCTTAAATCTTTCCGTATTAACCATGTTTATTTTCTCGAGGAAATATTCCCTCTATATATATTTCTTCTCATCCTCTTCTTCTTTCTTTTTATTCTCTCTGCAACTTCATCGTTCTTCTGCAAGCTCCATTGTTGCAACTTTTCTTCTTTCCTATTCAATCTTTTTAAATTCTTCTTCATCTTCAAATTAGATCTTCATAGTTCGTGATCTTCTTCAAGATAATTTCCCTGCTATCATTTTTCATGGATTCATCAAGGTTAGTCTTCTCTTTTCTTCCTTATAAGTTTTGCTGAAATTGATATATTTGAAATTAATCTTGTTTATTGCCTTATGTGATGTTGTTTATGTGATTCCCATACTCTTTTTATTTCAGCAAAAGCGGCTCCAACACTAAATTTACAGTTCAGAACCCTAACAATCCCAAATCACAGCATAAAGTTGTCGTTCATAAAAGAAAGTCTGCGAATGAGAAGGTAGTAAGAAACACTATCTTTTTCTAATAACAATATTGTTGCCTTTGTTTCTTATCTAAATTGTAATTCGCAGGGTGATAAAGATCTTCATATACCTCACAAGAAATCTCGCCACCTCAAGGCTGTTCCAACTTCTGTTCCCTTCCATCTACTCATTTCTTCCAAATCTCCTGCGACATCTTCGCAAGATAAACCTTTATCTCCAATTCGTGAAGACGCTTCCTCTGACTTCATTTCTTCCAAATCTCCTGCGACATATTCGTAAGATAAACCTTTATCTCCAACTCGCGAGAATGCTGCCTCTGATTTCATTTCTCCAGTTGATCTTTCTATGACTGAAATTCCCCTTGTGGTTCCTTCTACGAATGAAGCCTCTTCTCTTCCCATTGAGAATGTTTCTCAACCTTCTATCTCTACTAGTTCTCTACCTAAGTCTCCTCCTTTGTCGAAAGAGACTGTGGAAGGGATAGATATTGCTTTCAGGGTTTTATCTGAGATTCTAGATGATGGGAAGAAGTCTTCTACTGATCCCATCAAGTCTAATGTTTGTGAAATTCTGAGCAAGCATTTGGGTTCTGACAAAGCTGCTTCGCGGACAACTTTAGAAAAAGAATGTAATGCTCTTCGTCTTAAAAATCAGAAACTTCAGAATGTTTTGCTGGATCGTGATAATCTTCACAAGAAGAATGATGAATTAAGAGGTATGATTTCCTCATCTATGTCTTTAATTTGCCTTTTCGATGGTTTTATCCTTCCCCTGTTTAATTATCCTTTAAATCCCTCTTTCGCATGTTAAGCATTAAATCAGAAACGAGTAATGGAGAGATATCAATTTGAATCTGCTTTGAAGAAGCCCGTGTTGATAAAGAAGTCTTAATGGATCAATATAACCAATTAGATAATCTCTATTCATATTCTCTTGATCAAATAAATAATCTTACCAATGAAAATACCCAATTAGTTGAAAAACAAGATCTATTAAGTAATGAAGTATCTCGTCTTTCTTATTCTTTAACCAAAGCTAATTTAGGGATGGAAACTTTATCAGATGAGAACAAAACCTTATCTCAAGAGAAGCGAGTTTATTTAAACAAGATGGTGATATCTTCGCAACAACTTAATATTCTCCAAAAAGTATGTGCTGACCAAGAGAAATATCTTCGCTCTTTAAGAAATGAACTTAAAGAAGTAACAGAATCATCTATCGCTGAAAGAGATACACTCATTCAAGGTAGAATAGCTTTAAGTGTGAAGGAAAATCATCTTAAAGAAAAATATTCCAATTAGAAGAATCTTATTCTTCTCTTGCGAAGAAAAATGCCTTCCTTGTTGCTAAAGAGAAAAATCTTCAGTCTCGACTTAAAGGTTTAGTTGGAGATAAATTTGATGACGCAATGGATCATTGGGAAAATAGTTGTCTATCCTTGATTCAACATCTTATTTCGCAAAAGGAAGGTAGTCATAATAGTTTGACTGCCTTAATTATCTTTCCTTTGTCATATCTCTCTGAATTCCTTATCTTAATAAAATTTTGTATTCTATTTTTCGCAGAGACTGAGAAGAATCTTCATTCTTCTATTTCTGATCTGGAGGCTAAATATGTTAAAATTCGCAAAGAGAATGCATTACTCGTCTCTACCCTTACTGGTTCTCGCGACCGGGCAGAAAGAAGACTTGATTATCTTGCTTATTTTAAGGATATTCAAGATAGGAATCATCAGAGAGCACTTCTTCGCCAAGTTCATCTCCGGGCTGAAGTCCTTGTAAATGACATTTTATTGTCCAACTCTCTTCCTCCTACATCAATTGATCCTTTAGAAGTAGATGATGATGAAGTTCCTCGTCCTGCTGATAGTGATTACGATTATGAAAGCGGTGCAGAGGATAATTTCCTGGAAGATGAAGAAGAAGTTCCTTCTAAATAAGTATCTGCTGGTGTTAATCAGAATGAGAAAGAAATTTCTCCTGAAGAAGTAGTTGTTGGCGATAATAAAGATGCTAGTCAAGTAATTGCTGGCGATAATCAAAATCCTAGTCATGACGAAGATGAAAGCCGAAATGAAGGAGAAGCTTGCGAGAATGTTGGCGAAGAATCTCTGTCATCTCCTGCTACTGATATTGATATTGAAGCTTGAGCTTCTTTTCTAGCTTTGTTTTCTTGAGCTGTCTTTTTTTTATTACTTTTGAGAGCTACATTTCTCAATCTTCTTTGTAGTCAACTTTTTCTTTTAATATTTTGTTGATAAGAAAGATAATGCTTCTTGTATATCGATTCCCATACTTGCCTCTCATTATCTTTCTTGCAAAAAATAATCTGTTATGAATGCTTATAATTAGTTTGTTTTATTATATGGTCTTATTTTGCCTTCCTAATTAAAGGTCTTATTATGCCATCTCTTGTCATTGCGACAAAATCGCAGGACGTCCTTGCACTTTCATACAAAAACCCATTGATCTTGTCTTAACTTTTTCTTTTGTATTATGGCCTCTTCAGGAATGTTGCGACAATATGACAGGCCTAAATATTCTTGCGAAAATAAAGCCCCATGACATTCCGTCTTGCGACGAAATCGCAGGACGTCTTCGCACTTTCATGCGAAAACCCATTGATCTCGTCTTATTTTTCTTTTGTATTATTGCCTCTTCAGGATTGTTGCACAAATATGACAAGCCTTAATATCCTTGCGAATAAAAGCCTCATGACATTTGCGTCTTAAGACACTTATCAGCTCCCTAATGGAGGGTGCCGCCCTTATCTCCCCCTGGTTGCCCCTTCAAGGAGGCGTACTTCTACCATACAAGGTTAGCTCCTCCCATCCAGTCTTAACAACAACCAGTTGTTTTCGCAGCCTCTTATCCCTTTTACCTATAGGGCTTATGGTTACGAGACTGCACCCTAAGTGGGGTTTTCTTCAGGCCGAGTGCAGTATAAGCCAAGACTTGTCAAGAATGGCAAGGACGCTTCAAACCCCTCGGCACTCTTGACTCAACCGTGTACCTCGGCGCCTTGATCAGATCTGCACTCCTTGGGAGAGTCCTTATTACCTTAGTCGCCCAACCAAGTCATATGCTTAAGTTGAGAATCCAAGGTGCCTCTCCCGGATGGGCTTTATTGACCCCAAATCTCCATGACTCAGGTTCCGGTGGCGGTATAGCCTTTCCCTGAGCCATGTAACAGGTACCCCCTAATATGACGTACTTTAGGTCTTACATTTGCCTCTTGCGAAATTTTATTCGCGAACTAGGGTGTACGCCATAAAGGTTCGCCCCTTTCTTTTATGTCATTGTTCTCTGCGAAAATTTCGCACATCATGATCTTGTTTTGATGATAATCTGCAATTATTCTTTCAGAATTCATAACTTCTCAAAGCTTCTTACGGATAATATTTTTCAAGTACAACCTGTTCCATGGTCTGTCTAATCTATGACCAACATCTCTTCCTTCTGGATCCATTAATCTATAAGCTCCTGTTCCAACTATCTCCTTAATGATGTAAGGTCCATCCCATTTTTTCGCTAATTTTCCACCATTTTCTCGCTGATATATTGGTGTTTCTCGCAGAACTAAATCTCCTGGTTGAAATTCACGTATTTTGACACGTTTATTATATTCTCGAGCTAATCTTCGCTGATAATTCTCCATATGTTGTAAAGTTTTTCTCTTTTTCTTCTAATTCATCAAGTTTGTTTAAATTAAACCCGCACTAAGATTTTTCTCCCAAGCTTCTCTTTTTGTTGTCGGAATAACAACTTCTGTTGGTAACACCGCTTCAACTCCGTATGTTAAACAAAAAGGTGACATTCCAGTAGCTTCTCTTCTAGTTGTATTATAAGCCCATACTGCATTATGTACTTGTTCGCACCATGATCTGTGATGTCCTTCCAATTTCTTCTTTAATATATCTGCAATTGTTTTATTGTTGCTTCTACTTGCCCATTAGCTTGTGGATAGGAGTGGACTTTCCACATTTTATCTTGAATGCATTAAGTAACATTTCTATGTTCTGCCCCTCAAACTGTTTCCCATTATCAGATACCAACTGTGCAGAATTCCAAATCTGCAAATGATATTTTCGAATATGAATGTAAAGATATCTTTGTCGCGAATATGTTGTACTGCCTTCACTTCTGTCCATTTTGTGAAATAATCTGTTGCGACTATTAAGTATCTTCTTTGTCCAGTTCCTGGTAAAAATGGCCCCACAATGTCTAAGCCCCATTTTCCAAAGGGCCACACACTGGTTGAAGATGACAATGGTGCTCCTGGTGCATGTATTTCTTTCCATGCCGCTGACAATCTTCGCAACGTCTTGATATTTGTTTTGCATCTTCATGCATGTATGGCCAGTAATAACCTTGCATTTTTGCTCTATGTGCCAAAGATCTTCCTCCACTATGATTGCCAGCATCTCCACTATGTAACATTTTCAGCACCTTTTCTCCTTCCTCTCGTGTCAAACATCTGAGTGATGGTCCACTAAAGGATTTTCGGTATACAACCCATCTCTTAATTCATAATTCGTTGCTCGGCTTTTTAACTTGTGTGTTTCCAATCTATTTCTTGGTGTTTCTCCTTTCGCCAAATATGTGAAGTTCCATTCTCCAGTCTGCGACATTATTTATTTGTTCTTCTTTTCATTATTATCTATCATCACATCCACATCTTCCTCTTCTTTTTGATTGATGGTGACAGAAGTGTTTGTTTTTTATGCATCTCGCAGTTGGATCTGTCATACTTGAGATGAAAGCAAAAGCGTCTGCGAGTCTATTATCCTTTCTTGAAATGTGCCTCCATTTTATTTTTGGGATTTTCGCTGACAATTCTTCAACCAGCTTCTTGTATTTCTTCAGGATGGTTCATTTGTAGTATACTCCTTTTATTTGGCGAATAACTAGCTGCGAATCACTAGTGATCCTGGCATTTTCTAGTTTCATTTCTATTGCGAATTTTAATGCATGTATCACAGCTTCATATTCTGTTTCATTATTAGTGGATGCAAATTCCAATCTGAATGAAAAAGCCATCTTTATTCCTTCTGGCGAAATTAAAACAATTCCAACTCCATTTCCTTCTCCATTTGATGATCCATCTACCAGTATTTCCCATCTATTTGGTTCTGTTAATAAATCTTTTGGATCTCCATGTTCGTCTTCTACATCCATCATTTCTTCTACTGCTTCATCTTCTTCTAAAGGAAATTCTGCCAAGAAATCCGCAACAACTTGTGATTTTGGTGAAGACAAAACTTCATATTTAATATCAAAATGGCCTACTTGTGCATTCCATCTCTCTACCCTTCCTGATCTTTTAGAATTCTTCATCACTGATTCAATTGGTACTTTTGTTAATACCTTTATCTTGTGTGCTTGAAAGTATATGCGGAGCTTAAATGATGCATAAACTAATGCTAAGATTAACTTTTCAATCTTTGAATAATTCTTCTCTGTGGTATTAAAAGTTTTGTTAATGTAATAAATGGGTTTCTCCACTCCTGCGCCTACTCGCAATAACACAACACTTAATGCATGCGACGTTGTCGCAAGATAAATCAATAATTCTTCTCCTGGTTCTGCCTTTTGTAAAATAGTTGTATTCATAAGATGTTCTTTGATTCCTTGAAAAGCCTTTTCACATTCATCACTCCATTTAAATTTCGCACCCTTCTTGAGTATATCGAAAAAATATTTACATTTGTCTGATGATCGCGAAATGAATCTCCGCAGCGAAGCTAGAAGACCATTCAACTTCTGTACATATTTTATTGTTGCTGGTGTTGGCATGTCACGAACTGCTTGCACTTTTTCTGGATCAACCTGTATTCCTTTCTTTGATACAATGTAGCCTAAAATTTTTTCCGATGCAACTCTAATAGTACACTTCTCGGGATTCAATTTAATGTTATACTGCCGCCTTTGTTCAAAAATCTCCCTCAAGTCTTGTACATGGTCTTTAGCTTCTTTACTATTTACCAACATGTCGTCCACGTATACTTCTAATGTTTTGTGTATCCATTTTGCGAACACCTTCTCTACCATTCTTTGATATGTTGCTCCCGCATTTCGCAAACCAAACGGCATTTTCGTGTAATGATATAAACCTCTAGGGGCAAAGAAAGCAGTATGTTCTTGATCTTCTTCAGCGAGAGGAATTTGGTTATACCCTTTGTACCCATCTAAAGATGATACCCTATCATTTCCCACTGCAGATTCCACCATTTGAGGAATATCGGGTAACGGAAAACTATCTTTAGGGCAAGCTTTGTTCAAATCAGTGAAATCTATGCAAATCCTGATTCCCTTGTTTTTCTTTGGGACAATGACCATATTCGCTATCCATTCTGGGTATTTAGCTTCTCTTATAATTCCTGCCTCCAACATTTTCTGTAATTCTTCTTCTATTTGGGAATGGTAAGTTGTTGCGATTTTTCTTATTCTCTGTTTAAATGGTCTCACATTTTTGTTAATCTCTAGTCTGTGGCAAGCAATTGTTGGATCTATTCCTGGTATCTCATCCATGTTTCCTGCGAAAATATCTTTATATTCTCGCAGTAAGTTGACAGTTCTTTCTTCTTCTTCTTCTTCTATATCCATTTTGGTTCCAATTCTCAACATTAAAGGCTCCTCTACAGTCTCAACATTTCTTTCTTTTGTTGGTTCTGCGGCAGTGTAACTGGGTTTAGGTTCTCCCATTGGTGTGGGTTCTTTAATTGCTTTTATGGGTCCTTCTCCTTCTTCCGAAATTTCGCTGGGTATTCCTTTGCCTTTTTTTGCCCTTATCATATATACTCTAAATTCTTCTTCCTTCTTTGCTTCCTTTTTGCTTGTTCTTCATAACTCCTTACTTCAATTTTATGACATAATTTCGCAATGTCAACATCTCCTCTGATTTCACCTATTCCAATTGGAGTGGGGAATTTAATACATTGATGCAACGTTGATACCACAAATTTTATCGCATGTATCCATGATCTTCCTAATAACATATTATATGGCGATTCCATATCCACCACGCACAATGTCACATGTGTTTCGATTTGTCCAAGTGGAATTCGTACCACTATTTCTCCTTTAGGTTTTGTTGTGGATTTTCCAAAGCCGTGAACAAAATATGTTGAATTGGACATTTCTTCATCTTTAAATCCCATTCCCCGGAATGCATGATAAAATATTATATCAACTGAACTTCCTGTATCAATTAAAGTTCTGTTCAACATCCATTCTCCTGTGGATTTTATTGCTGTATCCTTCTCTTTTCGTGTAATAGGCACTGTGATGACCAACGGAGATGTATGGTTCAAATTTTCTTTTGGTATTTCTTCTGCCATGAACACAATTCTTTGCTTTTCCCAATCTTTCAAAGGTGAAGTTTTTTCTACCGCCATAATTTTCTTTCCTTCAAATTTCGTTTATGTATTCTTCCTTTGATGTTTTCATGGAATTCATTAGCCAAGCTTTTTGTTATCATATTACACTCCAATTTTTTGCCATTTTCATTAATTCTATTCATCTTTCCTCTAACTGATTCACTGATTTGTTTAATCACTTTGTTGATTTGAATCTTCTCAATCAACAGTCTTCAACTTTCGATCTTCAATCTCCCTATTTCTAGCGCCATTATGTAGTTGCAGGAAATCCTACACTACACCCCTCATATGATTTCATTGTTGATCAGCTCATTTTAGGTTTATGCTCTTAATTTTATTGATTAAATTCTGAATGTTCTTACAAGGAAAATAAAGAAATCAAGAATGATCTTTGTTCTGAACTTTCTCTCTCCTATTTACTTGTCTCTCACTCAAAAGATCTCTCTCTTTCCTTTACAACTCGAATGACTATTTATAAGGGAAATACATAGTGGATGACAGCTAATCTGTCCGTTATTTTCGGATATGGTTTGCGACATTCTCGCAACCTTACAAATGTTGACTTCGCAAGCTTTCTAATTTTCGCGAGACTATCACATCTTTCTCATGATCCTTGCTGACGTCGTTTCTGAAATTGTTCTGCGACGCTTTTGTGCATACCATTGATAATTTCGCTGAGACATAATTGTTATGAGATTCTGATCCTACAGTTTCCTAAAGAAATTTCCCATGAGGACAAACATTAGGGATCAGTCAAACATAAACTAGTTAGGTTTATAGGGTTTTCCTGCTATGATACCAATTGAAAAAGTGGGGGTCTAACAACCATACCGAACAATTCGTTTGGCAATATGAATAGACAAACTCCAATATACTTTCAAGAGAATCAACTAGACATTCAGACTCAATCTAGAGAAAAGTATATCAAAGAGTTTTGTATCTCTCTTTCTCAAATTCAATCTGCAATCAGCAAATATAATTTTGCGAGCCCGATTGAATATAAAAGAATTAACTTGAACGTTACCAAAGACCAACGTTTAAGGATCAATCAACAACCAAATGTTGGATTTCCCAATTGATCGATTCAACGCACAACCTGTGATATTTCAATTATATAAGAAAATGCAATGCAGAAAAGAAATAACACAGACACCATAATTTTTGTTAACGAGGAAACCACAAATGCAGAAAAACTTTGGGACCTAGTCCAGATTTGAACACCACACTTTATTAAGCCGCTACAGACACTAGCCTACTACCAATGAACTTCGGACTGGACTGTAGTTGAAACCTAATCAATCTCACATTGATTCAAGGTACAGTTGCGCTCCTTACGTATCTGATTCCAGCAGGATACTACGCACTTGATTCCCTTAGATGATCTCACCCACAACCAATAGTTACTACTACCCAAAATCGAAGACTTGATAAACAAATCTGTCTCACACAGAAAAGTATATAGGAATAGATAAATCTGTCTCCCACATAAATACCTACGAGTTTTGTTCCGTCTTTTGATAAATCAAGGTGAACAAGAACCAATTGATATACCAGACTCATATTCCCGAAGAACAACCTAGAAATATCAATCACCTCACAATAATCTTAATCGTATGGTAGCGAAACAAGATATTGTGGAATCACAAACGATGAGAAGAAGATGTTTGTGACTACTTTTTATCTTGCCTATCAGAGATTAAATCTCGAGCCAATCTTAAAGAAGGTATTACTCAAACACGATAGAAACATCAAGATCAGATCACACAACTACAGAGAAAATAGTTGGGTCTGGCTTCACAATCCCAATGAAGTCTTCAAGTCGTTAACCTACAGGGTTTCGTGAAAAACCTAAGGTTAAAGGAGAATCAACTCTAGCTTATACAACTAGTATCACACAGGAGGTGTGGGGATTAGGTTTCCCAGTTGCTAGAGTTCTCCTTTATATAGTTTTCAAATCATGGTTTGCAATCTAAGTTACCTTGGTGTTGATGGTGGATTTTAGTTCAGGGCTAAAATTGTAAAACCAAATTTAATGTGCTGACATCCTGCAAAGGATAAAGCCATTTGATAAGCGATGAGCGTAGAAAACCTCTCGCTTTATTTATTTGAAGCAATTCAACAAATATACAAAATTCACCCAGAATGGTGCATGTAGCAACAATCCCAAATATTCCGTGAATTTATAGCATTATTAATTAATGCATGATTTGCCTAGTATTTCATGTGTTGTTCTCAGCAGAACTCTCATTATTGGTGCGACATGATGACCGAGTATTACTCTCAGTAGAGTAACATGAATCTCCAAGTGTCAATAGTGAGGTATGCACGAAATACCCGTACAGCCTACACCATTCTCATACAAAGAGAATCTCGTATCGGCGTGCTTATATTAGCCCGATCGAGCATATTTAATTTCCTAAGGGAAATCTGGACTGTCCGTATTAGTCTCAGAAACGATCAGGGCCACGCAAGTTGACCGCATGATTTAACCAGCCTAGACGAACCCTAGCAGGAGCAGGCGATCACCGTGATGACCACCGGCGGGCCCGCTTATGCCCTAGTCGGTCGAACACCACGCTATACTCACAACGCCCGCCGAACGCCAGCCCTAAAATAGGGTGGCCATGTTGTTTTGGGAAAGGATCGAACGAGCGATACTGATCAGGTCAGTCTTAAAAATGTCACAACCGTCCAACTTCGCCAGCCTGGTTGGACGGCTTAGATCGTACCGCGAATGATCAGGGAAGCGCTAACGCACACGTTGGCGGACCCACTCCTCACCTACCCGATCGGTTTTCTCACGGCAAAGCCATGGAGCAATGAACGTTTGCTCAAAACATGGCCGGCGTGATGCTTTAAAGGGTAGCGGAAATTCCACTAGCGTCTTAAAACGATCACAACCATCCAACTTATCCAGCATATTTGGATGGCTTAGATCGCGCCTAGGACCATCATGAAGGTGCACACATGTTCACCGTCAGCCCAACGTGGGCCCCACACGATCGGTCTCTCCAAAGGAGAAGCATAGCTCGCCAGCCCGTTTGGCCAAAGTCACGCGTGCGTGACTATTCAAAAACCATAATTAGGGTTTGCGGCAATGCATATCTGTCGTAGTTCGATCGCGTCCATCCATCTTCGCCAGCCTAAACAGAGGGTGTAGATATAGACTCAAGAGGTCCCAAGGATGTTGACGTGATCACCGCGGGCCCACCTGTGCGTGTGACCGACCGGCCTAGGCGAACTATGGCCAAGCGCCTCGAAACGCACGCCCGAAGGTGGCATGCCACGCGGCCTTCAATCCTTTGCGGCAATGGATTTCTGTCGCAAATCGATCATGACCACTCATCTTTGCCGGTGAAATTGAGCGGCCTAGATCGAATCTTTGTGAAACCGAGAGGCGTAGACACGCTCGCCGGCAGGCCGTCTACACGTATGCCCGGTCGGTCCCACCAAAATTAACGCCCATGCTTGAGTTCGATCAAGCCAAAGAGGTATGCTAGCGCACCTCTTAAAAACCCTAAAATTCCATCAACAATCGGAAATGTATGCCGTAAACCATCTCGTCCGTCCAACTTTGCCAGCTTGGTCGGACAACCTAGGTTAAAAGTTAGGCGACTAATGAAGCACCTCGATGATCACCGTCTGCCACTCTTCCACGGGAGTGATCGACTAGGGGATGGCTCGCCCATGCGGCCTCTAAACGATCACTCGAAGATGGTTGGACGTGATGCTATTATAAGACGCTTAATCCGCGACTTATTCTATTAAGCTTCAAAACAGCAATGCTTCATACATATTGATTGTTTTCGATGCATTACATGCATCGAGCATACACGATATTTCATGAATATCAATTTCTTAAATAACTTAGTTATTTAACTTAGCACCGTATGCTATTTCCTGTAGTGGTCCCACGATCCACTCATTCGAGACATCAAGCATGTCACAAACTGGGGGATACTTACTGGGGTATTGGTCTGGCGGTTTACAGCGTGCAGCGTGCAACGCGCCATTACGAGAACGTGTCAGGAAAAGGTCGACGGTTAACAGTGATGAGGGAAGTGGGCAAAGGTGTGATCGTGTGACAATCACGACTCCTACACGACCCCACTACTCCATCACTTCACCTCCTCCACTTCCTATGAGATGAGGGTTGCGCTCAATGACTAGTATAAATAGGTCCTTCACCTATTTCCAAACGACACAGAGAAAACCAAGTGTTGTCATCAGTATGCAGAAAACACCCAGAACTGATAGCTTACATTATTGCAAGCCAGTTCGATATTCTGATACAAGTCATAAAAAGCCAACACCTTCACAATATCAACACCTTCTTCGCTTCCCTCCCTAAGATCAACCCCATCTCCTTCACTTTGTGACCGAAGCAAGTCTGGAATGGCCATTTCTTGGTTTAGGCCAGAATTGTATAGATTGATCTCTCGAATCAAAAGCACTCCCGTGCAGTGCATTTTTTTAGGGTTTAGATTCGTTTCTCATCCACACACACCCAAAATTATCAAAACCAGTGGAAACAGTTTTCACCCATAAACAATTGGCGACCACAGTGGGAGATTAATCTCTCGGTTGTGAAGTCAATTTCTTCGCTGATTTTCAAAATGGTTGGTCTTAGGACTCCCCCAACAACTTCAGATTCCGGTCGAAGTTCTTCCAATGAAGATGCCACTTTTCCCAACGGTATATCTGGTGGTATAACCAGAAGAATCCCAACATTGATCGAGTTAGCACGGGTGCAGGAGATTCACACGAAGAACTTGGACCTGATCAAAAAACAATAAACAACATACTTGATCTCCTCATCAAGATGACATCAGATATGAGCGGTTCTCCTGTCACAGAGATTTCCACACTGGGGACTGATCCTCACAACGATCCTCCTCAATTCAATAGTTTCACTATGTACCAGAGGCTGGTGGACCAGGAAGCATCTTTTCTAGTAGAAAGTTTATGCTAACTTTTACCCCTCTCGAAGAATCAGCGGGCGGAGACGTTTGCTGCGACCAACCAGATATCCCTAGACGCGCATTTAACTCCTTTGCGTCCAGAATCCTCGAAAACACCAGAGATGTCTGTGAATAATGTCACATTTACAGAAGAAGACATGATGGCGGAAAAAGGTCATAACCGGGCCCTACACGTTACTGCACGCATCAAGGATTCAGATTTCAAAAGGGATCTCATCGACACGGGAGCATCTTCGAATGTGATTACTCTCAAGTCACTCAGGACGGCCAAGGTTCGCCCAAGCAAGATCGTGCGACAGCCTACCACGATGACAAACTTTGAAGGAAACCAAACCAACACGTACGTGTATGTCAATCTGAATTTATCTGTAGGGCCCGTCCAATCAAAGGTGAAATTCGAAGTCATAGAAAGGGAGCCGGACTACCATATGATACTGGGGAGACCATGGATTCATGACAATAGGATCGTCCCCTCGACGTATCACCAATGCCTGAAGACTATGCTGAATAAAGAAGTCGTTCGTATTCCTACATCATTGTCTCCTTACGCACCAATATGTAGAGCGGAATTGTTGAACCAAGAGAAGCTCTGCAGGAAGAATCAGACAAAGTTCATTGCACCCCACTCCCCACGTGGGCGTCAATCCAGGAAGAGGACCGACTTGCATCATTGAAGGCTAAGTCCCATGATGCATCTTTGCTGACAAGACGTACCAATTCTTCTTCATCATGTGAAGCCACGACCCACGCTCACACTAAGAGGGAGCGAACTTTTTTGGCGAGCCGTGATCAGAAAGGGAAAACCGTGTACCGACGCTGCTGTTGGCAATTAGCAGGGGAGACTGTTACCCAGTCTCTCCTCCCAACGAAATGCTACAACAACGACGAGCCACAAGAAGAAGTGATAGATGCTCCACGACAGCTGCAAGATGGCACCAACTCCACAACTGATGAGCTCGAAATCGTTAACATCGGGAATGAGGAATCTCCTAGGCTTATCTCCATCAGCTCAACCTTGTGTACGGGTGAACGCACGAAGCTCGTGGAACCTCTCAAAGAGTACCAGGACATATTCACTTGGACGTATGAAGAAATCCCCGGTTTAGATGAAAAATTGGTCACTCATCATCTACATATCATACCTGGATCCAAGCCGGTTAAACAGTCTCCAAGGCAGTTCATACACGAGGTAGAAGAGCAAATCGAGACTGAGATTCAGAAGTTTCTAGCTGCTGGCTTCATCAAACCCATTCATCATCCAACTTGGTTGGCTAATGTGGTTCCGGTAAAAAAAGAAAAATGGACAGATCAGGTGTTGTGTGGGTTTCAGAGACTTGAAAAGATGCTTCCCCAAAGATGATTTTCCTTTACCTAACATCGACATGTTAGTGGATGCCACCAGCGGACACGGCGTGTTCTCCTTCATGGATGGATATAACGGCTACAATCAGATAAGGATGTATGAGCATGACGCGAGTAAGACAGCTTTTCGAACTCCTCTCGGAAATTTTTATTATACTGTAATGCCATTTGGTTTAAAGAATGCCGGTGCAACGTATCAACATGGCAATCTTCCACGACGTGATACATAAGCAAGTTGAAGACTACGTGGATGATATAGTAGTCAAATCAAAAACTCGAGCGGCCCACACAGGAGTCTTACGACAAGTGTTCGAGTGACGTGAATACAAGTTGAAGATGAGTCCTTTGAAATGCGCTTTCGGCGTTTCTTCAGGCAAATTTCTGGGATTCCAGGTGAGTGCTGAGGGAATCAAAGTGGACCCATCCAAGACCCAAGTTATCCTCACGACGCCGCCTTCGCGAACTGTGAAGGAATTCCAAGGCTTCATGGGCAAGGTGAACTACATTCGACGTTTTATACTGGTTTATCCCAGCTTGTTGCTTCATTCACCCCCTTGCTGAAGAAAGGAGCAAGTTTCGTCTGGACCGCACTACAACAGGAAGTGTTTCGGAAGATTCAACGAATATTGTCATCTCCAAATCATCATAAAGGGTTCGCCTATTATGTCATCCCGGACGAGAGCGAGCGCGGGACATCTTCAGATCTACTGAAGCCGACACCTCAAGGGAGCAGCCTCATGAAGATAGCGATGTCCGCAACATCAATGAGAGATGCTTTCAGAATTTCGGCTCCTGTAGAAGAAGTAGTTTCATTACCAAAAGAGATTGCACCTGGGACTTAAGAGGTACATATAGATTCTCCATGAAAAGATCTTCATCATATTTGCAGATCCTATTAGTTAAGTCATTCACATGAAGGAACTTCCCTACTCCTCAAAGACACGATCCAAAGGTGATAATGGCAGAGGAGTGTGACTGGGGACTGCTTAGCACTTCCTATCTCAAAGATGGTGAATTTAGAGAGATGCAAGCACGCTATCATTATGATTCCAAGATGTCCAAAGACGAGGATATACTCAAGAGAGCAGACGTATTGTCAAACACCGGTGATATTCCTGGACGTCTATAAAACGCAACACATATGTAAAGACGGCCTCATGAACCCAGCGTGACAACGTCCATCAAGTCGAAGGCTCAATGGATACTCGTGGGCAGGGGAGTGTCTCCCTCTTTTTCATTCCATGAGGAAACATCAAGGAAGATATCAGTTCCATCATTAGCTTCTCCCTCGTGCCCGTAGATATCACGCCTCTTCCTGCCAGTCTCTTCTGATCACAGCTGCAGCTAAGAACCGTTGTTCGTTTGTTGATACCAGTGCTCGAGCTTCACCATAGCAACAACCACTACGGACAGAGGTAATCCGAACTTCTGCATATTTTATTTTGCCATGAAGAAGTAATATAGTCACGGATGAGAGATGGAGATATCTTTATTATGGTAAACTCACCGACCATACAAGATAGAACCATATAAATCACGCTTGGGGACTGAGGTTCAACATGAAATTCCTTCGTCGTCACTCAAGGACTTCTTCAACACAAGAGAGATGGTCAATCAAGGAGCACGTAATTCGCAAGGGAGAATTAAACTGAAGAAGAAGCCGCTTCAACGCTCTCTCCGGGAGTCTCCCTCCAGAAGCTTCTTCAACGCTCTCTCCAGAAACCGCTTCGACGTTCGCTTCAGAAGATGCTTCAACGCTCGCCAGGAGAAGCCTCTTCAATTATCTCTTCATAGGAAGCCGCTTCAACGTTCTCTCCAGGGTCCGCCTCGACGTTCGCTTCATAAGCTGCTTCAACACTCTCTCCAGGATCTGGTTCGATGTTTGCTCCAGAAGCCGCTTCAACGCTCTCTCCAGAAGCCGCTACAACACGCCTTACGGAAGCTACATCAACGTTCTCTTTGGGAGATGCTTCAACATCTTTTCAGAAACTGCATCAGCATCCTTTTAAGGATATTCCTCGTGATAGGGATCGTCCACATCAGAGTCGAGGATTATGACATAAACCGACATCATGCTAGGGGAACGCTTACCTGGACGCCTCTTGAACGTGACATGTTCCAAGGACAGGACGAACCATCTCTCCTGGTAACATCTAACTTTGTCTCATAAGTTTTATCTTTATTTGTCACCATCTCATGCCTACCCCACAATAATGCAACCATTATGTGCTAGGCATGGGACTTAATGTCGATGGTGGATTTTAGTTCAGGGGTAAAATTATAAAACCAAATTAAATGTGCTGACATCCTACAAAGGATAAAGCCGTGTGCTGACATCCTGCAAAGGATAAAGCCATTTGATAAGCAATGAGCGTAGAAAACCTCTCGCTTTATTTATTTGAAGCAATTCAATAAATATACAAAACTCACCCAAAATGGTGCATGTAGCAACAATCCAAAATATTATGTGAATTTATAGCATTATTAATTAATGCATGATTTGCCTAGTATTTCCTGTGTTGTTCTCAGCAGAACTCTCATTATTGGTGTGGCATGATGACTGAGTGTTACTCTCAGCAGAGTAACATGAATCTCCAAGTGTCAATAGTGAGATATGCACGAAATACCCGTACATGCTACACCATTCTCTAACGAATAGAATCTCGTATCGGCGTGCTTATATTAGCCCGATATAGCATATTTAATTTCCTAAGGGAAACCTGGAGTGTCCGTATCAGTCTCAGAAATGATCACGTCCACGCAAGTTGACCGCATGATTTAACCAGCCTAGACGAACCCTAGCAGGAGCAGGCGATCACCGTGATGACCACCGACGGGCCCGCTTATGCCCTAGCCGGTCGAACACCAAGCTATACTCCCAATGCCTGCCGAACGCCAGCCCTAAAATAGGGTGGCCATGTTGTTTTGGGAAAGTCTCGAACGAGCGAGACTGATCAGGTCAGTCTTAAAAATGTCACAACTTTCCAACTTCGCCAGCCTGGTTGGACGGCTTAGATCGTCCCGCGAATGATCAGGGAAGCGCTAACGCACACGTTGCCGACCCACTCCTCACCTACCCGATTGGTTTTCTCACGGCAAAGCCATGGAGCAATGAACGTTTGCTCGAAACATGGCTGGCGTGATGCTTTAAAGTGTCGCGGAAATTCCACCAGCGTCTTAAAACAATCACAACCATCCAACTTAGCCAGCATATTTGGATGGCTTAGATCGCGCCTAGGACCATCAGGAAGGTGCACACATGTTCACCGTCAGCCGACATGGGCCCCACACGATTGGTCTCTCCAAAGGAGAAGCATAGCTCACCAAACCGTTTGGCCAAAGTCACGCGTGCGTGACTATTTAAAAACCCTAATTAGGGTTTGCAGCGATGCATATCTGTCGTAGTTCGATCGCGTCCATCCATCTTCGCCAGCCTAAACAGAGGGTGTAGATATAGACTCAAGAGGTCCCAAGGATGTTGACGTGATCACCGCGGGCCCACCTGTGCGTGTGACCGACCGGCCTAGGCGAACTATGGCCAAGCGCCTCGAAACGCATGCCCGAAGGTGGCATGCCACGCGTCCTTCAATCCTTTGCGACAATGGATTTCTGTCGCAAATCGATCACGACCACTCATCTTTGCCGATAAAATTGAGCGGCCTAGTTCGAATCTTTGTGAAACCGAGAGGCGTAGACATGCTTGCCGGCAGGCCGTCTACACGCATGCCCGGTCGGTCCCACCAAAATTAACGCCCATGCTTGAGTTCGATCAAGCCAAAGAGGTATGCTTGCGCACCTCTTAAAAACCCTAAAATTCCATCAACGGTCGCAAATGTATGCCGTAAACCATCTCGTCCGTCCAACTTTGCCAGCTTGGTCGGACAACCTAGGTTTAAAGTTAGGAGACTAATGAAGCTCCTCGATGATCACCGTCTGCCACTCTTCCACAAGGAGTGATCGACCAAGGGATGGCTCGCCCATGCGGCCTCCAAACAATCACTCGAAGATGGTTGGACGTGATGCTATTTTAAGACGTTTAATCCGCGACTTATTCGGTTAAGCTTTAAAACAGTAATACTTCATACATATTGATTGTTTTCGATGCATTACATGCATCGAGCATACACGATATTTCATGAATATCAATTTCTTAAATAACTTAGTTATTTAACTTAGCACCGTATGTTATTCCTGCAGTGGTCCCACGATCCACTCATTCGAGATATCAAGCATGTCACAAACTGGGGGATACTTACTGGGGTATTGGTCTGGCGGTTTACAGCGTGCAACGCGCCATTACGAGAACGTGTCAGGAAAAGGTGGACGGTTAACAGTGATGAGGGAAGTGGGCAAAGGTGTGATCGCGTGACAATCACCACTCCTACACGACCCCACTACTCCATCACATCACCTCCTCCATTTCCTACGAGATGAGAGTTGCGCTCAATGACTTGTATAAATAGGTCCTTCACCTATTTCCAAACGACACAGAGAAAACCAAGTGTTGTCATCAGTATCCAGAAAACACCCAGAACTGATAGCTTACATTATTGCAAGCCAGTTTGATATTATGATACAAGTCATAAACAGCCAACACCTTCACAATATCAACACCTTCTTCGCTTCCCTCCCTAAGATCAACCCCATCTCCTTCACTTTGTGACCGAAGCAAGTCTGGAACGACCATTTCTTGGTTTAGGCCAGAATTGTATAGATTGATCTCTCGAATCAAAAGCACTCTCGTGCAGTGCATTTGTTTAGGGTTAAGATTCGTTTCTCATCCACACACACCCAAAATTATCAAAACCAGTAGAAACAGTTTTCACCCATAAACACTTGGTAACAAAGCATTCAATATTCACAGTTAGATGAAAACCTGATTAGATTCAAGCTAATATCTTCCAACCGTTAGATCAAACTTATTTTGTTATACACAAATGAAATGTACCCTCATTTAGGTTTATGTAGTACCTAAACGTGTACACCATGTTGGTTCAACCGTAGTTAACCGAGTTAGCTATATGAATACTCTCATATCAACCTTATTCATCTTAACCATAACTAGTTCAAATAACTCAAATGAAACTAGTTAAAGAGTTGTTCAATTGCTATATTCTCATAGAAGTATACAAAAACACAATTGAAGCAAAATCAGTTTGCTTCACTCGAATCAATTCATGAACATTATAGCCACGGTTTGCAAAGAATGCATTCCTTAATATATAAATGTATTAGTTCATGAGCCAACCGATTTTAGAACTTTAACCACTCAAGTATGCAAACGGGTACACATACTTAAGTAGTCGGTCTGGGTTTGTGTTCGCCAGTATGCAAACGGGTACGCATAGTTAGTACACTTCCAAAACCCAGCAGAAATTTCCTGGACATATACCATACGCAAGTATGAGTACCGGTATATGTACTTGGTACATGGAATTTCACAACTTCAAGTACGCATACGGGTATGCATACTTTAGTTCCGGTCATGGATCACAAACATGCAAGAATGCACAATATTTTTATAATCCAATGATGGTTAAGTTTTCTAAACTCTTATTTCAATCATTGAAACTTTCTTAGAGGATGACAATAGCCGTTTTCACACACTATTAGCATCAAAGCAATTTTCAAGCTATTGAAATAATCATAATGAAATATTCCAAGTCTACACCAAATGATTATATCACACAAACCATGTAAGATGTTACTCGTCGATTTTCACATGATCAAGATGAACTTGATTGAAGAGAAAGCTTACCAACACATATTCCGAGGAATATGTAAGCGATTTAAACTCAACTACACAATCTATGTCCTAGTCCGAGACATCTATAAATAGGCTAGAAACCAAGACTTATAGTTTCGATCACTAACATTGAAAAACATGCTTGAGATAGCAACACATGCGAGTTCGACTGAGCAGTGCTCTAATAGCTCTGACCCAAAGTCGAAGACTTGATAAACCAATCTATCTCACACAGAAAAGTCTATTGAATAGATAAATCTGTCTCCCACAGAAATACCTATGAGTTTTGTCCGTCTTTTGATAAATCAAGGTGAACAGGAATCAATTGATACATCAGACTTATATTCCCAAAGAACAACCTAGTAATATCAATCACCTCACAATAATCTTAATTGTATGGTAGCGAAACAAGATATTGTGGAATCACAAACGATGAGACGAAGATGTTTGTGACTACTTTTTATCTTGCATATCGAAGATTAAATCTCGAGCAAATCTTAAAGAAGATAGTACTCAATACGATAGAAAACAACAAGGTCAGAACGCTCAACTACATAGAAAATAGTTGGGTCTGGATTCACATTCCCAATGAAGTCTTTAAGTCGTTAACCTACAAGGTTTTGGAAAAACCTAAGGTTAAAGGAGAATCGACTCTAGTCGCAACTAGTATCACACAGGAGGTGTGGGGATTAGGTTTCCCAGTTGCTAGAGTTCTACCTCATACAGTCTTCAAATCAGGGTTTGCAATCAATGTTACCTTTGTTAGAGCATTGCTCGGTCGAACTCGCAAGCGTTGCTATCTCAAGCGTGTTTGTCAAGTTTAGTTGCCAAAATTATAAGTCTTGATTTCTAGTCTACTTATAGCTAAGTCTCGGATTAGGATAGTAAGTGTAGTTGAGCTTTAGACTCCACGGCGTTCATCGAATGAAGACGAAGAAAACTCAAGGGAACTTTTGGAACTTCATCAACAAAAGGTATGTGGAGACTTGAATTTATCTATCACTCAAAAGTCTATCTATTATATCTCTTAATTGAGACAAAAGTCGTATTGCTATATAGACTTCAATTATACACATTTTCTATTTCGAGCCGAGTCTATCTCGCTTATATATTTCTCGAAATATGTGTTGGTAAGCTTTCGCTTTGGCCAAGTTCATCTTTACTCGTGACGAAAGTCATGTTGATTATTTTAATAACTTGAAAATCGTTTTGATGAAAATAGTTTGTGAATAACAACTATTTTAACATCCTTTAAGAAAGTTTCAATGATTGAAATGAGAGTTTAGAACAAGTAACCATGTTTGGATATAAACATAGTGTGTTCTCACATTTGTGTAAAAGTCCAAAACCGGGAACCTAAAGTATGCGTACCCGTACGCGTACCGACGGTTGTTGGAAATCCGAGTGAGTATGCGTACGGGAGTTTCACATCCGTGAATTTCTGCTGGAGTTTGGAAGTAAAAACAAACTCAATCCGGTCACTTAAGTATGCGTACCCGTTTGCATACCTAAGCAGGTTACTTTCTAAAATCGGTTTGTTCATGAACTAAAACATTTATATATTAAGGAATGCAATCTTTGCAAACCGTGGCTATAATGTTCATGAATTGATTCGAGTGAATCAAAATAGATTTGCTTCGATTGTGTCATGTATTCTTTTATGAGATCTAAGCAGTTGAACAACTCTCTAACTAGTTCATTTGAGTCATTTAAACTAGTTATGGTAAAGATGCATAAGGTTAATATGAAAGTGCTCATATGGCTAACCATTGGTTAACTATTTTCGAATCGACTAGGTGTACACGTTTAGGTACGGTTACTCAAACCTAAATGAAGGTGCATTTCATTTGTGTATAACAAGCTAAGTTCTAACGGTTGAAAGATATTAGCTTGAATCTAATCAGTTTTTTATCTAAAGGTGAATATTGAATGCTTTGTTACCAAGGTAACTTAGATTGCAAACCCTGATTTGAAATCTATATAAAGGATAACTCTAGCAACTGGGAAACCTAATCCCCACACCTCCTATGTGATACTAGTTGCATAGCTAGAGTTGATTCTCCTTTAACCTTAGGTTTTTCACGAAATCCTGTAGGTTAACAACTTAAAGACTTCATTAGGATTGTGAATCCAGACCCAACTATTTTCTCTGTAGTTGCATGATCTGATCTTGTTGTTTTCTATCGTGATTGAGTACAATCATGAGATTGGCTTTGCTGGAGCATGGCTCGGTTGAACCCACCAAGCGTTGGTATGTCAAGTTTGGTTGTCATATTTTAGTGAATCAAAACTCATGTTAAGAGTCGCTTGATTATGTACTAGAGTCAACTTCGTATAGGTTAGCTTGAAAGTATTAGGATATGAGACATTACAAGTATTGCGAAGTCTTGAAGATGTGAAGAAGCAAGGAGCTACAACGACAATAATCATCCTTTCACTTGAGGTTAGTGATATTTGACTTGAACTGTTTCATTCCCTAACGTATCTTTCAAGTCGTGCATATTGAAACATAACTGCGAAGCATATTTGAACTCTAGATAGACATAGTATTTAAGGAATACAATACGATGTTTATTGCTTAACCATTAGACTTTGTAGATAATACATCGCCATAATCATTTGAATGCTACTGTGATTATGTATGGGTATGAGGTGAGGATTTCATCCTAGGGAACAATGTTTTCATGTGTTCTGAGGAAGTAAGTTCATAAACCTGTTTGTGAACCGAAAAGGAAATTTCCAGGTGTTATTGGTTTTGTTATTCATTGCATATCTTATGAATAACCAATATATGTGATTGAGCATAACCGCTCACAACTTGTTTGTGTTCTTGTTAGAACTATTCACAAAGGCCTGACTTATGTATTGGTATGACTTTTATTAGTTAAACCGATCTTAAGTAATCACCTGAGATGGAATGATCAGGTTTGTGTTTTGTCTGACCAAATATGGGAAAGGGGAACCGATCCTAGTAAGAGGTGCACTACATCACAAAGGGGAACTGATCCTTGAATGAGGTGCAACAAGGTTTATAGCAGAAAGAGGAACCGATCTTATGGACATGTGCAACACGTTTTTAGCCAAAGGGGAACCGATCCTATGGACATGTGCAACATATATAAGTTAGATACCATATATATGTGGGGAACCGATCCTAGTACCCAGTCAACCGAATTTTGGAAAGCTAGTGTGACTATGCACAGTACTCACATGGAGGTAGAACCGAAACTTGTTTTGGTAGAATCGTTAAACCCATGATTGTGATTGAATGTTGGTTTGATCAATCGCATAGTTCTTGAAAGTCAAATGAACCAATTCTAAACTTGTTTGGAAGTGTGGAAAATCGGTTTCAAGGTTGTAAGTGTGAAAGAGAACTTACAAAGTAAGGATGTCGACATACTTTGAAAACGTGCTATGAATGTTTATTTCTTTAATTGTTCAAAGATATTCCTTCAAAACTAAGGGAGGAGAATCCCAGGATCGAAACATAAGTAAGTTAAGAATCTTTTAATTAAGGTTATTAATTCCATTTTATAGGGAAATTCCAGAATTAGTAATGTGCATTTACTAATTAGATTTTCCGAGAGATCTCGATCATTATTTTTGGACAGAGCATTTCCAGGAATTATGAAAACCGAATTTGTGCTTTAATGAATATCTTGAGAATATTTTCGGTTTTGGAAATTCCTTGGTGTCCAAACTTCCTTGTCTATAAATAGTTGAAGTTTGCCTTTCTAGCAAACTAATCCTTCGTAACAACATACTTCCTCTTTTGTTGTTGTTACTGGTGTAGCCGCCTATTCGGATAGGAGAGCAACCTAATTAGGCGAAATCTCTTACGGCCGCTCAGTTTAAAGTCTTCTTTGGGATTGAGAAGCTCTAGCGTGTACTGTTGGTGGGAAACTAGATAATTGCGGTTTATCTTTTGTTTTCATTGATTTGATTGACTAACGGTGGTTGAAATCTGATTGCACCTAGTTTGTTTATTCTTGAGAATCTTCTCTTATGATATAAGATTCACTCAAAATAGTTCAGAGTTTCAACATGGATCTTTAGACTGTTGTTAGTTCTAAAGACGATCATGTGATAATCCATTGTTAACAGACTCCGTTCTATGCGTGATTGATCACAAGAGATTCAAATGATTGTGTGCAGGTTTTTATTGAAGATTTAAGAAGATTTGAAGACAAAGAAGATATTGAAGATCTGACTTGGGTTTTATAATCTTTGGTGTGCACAATACTTGTTTTGGTAAAAGAGGATTCAATTAATAATCGGTTTATCCTTGTGGTAGATTGGATTGATTAATTGAGTAGATCAGCATCAACACAGTTCTTTGGATTAAGAGTGTTGTTGGCTTAATATTAAACGATTACTTCGGTAATTGAACATAAGATAGATCTAAGGACCTGACGAAGGAGTTTATTGAAAATTCGGGGGTCTAACAACCTCACCCAATATTTCGATTAGCAATCTGTATGGACTAACTCCAATATACTTTCTAGAGAATCAACTAGACAGTCAGACTCAATCTAGAGAAAAGTATATCGAGGAGTTAATATCTCTCTCTTGATTTGATTTTACTCAAGCAAATAGAAATCTGCGAGTCTTTATCAAATACAAGGATAATAAACTTGGATGGTACCAAAGACCAATATCCAAGGATCAATCAATTTCCAATCAACAACCAAAGGTTGGATTTCACAATTGATCGATACAAATGTACAACCTGTGATATTTCAATTATATAACAAAATATAATGCGGAATAGAAATAACACAGACACCAGACATTTTGTTAACGAGGAAACCGCAAATGCAGAAAAACCTCGGGACCTAGTCCAGATTGAACACCACACTCTATTAAGCCGCTACAGACACCAGCCTACTACAAACTAACTTCGGTCTGGACTGTAGTTGAACCCTAATCAATCTCACACTGATTCAAGGTACAATTGTGCTCCTTACGTCTCTGATCCCAGCAGGATACTATGCACTTGATTCTCTAAGATGATCTCACCCACAACAAAGAGTTGCTACGACCCAAAGTGTACAAGGATAGATAAATCTGTCTCCCACAGATAAACCTAAAAGTTTTTTTCTGTCTTTTGAGGTGAAAAAGAACCAATTGATAAACCGGACTTATATTCCCGAAGAACAGCCTGGTATTATCAATCACCTGACAATAATCTAAATCGTATGGTAGCAAAACTAGATACTGCGGAATCACAAACGATGAGACGAAGATGTTTGTGATTTCTTTTTATCTTGCCCTACCGGAGATATAATCTCAAGTCAATTATTCAATTGAACTCGTACGACAGAAAATGGCAAGATCAGATCGCTCAACTACAAGAGAAGTAGTTTCGTCTGGCTTCACAATCCCAATGAAGTTTTTAAGTCGTTAATCGATGGGGTCTCGAGAAGAAACCTACGATTAAAGGAGAATCGAATCTAGCAAACCAACTAGTATCACACAGGAGGTGTGGGGATTATTTTTGCACAGTTGCTAGACGTCTCCTTATATAGTTTTCAAATCAGGGTTTGCAATCTAAGTTACCTTGGTAACAAAGCATTCAATAATCACCGTTAGATGAAAAACCTGATTTATCCAAGCTAATATCTTTCAACTGTTAGATCGAAACTTAGATTCTCACACACAAATGAAATGTATTCATTTAGGTTTGAGTTACCGTACCTAAACGTTTACATTGGTTGGTTCACAAATGGTTGACCAACGGTTAGCCATATGAGTGCTTTCATATTAACCGTATTCATCTTTCTCATAACTAGTTTAAATGACTCATAAGAACTAGTTCAAGAGTTGTTCAATTGCTTAGGTATTTATACATAGACACAATTGAAAAAAAATCGGTTTGATTCATTTGAATCAATTCATGAAAAATATACCCACGGTTTGCAAAGATATCATTCCTTATAATTTATTGTTTTAAGTCCAAGAACTACCGATTTGAGAAATAACTAGCTTGGGTACGCGTACGGGTATGCGTACCTTAGCTACCGGATTTGAGTTGGTTTTAGTTTCCAAACTCGGCAGACTTTTTCGGGTGAAAAAGTTCCGCCAGTACGCGTACCTAAGGTGGCTGGTTTTTGAGTTCGTAAACTTCAAACTCATAAGAATTTCTCTGACGTGAACTTCCGCCAGTGCGCGTACCCAACCTGTCTCCTTCACCAATATCGCATGCACACATATGCACGCACTTGGTTTTCGGCACATGTATTTATACACTAATGTGCGAACACACTATATGCTTACATCCATAGGTGGTTACATATTCTCAACTCTACATTTCAATCATTGAAATATTCTTCTATAACGTTATAACAGTCGTTAGACATAAAGAATCGACTATCGTCATCAAAACTATTTTCAAGATTGAAACGTCATCATGACTTTCGTCACGGGTAAAGATGAAGATGGTTAAAGAAAAAGCTTACCAACATGTATTTCGAGAAAAAGATAGGCGAGTAAACTCGGCTCGAAATAGCAAATGTGTATGTATGAAAACTATCATACTTATACGACTTTTTTCTCAAGAGTGGGAGATAAAGTAGATAGACTTTTGAGTGACAAGATGATTTCAAGTCTCCACATACTTTTTGCTCAGATGAAGTTCCACCGGTTCCTTGAGTAGTTCTTCGTCTTTGCAAGATAATCGCCATGGAGTCTGGATCTCAACTATTCCTAACTATCCTAGTCCGAGACTTAGTCATAAGTATACTAGAAATCAAGACATATAGTTTTGATCACTAACATTGAAAAACATGCTTGAGATAGCAACGCATGTGAGTTCGACCCAGCAATGCTCTAACAATCTCCCCCTTTGTCAATTTTAGGACACAACTATCAATACATATGGATTAGAAAATAAATAAAACTTTGTAGCTTCTCGTCCACATGCTTGATCTCCTTGGTGCTTCAACGTTACTTGAAAAATTCGTCTTTTCCAAGTACTCCCATGATTCCATAGATGTTCAATTCAACATCATAGTTGTTGAAGTTCCGTAGCCATAACAATGAGAAAACAAAAGCTCTCGATCATTGTTATACAGTGTCATAGTATTATTACACAGCATCAAAGTTCTCATATCACAACTTCGACAACAATACTATGGTGATATGTATCACTCCCCCTTAGTCAATACTTTCGTCTCAACATGAAAACCACTCCCCCTTACATAATGACCCGTAAAGCACTAAATCATATGTATTTATAGTGTGAACTACACATTAATTCTCCCCCTTTTTGTCAATAAAATTGGCAAAGATACGAAAACGGGATCCTAATGAAATTTCCAGGAAGACGTTTCAAGACCAAAGAAAACTACATATCAACTTGTTTAGATGCAATCATAAAGCCGAGGCTAAATGCATTCATCAAGGAGTTTATAAAGATACAAGATAACCCCTAAATAATTCCACAGCCGCACTCCCCACAAAGATATGGAAATTAAGCGCAAGTTCAAAAGAACTCTACCCATTTGATTTCATTCCCAAGAGAACAACAAGAGCGACCTTACTTTTACAAGAAAAGAAGGATTTTATTGGACACCAAAAACCATAAGAAATGATTTTTTATATCCAAAATTCTCAATTAAACTAACCACAAGAGAACCCATGATTAATTTAATCGGAATACACAACCAAAATAACCACAAACGAATCTATGATTAATCTAGTTGGAAATGCTCGACATAAGAGAGCTTACGGAGCTACGACTAAGTTCACCATAAAAGAATGATTTACTCAATCGTCTTATGCTCAACACAAGAAAAACTTATAGAGCATTGCAGTATGCACATAAAATATGGATCAAGGAATGATCAATACTGCAGCATATACAAGGATTCATTCTATTTTCCATCACTATTTGCAGAATGACATACAATAGACATAATCCTTGTAAACAAAAGATTTTATCCTATCTTCCATCAATAATTTACATAATAGGCTTAACTTTTGTTTGTCAAAAGTTCATCGATCTTATATCAATACTCGCATATCGACATATAAAAGAGATAACTTTTGACATCATATGGGACAATAATAGTTCACGGACGCAAACACGCATATCCCATAACATATTGCAATATATAAAACCATAAAGATTAATACTGCAAAAATCATCTTCCAAACGATTTTTTAGAATTTTAAATAAATAAACCTAAAAAATAAAGATGAAGAACGATGGACATAGCTATGTGTACTCACAATAATGGCTATTCCAAACTCTAGTTATTCTTCCTAAAATATAAAAAATAACTTCTCATAAGAAGACTTTCTAGACATTATAGAGCTTTCTCAGAGCATCTAATGGGAATTCCTTCTCATTATTGAAGAAAGTATTGATTATGGGATCATTCAATTCCTCTATATCTTCAGAAATGTCAGTTAACTCACTAAGTTCTCTTTTTAGTTCACACAAGGTGTTCTTGGTTAGAGACAAAATTAGTTCATAGTGAGTTATCTTTTCCAAAGAGGAAACGATTTGAGATTTTAAATCATTTCTCTTGTTGATGAAATCTTTCACCATGCCTCTAAAATTATTACCATAATGACAAACAGATAAGAGACAGTTAGAGGAAGAACCTTCTCCATTTGCTTTCTTTATCCTTGAGGAAGAGATTCCTTCACAAAGACGCACATTAACTGCTTTAACTGCATCTCTTTTTATGATCCTTCTAGTTACAGGAGCCATGAGACTGTATCTTATGACAAAGAATGAGAAGGGAAGGATAAAGAAATAATTCACGGATTTATGAACTCAAAAACCCTAAAAAGACATTGAATAAGTCTTTCAAGATTTGTTATCCGCTTTCCATCTTTTTAGAAGAATATTTTCTTAACAAATATAAAAAGATTTATAATCACAACGACTTGAGCCATTTTTTAGTCCAATCCCCATCTTTCCCAAGCTAAAAATGAGGATGTGAACGTCACCATCATTAGTTGGTGACTGAGTGAGCTTTATGCTCACACCTCTTATTTTTTCGTGGCTTATCACTGTTTGTTGTGTAAACATATTTCTTACCTCTTCTAGATCTCGATTTCTTTAAAAGATCTTGGTTTTCAAGACTTAGACTCATTTTCTGCATGTTCTCTTGAAGTTTGGTGATTTTCTTATTGCTCCTTCTGAATCTCGAAAAAGAATGTCCACAAAAAGAACAAATCAATGAGGATTTTTCGTCTTTATGTGAGTTTTTCTGTTTAGCACAACAACCAATAATCGTTGTTCCTTGATTAGTTGGAAAGGAAAACTTTGAGCTTTGAGTTTTGCTTTTGAATCCTAAATCATTAGTGTTTCCAAAGGATCTCTGACCAAATAACATTGCTGCAATTTTGTCAGAGCTTCCAGATAACCTTTGCAAGTCATATTTGGGAGTATCAATCTCTTCTTCCTTAGAGACATGGTTTTTACGAACTTATTATTAATACGCTCTATCTCAATATTTTTCACCAGGAGCGATGATTCTACTTGCTTCAAGGAAGCCTTTAAATGAAGGTTTTCTTGAAGAATCTCTTTATTCAAGAGATCAAGAAACTTTGTGTCATACTCAAGTTCTGAATCAGAAGTTGAAGAGGAGAGATAATCTTTTTCAATTGAATCATCTGAAGCAAAAACTGAGGATGGATATTCATCACACCTATCCTTCCTCTTTATCAAATCCTTGACCTTTCTGATTATCAGTGATTTATCACGATCAACATGATTTGAGCAACATTCATCATCCCAAGACAAGTGAGAGGATACACTTGTTTTGGTCATAGCATTGAACGCAATTGTTCTGCGAGTGTCAAGATCAAGAATTTTTAACTTTCCTATCAGAGAGTTTCTGGAATGTGTATCAAGGTTATTTCCCTCAACGATGGCATGCTTCTTAGAATCGTATCTAGATGGCAGCGATCTGAGAATTTTCATCACAATGTCCTTTTCAGGAATAGTCTTACCCAATGCAAAAGATGCATTAAAAATTTCAGACACTTTGTGATTAAACTCATCAAATGAATCCTCATCTTCCATACGAAGGTTTTCCCAATCGGAATTAAGGTTTTGAAGCCTAGCTTCCTTTTCACTGGTATTTCTTTCGAATACGATTTCTAAGATATCCCACGCATCTTTAGACCTAGTGAAATTTGACACATGGTGCTGAAGATTTGGGGTAATAGCATGTATGATGGCATTCAGACCGTCAGAGTTTTGCTTTGCAGCAAGTATCTCAGCAGCATCGTATTCGCCAACGCTACCTACTGCAATAACGGGAGCTTCATAGCCATTAACAACATATACCCATGATTGAAAATCACGCGCTTGAAGAAACGCTCGCATAATAATTTTCCACCATAAGTAATTAGAGCCATCGAAGACTGGTGGTACGTTAATAGAGATAACACCTCTGTCCATAGAGTCAGATCGCTTCAAACACAGACTTTTGAGGTCTTGAACGTGTTTGCATGCTCTGATACCAATTGAAAATGCGGGGGTCTAACAACCTCACCCAATATTTCGATTAGCAATCTGTATGGACTAACTCCAATATACTTTCTAGAGAATCAACTAGACAGTCAGACTCAATCTAGAGAAAAGTATATCAAGGAGTTAATATCTCTCTCTTGATTTGATTTTACTCAAGCAAATAGAAATCTGCGAGTCTTTATCAAATACAAGGATAATAAACTTGGATGGTACCAAATACCAATATCCAAGGATCAATCAATTTCCAATCAGCAACCAAAGGTTGGATTTCACAATTGATCGATACAAACGCACAACCTGTGATATTTCAATTATATAACAAAATATAATGCGGAATAGAAATAACACAGACACCAGAAATTTTGTTAACGAGGAAACCGTAAATGCAGAAAAACCCCGGGACCTAGTCCAGATTGAACACCACACTGTATTAAGCCGCTACATACACTAGCCTACTACAAACTAACTTCGGTTTGGACTGTAGTTGAACCCTAATCAATCTCACACTGATTCAAGGTACAATTGCGCTCCTTACGTCTCTGATCCCAGCAGGATACTACGCACTTGATTCCCTTAGTTGATCTCACCCACAACCAAGAGTTACTACGACCCAAAGTCGAAGACTTTAGTAAACAAATATGTATCACACAGAAAAGTCTGCAAGGATAGATAAATCTGTCTCCCATAGATAAACCTAAAAGTTTTGTTCTGTCTTTTGAGGTGAACAAGAACCAATTGATAAACCGGACTTATATTCCCAAAGAACATCCTAGTATTATCAATCACCTCACAATAATCTAAATCGTATGGTAGCGAAACTAGATATTGCGGAATCACAAACGATGAGACGAAGATGTTTGTGATTTCTTTTTATCTTGCCCTACCGGAGATATAATCTCAAGCCAATTATTCAATTGAACTTGTACGATATAAAATGGCAAGATCAGATCGCTCAACTACAACAGAAGTAGTTTCGTCTGGCTTCACAATCCCAATGAAGTCTTTAAGTCGTTAATCGAAAGGGTCTCAAGAAAAAACCTACGATTAAAGGAGAATCGACTCTAGCAAACAAACTACTATCATACATGAGGTGTGGGGATTAGTTTTGCACAGTTGCTATACGTCTCCTTATATAGTTTTCAAATCAGGGTTTGCAATCTAAGTTACCTTGGTAACAAAGCATTCAATAATCACCGTTAGATGAAAAACCTGATTTATCTTAGCTAATATCTTACAACCGTTAGATCGAAACTTAGCTTGTCATACACAAATAAAATGTATTCATTTAGGTTTGAGTAACCATACCTAAACGTGTACATTGGTTAGTTCACAAATGGTTGACCAATGGTTAGCCATATGAGTGCTTTCATATTAACCATATTCATCTTTCTCATAACTAGTTCAAATGACTCATAAGAACTAGTTCAAGAGTTGTTCAATTGCTTAGGTCTTTATACATAGACACAATTGAAACAAAATCGGTTTGATTCATTTGAATCAATTCATGAACAATATACCCACGGTTTGCAAAGATTGTATTCCTTATAATTTATTGTTTTAAATCCATGAACTACCAATTTGAGAAATAACTAGCTTGGGTACGCGTATGGGTATGCGTACCTTAGCTACCGGATTTGAGTTGGTTTTAGTTTCCAAACTCGGTAGACTTTTTCGGGTGAAAAAGTTCCACCAGTACGCGTACCTAAGGTGACTGGTTTTTGAGTTCGTAAATTTCAAACTCAGCAGAATTTCACGGACGTGAACTTCCGCCAGTACGCGTACGGGTATGCGTACCCAACCTGTCTCCTTCACCAATACTGCATGCACACATATGCGCGCAATTGGTTTCCGGCACATGGATTTATACACTAATGTGCGAACACACTATATGCTTACATCCATAGGTGGTTACATATTCTCAACTATACATTTTAATCATTGAAACATTCTTCTATAATGTTATAACATTCGTTAGACATAAAGAATCGACTATCGTCATCAAAGCTATTTTCAAGATTGAAATGTCATCATGACTTTCATCACGGGCAAAGATGAAGATGGTTAAAGAAAAAGCTTACCAACACGTATTTTAAGAAAAAGATAGGCGAGTAAACTCGGATCGAAATAGCAAATGTGTATGTATGAAAACTATCATACTTATACGAATTTTGTCTCAAGAGTAGGAGATAGAGTAGATAGACTTTTGAGTGACAAGATGAGTTCAAGTCTCCACATAACTTTTGGTCGGATAAAGTTCCACCGGTTCCTTAAGTAGTTCTTGGTCTTTGCAAGATAATCTCCATGGAGTCTGGAGCTCAACTATTCCTAACTATCCTAGACCGAGACTTAGTGATAAGTATACTAGAAATCAAGACATATAGTTTTGATCACTAACATTGACAAACATGCTTGAGATAGCAACACATGCGAGTTCGAACGAGCAATGCTCTAACATTTATGTTAAGATAAACGGAAGAGCCTTTGTCCGACTCATATCACTTGGTTGAATAAGAGTTGATACCAAACAGATTTGTTGTTCCTTTATTGTTTGGAATATGAACCAAAGGAATTGTTCCAAGTACATGACTTATTTATAAGTTGGAGGCGTAGGAATACATACAAAACTAGGTGAACTATAGGTTTAGTCTCTTGGTCTCAACTATACGAATTTGGTGTAATTTTGTGTAGCGGCTTAATCCTGAGAGTATTCAATTCTGGACAAGGTCCCGGGGTTTTTCTGCATTTGCGGTTTCCTCGTTAACAAAATCTTGCTGTGTCATTTACTTTTATTTTCTGCATTATAATTGTTTTATTATAATTAAAGTAAATTGCACAAACGTTAATTCATTTTTACTTGATAAGCAATTCTATTGTGTTTGGCTAAGTCCGAACCTTTGTATCAAGTAAACATACTTCACTGTTGTATTGTCTCGATCTCGTATCCATAGACGATCACACGAAGTGTGAACCGATTAGTTGTATTGTCTCGTGTCTGTCCATAGACAATTACTTTTTGAGAAAGGACTTATAGGTAGGAAAAGTTTTAGCTTGAGTTATATTTGGGTACCCTCGCCTTTTCAATTAGTATCAGAGCAGGCAAACACGAAAAGATCTAACAATCTGTGTTTGGTGCAATCCAACCTATAAGAATTGAATCTAATGTCCGATTCAGTTAACATTATGCAAGAGTCTAAATACTCAAAAGTTGAAGATGTTACTACTTCGTTGACTCATGACCCTGGAGTTACGAAAACATCTATGTCTATCTCTGATGATAGAGAAGATGCTGATAAAGAGTTGGTAAAACTCCTAAAGCCTATACAGTCTCTGTCTTCTAAAGTACTTATTTTAAAGACAGAGTCAAATCTTCTTAAACAGGAGATCAGAGAAAAAGACATTCAACTGAATTGTCTAGCCAAAGAGAAATTGGATCTTGCTGTCAAACTAGAAGCTCTTGGTAAATCTCTTACAGATAAAGAGACACATCCTATGATTCTGACTAATGATGTTGTTGTGATTTCTTCTGATGAGGAAACTAAAAGTCCTTGCTCGAATTTTACAGACAGTGATAAAACCGGTTTAATCACATCTGAAACAGATCAAGATGATGGTAGTTTGCTCAACTACATCAAGTTAGAAGAGGATGAGAAACTAGCTTCTAGATCTACTGATGATCAAACGAAATCTTGTCCAAAGGAAACTTCGAACCGATTCTGTGGTGATTGTAAGGAATACAATTTTTAGTTACTTGACAGGAAACTTATACTTCTTCAACATACAGTGGTAAAATTTTTTAAGGAAGTTTCGTGTCTTAAAAAAATGAAAGATCATTCTTCAGTGGAAAGACAGATTATACCACATCCTGATAAGATCAACTCAAATGAGTCAGAGGAAAGAGTTGATAATCGCTTCTGGAAAAAGGTTCCTCCGCACCCATATCGAAACAATTCTGGTTTTGATGAGGAACGACTCCAGAAGGAAGGGAAAGAGCGAATCTCTGCCAAAAGAAACAATCAGGAATTTTCGATAGTTGTTTCAGATGATCACACTAATGTGAATAATAAGGAAGTCCTTAGAATGACAAAATCTTATGAAAATCTCATTGAAAGAATTAAGAGAGATTTAGCTATCTCCGAGAATTTTCACATTAGTACATTTTCTCCACATGATCATATCTCTAGAGTTAGAAAAGATCATTGTCTTGGGAGAAAATATTTTGGGCAGAAATTCCCTAAAAGAAACATGAACTATGTTTCTGATATTCACTGTAAGCTGGAAAAAGCTTACTCCGATGCAACTTAGATTGTATCGAAATTTTGCACTCTCATCCCTATCTGTGCTCTTAATTTTGGATGAGAAAAGCACATAAAAAAACGGGCACTTGTTAATGGTAGTTCGCATTTTCGGTAATAAAAAATATTTATAGAATATCTTTCGGTTCCACTATGCAATAAAAAGAGAAGTTCGAAAACATATTTGTGTATATTTTCGAAAAATCCTGTTTCAAAACCTTCTTTTAGGTTTATTGTCTTTCCTTGATAAGGATGTCTCCCATAACTCGTAGTGTTACAAGGAGTGATAGAAGGGAAGCACGAAAAGTAAGAAACTATCAAGGGTTTGTCCCTTATCGAAGAATCAAAAAGATTATCTCGATAAACGTGCCTGATCATAACTCTGATATATCTCAACAAGAAATAAGTCTCTCTGCGATTGATGATTCAGATTCTACCAAGTAGTTCTCCACTGATGGTATGCATGAAGTTATGCATGGGTTTGATGAACTCATAAGAAGTTTTTTCTCCTTGATGCAAGACCGAGATGGACTGAAAGAAAGTTTGGAGGAGGCAAAAAGTGATCTTGCTAACTTGAAGCTTCAAATGGAAGATCTTATAAAACATAAAGTGGTTGCGGAAAAGTTCCTTGTGACATGCTTTAAAAGTTTGAACACTGAAGAGACCTCAGTGAACAACAAGAGCACCACTAGAGATTAAGTTATATACTGTAAAACTTGACCTAGTTTAATAGACATCAATTTTTGATTTCTTTCATTGATTGTATTGGTCTATTGATGAATAAATCTATTTTGAATAAAATTATTTGATTGGTAATTTTTCCTGTGATAGTTTTCGGTTTACATAGCATGTGCTTGAATGTTTTTATCGTATTGCAATGTATGTTGATGGGATGTTTGATTTCGGTTTTACTACCTTAATGTTCGATCTCATATATTGTGAACCCTTATGGTTTGGGTGACTTTTTGGTTTAGCAGGATTAAGTTCTAGCCCATGTTGGTAGGATTTATCAAATAATCATGAGGGGTTCTGATAGAAACAATATGTGAAAAAGTCACAATATGTTGAATCGGTTTTGGTTTAGCATAAAAGCATATGTGTTTCGACGGTTTTCAACTCTTGATTGCAATTGTTAAAACCGATTTTCAACCTTTCTCTGGTAAAGGTTGACGGTTGTTGTTATTCTTTTGTTTATGCATAAGGATGACAATGTGATCATATTTTGATAGCACCCTGGACGAAGATGCAAACATATTGGAGAAGTGGATGCGAAATTTGAGGTAACAATATTGTTAGTTAATTGTTTTCCTGTTTAAGAAAAGCCTGAGTTTATATTATATATATTTGTTGCTTTTGCTTAACAAAATTTCGGTACAATTGATATTTATTCCATGACGTGTGTGTGGATGTGTGATTCAATTGGTTCTGGTTAAGAAAAACTATTGTTATCTTGCTTTATTGTGTGGTATCAATTGTTTAGGCTTACAAAATTTTGGTACAATTGATGTTGTGTGTGATTCAATTTGTTCCGGTTAAGAAAAACTATTGTTATCTTGCTTTTGTATGGTATCAATTGTTTAGGCTTACAAAATTTCGGTGCAATTGCGGTGATTTTAATATCTATGTTGTTTCAATTGCTTCCGGTTGAGATGAATAATTATGCAAGTTGATTTATTTTGGTTTGTATGAATTTTTATGGCTTAACGAAATAAAAGGTGTACGGGATGAGTTGTTTAGTCCAATTCGATTCCGGAGAAACTAAGTTAATTCTTATCTTAGTTAGACTTATCGAAGTGAGGTTTCGGTTATTCAAGTCTAATCGAATGCCTTAACAAGAAATGCTAGTTAACAAACCTAGTACTTGTCTTGTTTAAAATTGAAAGGTCTAAGTTTATGGATAATTAGAACCTGATGAGAAAAATAGAGTTTATCTTTATTTTGGTCTTATCGAATTAAGCGATTGTTTTTGAACAATTGGTTTAGCAAAGGGACTAAAGTTCTTAGTTGATTTTTGGTTTGCTAAACTAAATTGGAAAAATTGTTTCGGACAATTGTTTCCTTAATAACATATCAAAATAAAACTACTTGTAGTTTCGGTTTTGATATTGGTTATCAGAACATGATGTGTGGAACCCTCGTGCCTAACTCTACAGGTTGCAAGTTCATTGAGATTTGTAAGATTCTTTTCGTGTTGTCCTTTATTTTTTCGTTTCTTTGTCATTTTTGTGACAAAAAGGGGGAGAAAATATGGAGTAAACAGGTGATACTAGCATTGATTTTATATTGATTGGTATCGCTAAGGAAAAGAACAATGGTGCTTGAACGTTTATCTAACGAAAGAGTGAAATCACAGGCTAAGGGGGAGTAACATGTCATATGAATTGGTATAACAAAGACGTACGGATTGAATATCTACCTATCTTCCTTAGGGGGAGTATTAGATTTGTTATTATAATGTCAACAACGACATTTTCAAGGATTGAATGTAAGCAGTTTTACTGTGTTGTTGAATCGGGAATCAAGCGGATGTGTAATGAATTCTTTAATTTTTTTATCCATATAATGTAAGAGTCTTGTCACTAAAATTGAGAAAGGGGGATATTGTTAGAGCATAGCTAGGTTGAACCCACCAAGCGTTGGTATGTCAAGTTTGGTTGTCATATTTTAGTGAATCAAAACTCATGTTAAGAGTCGCTTGATTATGTACTAGAGTCAACTTCGTATAGGTCAGCTTGAAAGTATTAGGATATGGGACATTACAAGTATTGCGAAGTCTTGAAGATGTGAAGAAGCAAGGATCTACAACGACAACAATCATCCTTCCACTTGAGGTTAGTGATATTTGACTTGAACTGTTCAATTCCCTAACGTATCTTTCAAGTCGTGCATATTGAAAACATAACTGCGAAGCATATTTTAACTCTAGATAGACATAGTATTAAGGAATAAAATACGAGGTTAATTGCTTAACCATTATACTTTGTAGATAAGACATCACCGTAATCATTTGAATGCTATTGTGATTATGTATGGGTATGAGGTGAGGATTTCATCCTAGGGAACAATGTTTTCATGTGTTCTAAGGAAATAAGTTCATAAACTTGTTTGTGAACCGAAAAGGAAATTGCCAGGTGTTATTAGTTTTGTTATTCATTGCATATCTTATGAACAACCAATATGTGTGATTGAGTATAACCACTCACAACTTGTTTGTGTTATTGGTACAACTATTCACAAAGGCCTGACTTATGTATTGGTATGACTTTTATTAGTGAAACCGATCTTAAGTAATCACCTGAGATGGTATGATCGGGTTTGTGTGTTGTCTGACCAAATATGGGAAAAGGGAACCGATCCTAGTAAGAGGTGTAGTACATCACAAAGGGGAACCGATCCTTGTATGGGGTGCAGCAGGGTTTATAGCATAAAGGGGAACCGATCTTATGGACATGTGCAACACATTTTTAGGCAAAGGGGAATCGATCCTATGGACATGTGCAACATATATAAGTTAGATACCATATATATGTGGGGAACCGATCCTAGTACCTAGTCAACCGAATTTTAGAAAGCTAGTGTGACTATGCACAGTACTCACATGGAGGTAGAACCGAAACTTGTTTTGGTAGAACCGTTAAACCCATGATTGTGATTGAATGTTGGTTTGATCAATCACATAGTTCTTGAAATTCATATGAACCAATTCTAAACTTGTTTGGAAGTGTGGAAAATCGGTTTCAAGGTTGTAAGTGCGAAAGAGAAATTACAAAGTAAGGATGTCGACATACTTTGAACACGTGCTATGAATGTTTATTTCTTTAATTGTTCAAAGATATTCCTTAACGGCTAAGGGAAGAGAATCCCAGGATCGAAACATAAGTAAGTTAAGAATCTTTTAATTAAGGTTATTAATTTCATTTTGTAGGGAAATTCCAGAATTAGTAATGTGCATTTACTAATTAGATTTTCCGAGATATTTCGATCATTATTTTGGAAAGAGCATTTCCAGGAATTATGAAAACTGAATTTGTGCTTTAATGAATATCTTGAGAATATTTTCGGTTTTGGAAATTCCTTGGTGTCCAAACTTCCTTGTCTATAAATACTTGAAGTTTGCCATTCTAGCAAACTAATCCTTCATAACAACAGACTTCCTCTTTTGTTGTTGTTACTGGTGTAGCCGCCTGTGGGAAACTAGATAATTGCGGTTTATCTTTTGTTTTGATTGATTTGATTGAATAACGGTGGTTGAAATCTGATTGAACCTAGTTTGTTTATTCTTGAGAATTTTCTCTTCTGATATAAGATTCACTCAAACTAGTTTAGAGTTTCGTCAGGGATCTTTAAACTGTTGTTAGTTCTAAAGACGATCTTGTGATAATCCATTGTTAACAGACTCCGTTCTGTGCGTGATTGATCATAAGAGATTCAAGTGATTGTGTGCAGGTTTTTATTTAAGATTTAAGAAGATTTGAAGACAAAGAAGATATTGAAGATTTCACTTGGGTTTTATAATTTTTGGTGTGCACAATACTTGTTTTGGTAAAAGAGGATCCAATTAATAATCGGTTTATCCTTTTGGTAGATTGGATTTATTAATTGAGTAGATCGGCATCAACACAATTCTTTGGATTAAGAGTGTTCTTGGCTTAATCTTAAACGATTACTTCGGTAATTGAACATAAGATAGATCTAAGGACTTGACGAAGAAGTTTATGTTAAGATAAAGTGAAGAGCCTTTGTCCGACTCATATCACTTGGTTGAATAAGAGTCGATACCAAAGATAATTGTTGTTCCTTTACTGTTTGGAATACGAACCAAAGGAATTGTTCCAAGTACGTGACTAATTTATAAGTTGGAGGCGTAGGAATACATTCGGAACTAGGTGAACTATAAGTTTAGTTGCGTGGTCTCAACTATACGAAGTTAGTGTAATTTTGTGTAGCAGCTTAATCCTGAGAGTATTCAATTCTGGACAAGGTCTCAGGGTTTTTCTGCATTTGCGGTTTCCTCGTTCACAAAATCTTGTTGTGTCATTTACTTTTATTTTCCGCATTATAATTGTTTTATTATAATTAAAGTAAATCGCACAAAGGTTAATTCCTATTTACTTGATAAGCAATCCTATTGTATTTGGTTAAGTCCGAACCTTTGTATCAAGTAAACATACTTCGTTGTTGTATTATCTCGATCTCGTATCCATAGACGATCACACGAAGTGTGAACCGATTAGTTGTATTGTCTCGACTCTGTCCATAGACAATCACTTTCGGAGAAAGGACTTATAGGTAGGAAAAGTTTTAGCCTGAGGTATATTTGGGTTCCCTCGCCTTTTCAGGCTTGAGATTTATATCTCTGATAGGCAAGATAGAAAAGTAGTCACAAACACCTTCGTCTCATCGTTTGTGATTCCACAATATCTTGTTTCGTTAATCTATTAAGATTATTGTGAGGTGATTGATAATACTAGGTTTTTCTTCGGGAATATAAGTCCGGATTATCAATTGGTTCATGTTCACCTTGGTTTATCAAAAGACGGAACAAAAACTCGTAGGTATATCTGTGGGAGAAAAATTTTATCTATTCAATAGACTTTCTGTGTGATACAGATTTGTTTATCAAGTCTTAAACTTTGGGTCGTAGGAACTCTTAGTTGTTGGTGAGATCAGCTTAGGGAATCAAGTGCGTAGTGTCCTGCTGGGATCAGAGACGTAAGGAACGCGACTGCACCTTGATCAGTGTGAGATTGATTAGGGCTCAACTACATTCCAGACCAAAGTTCATTGGTAGTAGGCTAATGTATGTAGCGGATTAATACAGTGTGGTGTTCAAATCTGGACTAGGTCCCGGGATTTTTCTGCATTTGCGGTTTCCTCGTTAACAAAACTTCTGGTGTCTGTGTTATTTCTTTTCCGCATTATATTTTGTTATATAATTGAAATATCACAGGTTATGCGTTGAGTCGATCAATTGGTAAATCCAACCTTTGGTTGTTGATTGAAATTGATTGATCCTTGAACATTGGTCTTTGGTACCGTTCAAGTTATTTCTCTTGTATTTAATCAGGCTCGCAAATTCCTATTTGTTTGATTACGGATTGAATCGAGAGATTGAGATATAACTCTTTGATATACTTTTTATTAAGATTGAGTCTGACTGTCTAGTTGATTCTCTTGAAAGTATACTGGAGTTAGTCCATACAGATTGCTAAGAGAAATATTGGGTGAGGTCTTTAGACCCCCGATTTTTCAACCTTGGTAACAAAGCAATCAATATTCACCGTTAGATGAAAACCTGATTAGACTCAAGCTATATTTCAACCGTTAGATCGAACTTAGCTTGTTACACACAAATGATAAGTGACTTCATTTAGATATGAGTAACCGTACCAAAACGTGTACACCTTGTTGGCTCAACAATAGTTAACCAAAGTTAGCCATATGAACACCTTCATATCAACCTTGTTCATGTTAACCATAACTAGTTCAAATGACTTAAATGAAACTAGTTATACAGTTGTTCAATTGTTTATATTCTCATAAAAGTATATATGACACAATTGAAGCAAAATAGATTTTGATTCACTCGAATCAATTGATGAACATTATAGCCACGGTTTGCAAAAGATTGCATTCCTTAATATATAAATGTATTAGTTCATGAAAAAATCGATTTTAGAACATAACCTACTCAAGTATGCAAACGGGTATGCATACCTAAGTGACCAGACTAAGTTTGGGTTTGCCAGTATGCGAACGGGTACGCATACCTTCCAAACTCAGTTGAATTTTCCGGACATGAACATTATGCCAGTACGCATACGGGTGTGCATACTAAGTTCCTGGACTTTCATTAAACCAACCAGTACGCATACGGGTATGCACACTATGGTTTACAGACTTGGAATAACTTGCAACAGTTAGCATACAAGCATACTGTGCTATATCCAACCATGGTTAATAGTTCTAAACTCCCATTTCAATCATTGAAACATTCTTAAAAGATGAAAATAGTTGTCTCACACAAACTACTAGCTTCAAAGAAATTTTCAAGTGATCGAATGATCAATATGAAACATTCCGAGTTTACATCAAATGACAGTCTCACACAAATCAGACGATTTTCACATGATCATCTTTTTACTTTCGTCAAGAATATAAGATGAACTTGGTTAAAGCGAAAGCTTACCAACACATATTTCGAGAAATATGTAAGCGAGTTAAACCCAGCTCGAAATAACAAATGTGTACAATTGAAGTCTATACATCTATACGACTTTTTTCTCAAATAGGAGATAAAGTAGATAACTTTTGAGTGATAGATGAGTTCAAGTCTCCACATACCTTTTGTTGATGAAGTTCCACAAGATCCGCTTAGTAGTTCTTCGTCTTCAATCAATGAACGTCGTGAAGTCTAATGCTCAACTACACTTTCTATCCTAATCCGAGACTTAGCTATAAGTATACTAGAAATCAAGACTTATAGTTTTGGCAACTAAACTTGACAAACAAGCTTGAGATAGAAACGCTTGTGAGTTCGACCGAGCAGTGCTCTAACAATCTCCCCCTTTGTCAATTTTAGTGAAAAACTATCAATACATATGGATTACAAAATAAATAAACTTTGTAGATTTTGATCCAAATGCTTGTTTTCCTTGGTTCTTGAACATTACTCGAAATCTTCGTCGCTTCCAAGTACTCCAGTGATTCTGAACGTGTTCAACTCAGCATCATAGTTGTTGAAGATCCATAGCTATAACAATGAGAAAATAGTAGCTCTTAATCATACAGTGTCATAGTGTTTTGGGATAAAAACTGATTCTGTTGTTTTTGATAAATTTGGGTGTGTTGATGAGAAACGAATTCAAACCCTAAACAAATGCACTGCAAGGGAGTACTTTTAGATTCGATAGATTAATCTGTAAGACTCTGGCCTAAACCAAGAAATGGTCGTTCCAGATTTAATTTAGTCACAAGGTGAAGGAGAAAGTTTGATCTTAGGGAGGGAAGCGAAGAAGGTGTCTGAGATTAGAATGTTGAATTATGAAGGTGTGGATGTTTTATGACCTGTATCAGAAAATGGTTTCTGGCTACTTGTGTTGATAACACTTGTGTCTTTTGAAATAGGTTGAAATCCTATTTATACAAGTCATATTCGAGCACACCCTGATCTCGTAGGAAGTGGAGGAAGTTAAGTAATGAAGAAGTGGGGTTGTGCAGAAGATGGTGATCATCGTGTTTCCGTTATGAGGGAAGACTGATCACATGTTCACCCACTACTCTCATTATTGTTAACCGTCTGTCTTTCCTGACACTTTGTCGTAATGGGAGAATTGCATGCCGTACGCTGTAAACCGCCAGAACAATACCCCAGTGACCATCCCCCAGTTTGTGACATGTTTGATGTCTCGAGTAAGTGGGTCGAGTCGTGAGACTCGTCGCTGAAAGCAGCACACACTGCTTTTAGGTCAAATAATAAATTATTTGTGAAACCAATATTTATAAGACATCGCTTATAATCGATGTGTATGAAGCATCGCTTTTAAGGAAGCAGCTGAAAATAATCGATGTGCTAGAAGCATCGCTGTTTTTGAGATCGATCGAATCAGTCACGGATTGAGCGTCTTAAAAGTAGCACGACCGACCATCTTTGGGTAATCGTTTGAGGACATTATGGTCGAGCTGTCTATTGGTCGATCACTCCCTGTGGAGGAGGGATGTCCGGTGATCACAATGCTACTTTGTTAGTTTTCTAAAAATAAATCTACATCATCCAACTAGGCTGGCGAAGTTGGATGGACGAGATGATTTGCGGCAGTTATGTATTTCTGTTGACGCAATTTTAGGGTTTAGGGGCCACGCGGACAACCCTCTTTGGGCGAGCGATTCGAGGCATTAAGTGCTAGTTCGAACAGGTCGATCGACCATGTGTAAAGATGGGTTGCCGGCGAGCATGGTGACATCTCCTAGGCCATCTAAAATTAGATCTAAGCCACTCGATTCGGACGGCGAAGATGGATGGTCATGATCGATTTGCGGCAGTAATATACTGCCGCAAACACCAATTAGGGTTTCAAAGCAGCGCGTTCACCCTTCTTTGGGCGAACGATTCCATACGCTCTTGGCTTGCTGTGAGCAGGTCGATCGACCATGTGCAAAGGTGGGTCGCCGGTGAACACGCCAGTGCCTTTTTGATCGTTCAAGATGCGATCTAAGCCGTCCAACTAGGCTGGCTAAGTTGGACAATTGTAGATGGGGGAAAACGATTTGCCGGTTTTTAAGGAATTGAGGAGACGACCGTACGAAGGAGACTCCTCGAACCGAGTTAAATGTTAAACCTCACACAAATGCACCGCTGCAAAGGGGGTTCTTTAGATTCGAGAGATCAATCTGTAGTACTCCGGCCTAAATCAAGACAATGACCGTTCCAGAGTAAATTCGGTCACAAGAGAGGATGGGTTGATCTGTAGGAGGGAATCTGAGAAATATGTGGAATCAATGGTAATCAAAGATTGTGGGTGTGTGAATTCTGAATACGATAAGCTCTGAGTGATTGAAATTGCTCAATCGAGAGTAGTTGCTCAATTGATGAATTGATGATCTCGTGTTGTCGATGAGACGTGAGATTGATGATACTGTTGATGTTGATCCTTCAGTCATGATTTAGAGACTTATTTATATTACTGGAATTTTAGACACCATGATTCCATGAAGTGTGATAGTTGATGGAATCAAGGAGTGGGGAAGTGGAGATTGTGTTTGAAACCAGTTGCTCAACGTGTGGAGACTTGGTCGATTTTTCACCCACTACCTCGTGAATTCCTCCCTTTAACACTTCAGGGGTTGCTTTCGATCCTCCCTTTAGCACTTCACTCCCGTATCATGAATTGGTCGGCGGATTCAGCGTTCCCATTGGATATGCACGCTTGTACGAGACGATATGGAAGAAGTTTGGCCACATGATCGTTGACAGGAACCCTGGGCGTGCTTATGCTTTAACCATGCAAGTAGGCGTTAGCTTGCGTGTCGTGAGTGATATGCATACGAGACCCAGGAATACCGTGACTCTATATATACTCTTTGATTGGGAGTTTAACTTGGAGAATTCAGAAAGACTTGGCCTCAACGTGAAATGGCTTCGTAAGCAAATAAACGTTATCAAGGATTCATGTGAAAAGAACATACCCTTTCCCAATGATGATGTGAAGGAGAAGGAGGACAAGATTGCCAAGCTGACCGAGGAATTGAACAAGGAGAGGGCGGCTTTGCAAATCTTGAAGGATGCTGATGAGCGAAAGCCTTTTCTTGCTGATCTCTTGAACTTCTGAACTTCTGAGAGATGTGAGGTTTATACTTGGGTTTTGATATTTAGACGTTTTGGATTGACTGATGGTTAAGGATTTTCTTGTAGATTTGATAAAGATTTTCTTTTATGAAATATGAATTGAATTTTGATAAATTGCTGAATTCAAATACTGATTGCAAGTATTGCAAATGTTTTGGAGGAATTAAAATACAAATGAAAGAAAATCCTAAATATTAAATCCAAACGCCATGAATGCTTCGAACGCCCAATACCTTAAATGTCCAATAATTTCAGATAAACGCCTTGAGCCAATTTTCGTGAATTACTGGTAGGGTTTTGTCATCTGTGTTGGTCAATTTGTAGTATCCTCCAGCCACGGACTTAGCGACCATGAATGGTCCTTCCCAATTGGAGTTCCTTGTAGAATGAAGACCGTGCTGAACCGCTTTAAGAACATGGTCCCCTTCATGAAACTTGTTAGGTTTGGTCGATCGTGCCTTGAATATCTTCCGCTGATTCGGAATTCCCTATTTGACGGAATTCCACGATTGTGGCACATATGGACACTCGCGCGGAAGAGAGTATCCATCATAGTGTTGATCATGCTTAACCAGGTCTTCAGCAATCTCTCGATGGAGTGACCGATTTGAGTAAGTTCTGAACCCAACCATTGAGTGTAATATTGCTGAGGTGAAGTTACCCACTCATAGCTTTTGATGACTGCTAAATTGTTCACGGGGAGAAGTCCCTGGACCATAGTAGCGTATTTGAACATTGGTAATATTGGAGCATGAGGAGGAATAAGACTTGCCTGAGCTCGAAACCTTCTGACAAAGGTGTGCGGATTTTATCCAAGTTCCTGCGTAAGTCCCATCAGAGCGGTTACTTCTTCCAGATGCTCAAACGGTGGTGCGTCCTCTGCTTCGTCTCCCGACTCGGAATCCTCGTCGATGACAGGATGTGTTGAAGGTATCGTTATCCTTCCGGCATGAATCCAAGTTATTCTAAGGACCATGTCGTACCCAGGGTCTTCCCGGATTATGAAAAACTTGGCCTCAGTGCAGATCAATCTTTCCGTAACTTTGATAGTGATGAAGCTGTATGCGTCTCTGGAGATTCCTTTGTGGTACCTAATTGCTATGGGAGCATGGGTGGCTTCCTGTCGAGTAATACCGGCATCTCTGAGAGTTTTCAAAGGGATGATGTTGACAGCGGTACTAACATCGACGAACGCCCTCTTGAACTCATTTCCTTTAATGTGCACTGTGGTGAGCAGTCCCCAGTCATACATTTCTTGGATCAGCAGACGTTTTCCATACACGATGTGGTTCAGTGCAGCAAACATGTCTTTCCTTTGAGCTTTCGAAATATACAACAACTCGCAGACATGTTCGATCAGAGATTAGACCATTTCCTTGACAGGAGGTTCAGAGATGGTAAAAGTTCTGAATGGGAGGGTTTTTTTGTGCATTCCCTCAGTCCCCAGTTTGAGCTCTCCTGATTCGACCTTTTCTTTGAATATGCGCTTCAAAATTTTGCAATCACTCGCGGGATAGCTGACGTATCTATGGAAACGACAATACCGAGGATTTTCCATGGCCTCTTCAGTTGGTTCCTTCTTGACATAAGGTAATTTTATTTCACCATCTTGAATCCATGCATCGAGTAGTTCATTAACTTCTTCCATTGAACAAGGAAAATCAGGTGCTTCTGGATCTTCCGTATGGTGAGGAGGGATTTTCGAATTCTCCTTCTTGTGTTCCTTTGAGGGGGTGGAGGAAATCTGCTTGTGTTGTGGTTCTGCTTTTCGCTTACTCCCTTCCGCGACAGCATTTGTTGAAGTTTGCAGGTTGTACTGCTTGTTGATCAAGCGCCTGCTTCCTCGAGTGTCTTTTGAATCCTCGGTCTTTGTAGACTTTGCTCTTTCCAAAAGAGTGGGTGCAGTGGTTGCCGACATCTTCGCAGCTTCGTGAAGCTCTGAGAAAGTCTGGAATCGAAGGTTTTCTAGCAAGGCCCTGTAGACCGGGAGCATGTCATTGATGCACAAGTCCACCAGTTGTTGCTCCGTGACGTTTGGGTCATGACAATCCAAAGCTTGGACTCTGAACATTTTCACATAATCATTGCGATTTTCACTGACCCTCTGAAACATCCTTCCAAGGTCTGCGAGGATGACTTGTTCTGACACGAAGAAGTATTTCCTGTAGAATGCGTTAACCATTTCTCCCCAATTGTTGATAGTCCCTGGTGCGATGTTGTTATACCAGGTGTATGCTCTGCCGTTCAGATATTTTGAGAATTCCTTGAGACGAACGACATGATTATGTTCATGTTCTCCCAGGGCTTCGAGAAAACGAGAGACATGTTCCCGAGCATTGCCAGTTCCATCATACAAGGTGAAAGTTGGAGAAACGTAACCTTTGGGGAGTGGAATCCTCTGCGTAGCGAACGGATAAGGAGGTTGATGACGATGGTCATGCGATGTCTTGTCTTTTCCACGGTTCTCCAAGAGGTGCTCCAGATCCTCGCGAGTAATGAAGTTCGATGATCCGTTCGCTGATGAGTTGTCTGCAGCAGTTTTGCGGACTTCGTCGTCTTCCACTGTATGGATTAGAATTACTTCAGGTTCGTCGTCTGAGGATTTATCCTTCTCCTTTCCATTCTCTTGAGTCCTCTCTGACATCTTGTCAGTAAGAGTTTTGAGATAATTACACAGCTCCTTCTGTGTAGCAGCCATGTCGGTCTGATTCTTTGAAAGAGTCTCCTGCGCTTTGATAAGATCAGCAATGGTAGGTGGTGGATCTCCTATGACTTCTTCAGGGTGTCGTCCGGACAGTGGATGACTTTTGGCATGAGGAGGAGTAATGTCACCACCATCGGTGTTGGGGGTCGGAATTGTCTCCGGGATATTCTGATTGTTGTTGTTGCTAGTCCTAGCACGGTTTGTGTTAGGATTCGTAACTGAACCCGACCTGAGATCAACCATCTTGTGAAATTGTGAGATAGAAACCGAGAGAATGATCTCCCACTGTGGTCGCCAATCTATATATGGGGAAAAACGATTTGCCGGTTTTTAAGGAATTGAGGAGACGACCGTACGGAGGAGACTCCTCGAACCGAGCGAAATGTTAAACCTCACACAGATGCACCGCTGCAAAGGGGTTGCTTTAGATTCGAGAGATCAATATGTAGTACTCCGGCCTAAATCAAGACAATGACCGTTCCAGAGTAAATTCGGTCACAAGAGAGGATGGGTTGATCTGTAGGAGGGAAGCTGAAAATGTGTGGAATCAATGGTAATCAAAGATTGTGGGTGTGTGAATTCTGAATACGATAAGCTCTGAGTGATTGAAATTGCTCAATTGAGAGTAGTTGCTCAATTGATGAATTGATGATCTCGTGTTGTCTATGAGACGTGAGATTGATGATATTGTTGATGTTGATCCTTCAATCATGATTTAGAGACTTATTTATATTGCTGGAATTTTAGACACCATGATTCCGTGAAGTGTGACAGTTGATGGAATCAAGGAGTGGGGAAGTGAAGATCGTGTTTGAAACCAGTTGCTCAACGTGTGGAGACTTGGTCGATTTTTCACCCACTACCTCGTGAATTCCTTCAACTGATTGCACGACTTGCTCACATTCCATCGAGTGTTTGAACACACGTGCCGTAGACCACCAGACCAAAACCCTAAGTGATATCCCCCCAAGTGACATGATTGACGTCTCGTGGTTTGTTAGTCAATTGATGACTTCATTGTTTGATGGGACGATGAGTCCATGTAGTTGCTGAGTTGAACATGATGTTCTGAAACTCGTGAGTTGAACATGATGTTCTGAAACTCGTGAGTTGAACATGTCATTAGACAGAGGTATAGTTCTTACGATGAAGCGAGCAAGTATTTCTCATTCGATGGATCGTTGAATATTGATTGTTGAACCAATATTCCTTGGTTTGAGCAAATATTTATCATCTGAGCAAGTGTTGCTCATGTGATGAATTGTTGAATATTTGATCGTCTGAGCATGTGTTGCTCATCTGATGGATTATTGGCAGCGTACCAGAAATATTAATTAGAATACTGGTCGTTGAGCCGAGCATAATTAATAAAATTAATGACCATGAGGTCGTCGTAAAATTATTAAGGTTGGAATCAGGAATGATGATCCTTGGATTCAAAAACCCTAATTTGATCAACTGATGATCAATTCATGGTTCGTCAGAATTTTAACCATGGGGCGAAGGAGGGAGCGACTACATGGGACCGAGGATCAACCATATAGTGTCCATATGCTCACGTGAGAAAATACAAAGAACTCCTGAAGATTTGACGATTTGTTGGCGAAGGAATGATCAAATGTTGGTTTAATCATTTATTCGAAAATGCTCGTCTGAGCCTTAGGCGAGAAAACCTAATTAATTATGACGAGGCGAGGGACCGACCATGTAGTCATGAAACCGGCCCTGGGTTGTCACTTGACCGCCTGACGATCACTTCATGAAAATCCAAAGTGTTTGGAAGAGTTTTGGACCTAATACGAGCAATTGTGTAAATTAGGTCAAAACTGTGAAAATTGATGGGACCGGATTCCGTGATCCAAAGAGCCAATCTTGGTCAGTCGAAATAGCGTGCTCGTGTCCCTAAGGCGTCGGCGTCTCAGTCCTGAGAATTTTGATATTTTCTGGCGTGCAATTGAGCATCCATTCGAGAAAATATGCCAAAATTAGGGTTTCGACGAAACTGAGGAAAACACCATGAGATGATGAAAAATGATTATAAAATAAGGAATGAGGAGGCGTGGGACCGCCATGGTCAAGGCATGGTCATCCAGTCGTGATCACGGTCCCGTGGTGCCTTTTCCTTAATTTTATAATATTTTGATGATTTTATGAAAAATTCATGAATTTTGAGAAATTTGATGAATTTAGGGAGTTTCCATGAATTGAAGGAGTTTTCATGAGTTCAGGGAAACAAAAAATATTAAAATAATAAAACAAGGGCGTGTGGGACCGTGGAGGCATGGTCGGCTGGCTATGGACCGGTCCCACGAGTTTTTCATAATTTTTTAATATTTTTTAGGTATTTTTGATGATTTGAGGAAATTTTTCCTAATTTGAGAGAAATACCATGAAATCAAGGAATTTGATGAATTCAAGGAAAACTAATAATAAAATAATAAAACAAAGGGTCCTGTAGGACCGGCTAGGGCATGGCCGGCCGGCCAAGGCCCGGTCCCACAAGTTTTCATAATTTATTTTATTATTATTTGATGATTTGTGCAAAAATACCATGAAATCAAGGAGTTTTTTCATGAAATTAGAGAAATAATAATAATAATAATAAAATAATAAGGAACCGTGGGGTGTGGGGCCGGTTGGGACCAAGGCATGGCCGGTTGGCCAATGGTCACGCCCCACACTCCTTTCCTTAATTTTATATTATTTTTTATGGAAGTACCATGAAACCGATGAGTTTCCTCGAGACGAAGGAGATTTGATAAAATGAGAGAATTTTCATCAAATCATGGAAAATAATAAAATGCATTAAAAATATAAAACTGGCGTGGGATTGACCACGACACGGTCGGTCGGTCGTGTGTCCGTGCTTCCAGCACCCTGATCAATATTTATTATTTTCTTCTCTATTTTGCATAGGTTCATGGTTTCGTTGTATTTTTGAAATACTCGTTCGTGCGGTGACTGTTAGTGTATCGTCGTTGAATACACCTTCACCATTTGAATTGGGGATTACTTAGAGGTAGCTCAGACGCCCGGTTGTTGATTATTTATTACTAATTGTGGAATTCGATGAAGAATAATTCACAAAACTGAGCAATAAGATGTTTATTATCAATTCATAGGATCAGCTGAGGATTCGACTACGAATTCAGAATAATAAAGTGAGCATTACCATTCCATGGGATCGTAGATTCGACCATAGAATCAGAGTAATTAAGATTTATCTATTACCATTTATGAGACCAGTTGTGGATTCGATCATGAAATCAGAGTAATGAGATAATATAGTTATTGTTATTCTATGAGATCAAGTCGTGGATTCGATCATAGAATCAGAACAATCGTTATTGCCATTCCATGGGACCAGTCGTGGATTCGACCATTGAATAGGAGCAATTGTAATTAGGAATAATTAACTTTGTGGCTCTATACTAGCAGAGCAAGCTGTCTAGGAGCATTAATTATCCCGATATGAGCTTGCCGGTAAGTCATATCCTTTATATAGTCAGGGTAAACTTGTTGTTTGTTCCTGAAGACGTTATCGCTCTATACTAGCAGAGCAAGTTGTCTAGGAGCCGTCCATCTCGTGATTCTATATAGAAATAATCACTGAAAGTATTCAGTATTCATGAGATATGTCGTTGTCCAGTCGTGAGACTACATATCTACATGTACTCTGAGAGAAAGTACTCTCTGTTGAGAATTCGATGAGAGACCCGTGTCTCGATACTCACGTCTGATTGTTGAATCAGAGCTTCGTATAATTATGAGTTTACGAATTTATCCTTTGTCGAAAATCCACCATCTACAACGGTCATGATGTTTTTTGAGACCGTATTTGCCGGTCTTATTTTCAAGTACCGCGAACACCCATGTTTCGGTTAGCGTTTGAAGTGCTTGTGAATGAACTAAATAGGACTCGGTCGACTAGGGCATTAGTGGGCCCGCCGGTGGTCACTACTGTGATTGCATAGTTCCGCTAGGAGTAATCTAGGCTTGTTGAATCGCGCGGCCAAATGGTGTGGCCGTGATCACTTTTGAGACTGATATGAACAGTCTAGATTTTCTTTAAGGAATTTAAACGTGTTTGATCGCGCTAAATTTTAATTAAAAAGTGTGTAAACACACTGATTTCTTTATAGAGAGTGGTGTGGCCTATGTGAGTGTTTTCATGCAGGTCTCAATATTGACACTTCGGGAGATTCATGTTACTATGCTGCGAGCGAACATGAGTCGTCATGTCATGCCAATATTGAGAGTTCGACTGGGAACATTGCATAGGAAAATTCTAGGCTGGCAATGCATTAGTGAATAATGCATTGGATTAAAATTTACAAAATATCAGGGGTTGTTGCTTCACCACCATTCTAAATAAATTTCATAAATATGTTGAATTGCTCAATACATATGTAAGTAAAAGATGCATGGACACTCATTACTTTTAAATGGCCTTTATTCCTTTGCAGGATGACAACGCTAAATATAGGGTTTTACGATTCTAACCCTGAACTGAAAACCACCATCAACACATAGTATTATTACATAACATCAAAGTCCAATTGTATCACAACTTTGACAACAATACTATGGTGACATGTATCACTCCCTCTTAGTCAATACTTCATCTCACATGAAAACCACTACCCCTTACATAATAATCCGTAAACCATATGTATTCGTAGTTTGAATTACACATTAATTTCCCCCCCCCCTTTTGTCAAAGGTACGAAAACTAGTGGGATCATAATGAAATTCTCATAGAGATACTTCATGACTAAAAGAGAACATATCAACTTTGTTTCGATGATTTCACATAGTCGAAACTTAGTGTATTCATCAAGGAGTTTATAAACATACAAGAAAACTCCTACAATATTCCACAGCCTCACTCCCCATAAATATTTGGCAATTAAGCACAAGTTCAATTAAGAACTCTCCCCATAAAATGTCATTCCCTAGAGAACAACAAGAGCAACCTTTCTTTTACAAGAAAAGAAGGATTTCTTTGGACATTAACAAATTACATGAAACATGAATTTGTATCCAGAAAACTCAATTAAATTAACCACAAGAGAACCCATGATTAATTTAATCGGAAATGCTCACCATAAGAGAACTTACGGAGCCACACAGTGCTTTCACATAGAAGTGGATCAAGGAAAGATCAATACTGCGAAATATTCAAAGATTCATTCTATTTTTCATCAATATTTGCATAAAGACATATAATAGACGTAATATTTGCAATCAAAAGTTCATCCTATATTCCATCAATATTTACATAATTACATAATAGGCTTATCTTTTGACATATATGGGACAATCATAGTTCACGGACGCAAACACTCCCATAACAATTTTTGCAATATAAAACCAATAAAGTTTAATACTGCAAAATCATCTTCCAAATAAACTTTAGAATTTAAATAAATAAATCCAAAAACATTGCAAGATGAAAATCATTGGCAATAGCTATATGTACTCACAATAATTGCTATTCCAAACCCTAGTTATCCTTCTTAAAACACAAGAATAAATTCTCATAAGAAGTTTCCTAAACAAAAATCAAGTTTCTTTAATAACATCATACCTTTGAAAGGGTCCATCATAAAAGGGATCACTGATATCCTTGATTCTTTTGACCGTAAATACTCCATTTCATGAGTTAGAACATTAACTTTCTGATCAACAATGCGGGCAACATGCCTAGCTTTGACAAAATCCATGATGAGTTTCTTCTGATTCCTGATCAAGATCTTTTGAGTATCAATGATTTTGGTCTGACCATCAATAAGCTGATTTATTTGCTGTTGAAGATTTGCAAATTAGACCTTAGAGTCATTCTGAAAAAGAATTAAATCCTTGACATATTTTCCAATCCAGGAGTTGTACTTTTTCCTTTCAATCATCTTTTTCAAGACAAGTTCTTGAACTGAATCACATCCTTTATTATCTTCTTCCATCTCAAGATTCACCACTTCTTTAGGTCTTGAGGAGTTCTCCATTTTTTTTAATTAGGAAAGAAAAAACAATATAATATATATATATATGTTTAAGAACAAGAGAAGGACACCCTTGTTATGGAAACCCTAAAAACTCCCAAGAAAGACACGGACGTTCGTGGACTAGATGTGAAAGGTTAACGGATAACATATAGATGTTCAACTATAGGATATTGCTTATTTCTAGGTTATTCTTTGATCTCTTGGCGTAGTAAGAAACAGATTGTAGTTTCTCGTTCTAGTGCCGAGGATGAGTATCGAGCTCTCGCTCATTCAACCTCTGAGTCAGTTTGGATGAGATGGCTTCTTGAAGATATGATAGTTCATTTATCAGAACCAACTCCATTGTGTTGTGACAATAAGGCTGCTATTCACATTGCTCATAATGATGTTTTTCATGAACGTACAAAGCACACTTGTTAGAGCACTGCTCGGTCGAACTCGCAAGCGTTGCTATCTCAAGATTGTTTGTCAATGTTAGTGATCAAAACTATAAGTCTTGATTTCTAGTCTACTTATAGATGTCTCGGACTAGGATAGATGTGTAGTTGAGCATTATACTTCACGGCGTTCATCAATTGAAGACGAAGAACTACTAAGACAATCTTGTGGAACTTCATCAACAAAAGGTATGTGGAGACTGAAACTCATCTATCACTTGGAAAGTCTATTTCTACTCTATCTCCTATATTGAAACATAAGTCGTGTTACGATATAGTTTTCTATAATACACATTTCAGATTCGAGCTGAGTTTAACTCGCTTACATATTTCTCGGAATATGTGTTGTAAGCTTTCGCTTCAATCAAGTTCATCTTGATCATGTGAAAATCGCCGAGTAACATCTTACATGGTTTGTGTGATACAATAATTTGGTGAAGACTTGGAATGTTTCTTTATGATTATTTCAATAACTTGAAAATTTCTTTGATGCTAATAGTGTGTGAAAACGTCTATTATCATCCTCTAAGAAAGTTTCAATGATTGAAATAAGAGTTTAGAATACTTAACTCCACGAGAATTGGGGCGCACAGATTATGTTCGGTAAGGTTGTACAATTCGATTGGATTCTTCTAAAAAGGTATGTCTATAAACTTGAGCAAGATTTGTGTTTTTATTTTAGTATAGTACTTATAATGATCCATGTACCTTTCTTATAGTTCATTTCTACCTAACTTTATCTGTGGTTAAGGTTCTTAAATGTTTAGGTTTGAAAATAGTAGTTCGGGATGTTTGTACTTCATGGTACACATACCAAGTATGCATACCATCATTTAAAATCAAAATCCAGGGATTTTAGTACGCATACCCGTTTGCATACTTCTCCAGGTCATGAAAATTCGTCTGCAAACCGGTATGCATACTTGACTGTAGACGTCGATATTCGGTAACCTTGTTTTGGTCGTATCTTCTTCGTCCGAACTCAGAATTACGTCATTCTTTTTTCATTCTCTTACTCTTTGAATTCTATTCAAAATGAATATGAGAATTCCTGAATTTGGATGAGTTAAGGTTCGAATTTATCCCGTCTCTTGTTTTTGAGTGTTGTGCTCCGTTTCGTCGCACTTGTTCCACTTCTCTTGGACTTGGGCACTTGGATTCTTGAAGTACTACTCTTCTAAGCTCATTTGTAGCTTTTACAAGAATGTTGTTGGTGAATCACAAATAAGGAAGTTCAAGAATGGGCAGTAGTATGCATTACTATGAGATTCTTGAATGTGCACAATCATCTTATGTTAACTATGATGCATGATCTTTGTTGACTTTGTATGTTTTTTTTTGTTAAGAAAATATTTTTATACGACTTTGGTAGCTATTCTTGGTGTAAATACGTGCGAAAAAGATTGATTCTACCTTCTAAGGACAAAGATTAATTTTCCAGTATTAATCTTTATTGGTTTTATATATTGCAAAAATTGTTATGGGATATGTTGTTTACGTCCATGAACCTTGACTGTCCCATATTTGCTCAAAAGTTAACTGTATTATATGTCAGTATGAAAATATTGATAAAATATAGAATGAACTTTTGAATACAAAAGTTAAGCATTTTATGTCATTATGCAAATATTGATGGAAGAAAGGATGAAATTTTGTTTACAAACATTGTCTATTATATGTCATCGTGAAAATAGTGATGAAAAGTAGAATGAATCTTTGATTATTCTGCAGTATTGGTCCTTCCATGATCCACGTCTTTGTGTATATACTGTATTGCTCCGTAAGTTCTCTTATGTTGAGCATGGCCAATTGAATTGATCATTTTCCTTGTGGTTAATTCAATTGTCATTTTTGGATACAAATTCATGTTTCATGTAATTTGTTAATATACAAATAAATCCTTCTTTTCTTGTAAAAGTAAGGTCGGTCTTGTTGTTCTTTAGGTAATGACATTTTATGGGGGAGAATTCTTAATTGAACTTGTGCTTAATTGCCAAATCTTTGTGGGGAGTGCGACTGTGGAATATTGTAGGGGTTATCTTGTATCTTTATAAACTCCTTGATGAATGCATTTAGTTTCGGCTATATGATTGCATCTAAACAAGTTGATATGTTGTTCTCTTTTGGTCATGAAGTATCTCTATGAAAATTTCATGAGGATCCTACTAGTTTTCGTACCTTTGCCAATTTATATTGACAAAAAGGGGGAGAATGAATGTGTATTTCACACTAAAAATACATATGGTTGACGGACCATTATGTAAGGGGGAGTGATTTTCATGTTGAGATGAAGTATTGACTAAGGGGGAGTGATACATATCACCATAGTATTGTTGTCAAAGTTGTGATAAAATTGGACTTTGATGTTGTATAATGATACTATGACACTGTATAACAATGATTGAGAGCAACTGTTTTCTCATTGCTATTGCTACAGATCTTCAACAACAATGATGCAAAATTGAACACATTTGGAATCATTGGAGTACTTGGAAGTGACGAAGATTTCGAGTAATGTTGAAGAACCAATGAGATCAAGCAAATGTATGAGAAGCAACAAAGTTTATTTATCTTGTAATCCATATGTATTGATAGTTTTGTCCAAAAATTGACAAAGGGGGAGATTGTTAGAGTACTGCTCGGTCGAACTCGCAAGCGTTTCTATCTCAAGCTTGTTCGTCAATGTTAGTGATCAAAACTATAGGTCTTGATTTCTAGTCTACTTATTGAAAATGCGTGGGGTCTAACAACCACACCCAACAATTCGTTTGGAAATCTGAGAGGACTTACTCCAATATACTTTCTAGAGAATCAACTAGACAACCAGAATCAATCTAGAGAAAAGTATATCAAAGAGTTTAATATCTCTAACTCTTAATTAAATCTGTAATCAGCAAATAGAAATATGGGAGCCTGATTGAATATAAGAGGAGTAACTTGAACGGTACCAAAGACCAATGTTCAAATGTCAATCAATTTAAATCAACAACCAAAGGTCGGATATTCTAATTGATTGAACTTAATGCACAACCTGTGATATTTCAATTATATAACAAAATATAATGCGGAAAAGAAATAACACAGACACCAGAATTTTGTTAACGAGGAAACCGCAAATGCAGAAAAACCCCGGGACCTAGTCCAGATTGAACACCACACTGTATTAAGCCGCTACACTCTAGCCTACTACCAATTAACTTCGGACTGGACTGTAGTTGAACCCTAATCAATCTCACACTGATTTAAGGTACAGTTGCGTTCCTTACGTCTCTGATCCCAGCAGGATACTACACACTTGATTCCCTTAGTTGATCTCACCCACAACCAAGAATTGCTACGTCTCAAAGTCGAAGACTTGATAAACAGATCTGTCTCACACAGAAAAGTCTATAGATTGAATAAATCTGTCTCCCACAGAAATACCCAAGAGTTTTTGTTCCGTCTTTTGATAAATCAAGGTGAACATAAACCAACTGATAAACCGGACTTATATTCCCGAAGAACAGCCTAGTATTATCAATCACCTCACAATAATCTTAATCGTATGGTAGCAAAACAAGATATTGTGGAATTACAAACGATGAGACGAAGATGTTTGTGATTACTTTTATCTTGCCTATCAGAGAGATTAATCTTGAGTCAATTATTTCAATTGCACTCCATACGATAAAATCGGGCATGATCAGAACACGCAACTACAAAGAAAATAGTTGGGTCTGGCTTCACAATCCCAATGAAGTCTTTGAAGTCGTTAACCTACAGGGTCTCGATAGAAACCTAAGGTTAAAGGAGAATCGACTCTAGTTATGAAACTAGTAACACACAGGAAGTGTGGGGATTAGGTTTCCCAGTTGCTAGAGTTCTCCTTTATATAGTTTTCAAATCAGGGTTTGCAATCCAAGTTACCTTGGTAACAAAGCATTCAATATTCACCGTTAGATGAAAAACCTGATTCAACCAAGCTAATATATTTCAAACGTTAGATCGAACTTAGCTTGTTACACACAAATGAAATGTACTCTCATTTAGGTTTATCTAACCGTACCTAAATGTGTACACCATGTTGGTTCACAAATAGTTAACCGAGGTTAGCCATATGATTACTCTCATATCAACCTTATTCATCTTAACCATAACTAGTTCAAATGACTCAAATGAAACTAGTTAAAGAGTTGTTCAATTGATATATTCTCATAGAATTATACAAGAACACAATTGAAGCAAAATCAGTTTGATTCACTCGAATCAATCATGAACATTATAGCCACGGTTTGCAACGATTGCATTCCTTATTATATAAATGTTTGTGTTCATGTTTAAAACCGATTTTAGAACTTTAACCTTCAAGTATGCAAACGGGTACGCGTACTTGAAATACCCGGACTAAGATTGAGTTACGCCAGTACGCAAACGGGTACGCGAACTTCAAATCCCAACAGAAATTCTCGGACATGAACCTGTACGCCAGTACGCAAACGGGTATGCATACTTGGGTTCACGGATTTCTCAAACCAACAGGTACGTAAACGGGTGCGCATACTATGGTTCCTGGACATGTATTACATATGTGCAAGAGTGCACAACATGATATATCCAATAATGGTTAAGTGTTCTAAAATCTTATTTTAATCATTGAAACTTTCTTAAGAGGATGACAATAGCCGTTTTCACACACTATTAGCATCAAAGCAATTTTCAAGTTATTGAAATAATCATTACGAAACATTCCAAGACAACACCAAATGATTGTATCACACAAACGATGTAAGATGTTACTCGGAAATTTTCATATGTTATAAGATGAACTTGGTCGAAGCGAAAGCTTTCCAATACATATTTCGAGAAATATGTAAGCAAGTTAAACTAAGCTCGAAATCTCAAATGTGTATATAGAAAACTATATCGTAATACGACTTATGTCTCAATATAGGAGATAGAGTAGAAATAGACTTTCCAAGTGATAGATGAGTTTAAGTCTTCATATACCTTTTGTCGATGAAGTTCCACAAGATCCTCTTAGTAGTTCTTCGTCTTCAAATGATGAACGTCGTGAAAACTAAGCTCAACTACACAATTTATGTCCTAGTCCGAGACATCTATAAATAGGATAAAAATCAAGACTTATATTTTTGATCACTAACATTGAAAAACATGCTTAAGACAGAAACGCATGCGAGTTCGACCGAGCAGTACTCTAACAATCTCCGTCTTTGTCAATTTTAGTGAAAACTATCAATACATATGGATTAAAAAATAAATAAAAATTTGTAGCTTCTCATCCAAATGTTTAATCTCCTTGGAATCTTCAACACGACTCGAAAACTTTGTCACTTCCAAGTACTCCATGATTCTAAAAGTGTTCAACTTGGCATCATAGTTGTTGAAGATCCGTAGCGATAACAATGAGAAAACAAATGCTCTCAATCATTGTTATACAATGTCATAGTATTATTACACAACATCAAAGTTCAATTGTATCACAACTTTGACAACAATACTATGGTGATATGTATCACTCCCCCTTAGTCAATACTTCATCTCAACATGAAAACCACTCCCCCTTACATAATGATCCGTAAACCATATGTATTTGTAGTATGAAACTACACATTAATTCTCCCCCTTTTTGTCAATATAAATTGGCAAAGGTACAAAAACTAGTGGGATCCTCATGAAATTTTCATAGAGATACTTCATGACCAAAAGAGAATAGCATACCAACTTATTTAGATGCAATCATAAAGCCGAAGATAAATGCATTCATCAAGGAGTTTATAAAGATACAAGATAGCCCCTATAATATTCCACAGCCGCACTCCCCAAAAATATTTGGCACTTAAGCACAAGTTCAAAAAGAACTCTCCCCCATAAAATGTCATTCTCGAAAGAACAACAAAGGCGACTTTGCTTTTACAAGAAAATAAGGATTTCTTTGGACATAACCAAATCACTTGAAAACATGAATTTGTATCCAAAAAATCTCAATTGAATCAATCACAAAAATGATCAACTCAATTGGTCATGCTCGACATAAGAGAACTTACGGAGCAACACAGTATGTGCACAAAAATGTGGATCGGAGATCGACCAATACTGCGGAATACACAAGGATTCATTCTATTTTCCATCACTATTTGCACAATGACATACAATAGACATAATCCTTGTAAACAAAAGTTTTATCCTTTCTTCCATCAAATAATGACATAAAAGGCTTTAAATTTTGTAAGTCAAAAGTTCATTCTATCTTTTATCAATACTTTCATACCGACATAATAGAGATAACTTTTGAACAAGTATGGGACAGTCACAGGTTCACGGACATAAACAACATATCCCATAACAATTTGCAATATATAAAATCATAAAGATTAAAATTGCAAAAATCATCTTCCAAAAAACTTAGAATTTAAATAAATAAATCTAAAAACATGAAGATGGAAATGTTGGAGATAGCTATGTGTACTCACAATAATGCCTATTCCAAACCCTAGTTATTCTTCTAAAAACACAAGAAATAAATTCTCATAAGAAGATTTACTAGACATAAAACATCAAAGTTCTTTAAGAACCTCATACCTTTCGATGAATCCATCATAGAAGGTATCACTGATTTCCTTTATTCTCTTGACCGTAGACACACCATGTTCGTGAGTTGGAACACACACTTTCCGGTAAACAACTCGAGCAAGTTGTCTAGTGTTAGAGCATGGCTCGGTTGAACCCGCCAAGCGTTGGTATGTCAAGTTTGGTTGTCATATTTTATTGAATCAAAACTCATGTTAAGAGTCGCTTGATTATGTACTAGAGTCAACTTCGTATAGGTTAGCTTGAAAGTATTAGGATATGAGACATTACAAGTATTGTGAAGTCTTGAAGATGTAAATAAGCAAGGATCTACAAGGACAACAATCATCCTTCCACTTGAGGTTAGTGATATTTGACTTGAACTGTTTCATTCCCTAACGTATATTTCAAGTCGTGCATATTGAAAACATAACTGCGAAGCATATTTGAACTCTAGATAGACATAGTATTTAAGGAATACAATACGAGGTTTATTGCTTAACCATTAAACTTTGTAGATAAGACATTGCCATAATCATTTGAATGCTATTGTGATTATGTATGGGTATGAGGTGAGGATTTCATCCTAGGGAACAATGTTTTCATGCGTTCCAAGGAAGTAAGTTCATAAACCTGTTTGTGAACCGAAAAGGTAATTGCCAGGAGTTTTTGGTTTCGTGATTCATTGCATATCTTATGAATAACCAATATGTGTGATTGAGCATAACCGCTCACAACTTGTTTGTGTTCTTGGTAGAACTATTCATAAAGGCCTGACTTATGTATTGGTATGACTTTTATTAGTGAATCCGATCTTAAGTAATCACCTGAGATGGTATGATCGGGTTTATGTTTTGTCTGACCAATTATGGGAAAGGGGAACCGATCCTAGTAAGAGGTGAAGTACATCACAAAGGGGAACTGATCCTTGTATGGGGTGCAACAAGGTTTACAACAGAAAGGGGAACCGATCCTATGGACATGTGCAACACGTTTTTAGGCAAAGGGTAACCGATCCTATGGACATGTGCAACACATATAAGTTATATACCAAATATATGTGGGGAACCGATCCTAGTACCTAGTCAACTGAATTTTGGAAAGCTAGTGTGACTATGCAAAGTATTCACATGGAGGTAGAACCGAAACTTGCTTTGGTAGAACCGTTAAACACATGATTGTGATTGAATGTTGGTTTGATCAATCGCATAGTTCTTGAAAGTCAGATGAACCAATTCTAAACTTGTTTGGAAATGTGGCAAATCGGTTTCAAGGTTGTAAGTGTGAAAGAGAACTTACAAAATAAGGATGTCAACATACTTTGAACATGCGTTGTGAATGTTTATTTCTTTAGATGTTCAAAGATATTCCTTAATGGCTAAGGGAAGAGAATCCCAGGATCGAAACATAAGTAAGTTAAGAATCTGTTAATTAAGGTTATTAATTTCATTTTGTAGGGATTTCAAGAATTAGTAATGTGCATTTACTAATTAGATTTTCCGAGAGATTTCGATCATTATTTTTGGACAGAGCATTTCCAGGAATTGTGAAAACCGAATTTGTGCTTTAATAAATATCTTGAGAATATTTTCGGTTTTGGAAATTCCTTGGTGTCCAAATTTCCTTGTCTATAAATAGTTGAAGTTTGCCTTTCTAGCAAACTAATCCTTCGTAACAACAGACTTCCTCTTTTGTCGTTGTTACTGGTGTAGCCGCCTATTCAGAGAGGAGAGTAACCTAATTAGGCGAAATCTCTTACGACCGCTCAGTTTAAAGTCTTATTTGGGATTGAGAAGCTCTAGCGTGTACCGTTGGTGGGAAACTAGATAGTTGCGGTTTATCTTTTGTTTTCATTGATTTGATTGACTAACGGTGGTTGTAATCTGATTGCACCTAGATTGTTTATTCTTGAGAATCTTTTCTTCTGATATAAGATTCACTCAAACTAGTTCAAAGTTTCGACAGGGATCTTTAGACTGTTGTTAGTTCTAAAGACGATCTTGTGGTAATCTATTGTTAACAAACTCCGTTCTGTGCGTGATTGATCACAAGAGATTCAAGTGATTGTGTGCAGGTTTTTATTGAAGATTTAAGAAGATTTGAAGACAAAGAAGATATTGAAGATCTGACTTGGGTTTTATAATCTTTGGTGTGCACAATACTTATTTTGATAAAAGAGGATCCAATTAATAATCGGTTTATCCTTGTGGTAGATTGGATTGATTAATTGAGTAGATCGGCATCAACACAATTCTTTGGATTAAGAGTGTTGTTGGCTTAATCTTAAACGATTACTTCGGTAGTTGAACATAAGATAGATCTAAGGACCTTACGAAGGAGTTTATGTTAAGATAAACGGAAGATCCTTTGTTTGACTCATATCACTTGGTTGAAGAGAGTTGATACCAAACAGATTTGTTGTTCCTTTACTGTTTGGAATACGAACCAAAGGAATTGTTCCAAGTACGTGACTTATTTATAAGTTGGAGGCGTAGGAATACAGACGGAACTAGGTGAACTATAGGTTTAGTTGCTTGGTCTCAACTATAGGAAGTTGGTGTAATTTTGTGTAGTGGCTTAATCCTGAGAGTATTCAATTCTGGACAAGGTCCCGGGGTTTTTCTGCATTTGTGGTTTCTTCGTTAACAAAATCTTGTTGTGTCATTTACTTTTATTTTCCGCATTATGATTGTTTTATTATAATTAAAGTAAATTACACAAACGTTAATTCCTATTTACTTGATAAGCAATCCTACTGTGTTTGGTTAAGTCCGAACCTTTGTATCAAGTAAACATACTTCGTTGTTGTATTGTCTCGATCTCGTATCCATAGACGATCACACGAAGTGTGAACCGATTAGTTGTATTGTCTCGACTGTGTCCATAGACAATCACTTTCGGAGAAAGGAATTATAAGTAGGAAAAGTTTTAGCTTGAGGTATATTTGGGTACCCTCGCCTTTTCAATTGGTATCAGAGCAGGCAAACATGAAAAAATCTAACAATCTGTTTTTGGTGCGATCCAACCTATAAGAATGAATCCAAAGCATGATTCAGTTAACGTAAGTCAAGATAATGAGAATAAGATCTCAAAGAAAACCAATGGAAATTGGTCTGGAAAGTCTTTTCGAAAATCAAAGAAAAAGTCTATGACTAATAACTTGATTGCGAATCAGGTTCCTGATCAGAAAAGAATGATTCCGAAACTCAAGAAACTTGTTTCGGATCCGACTCCAATTCCTAGTGAAAGATTGTCTGAAAAGAGATTCGATTCACTGGCATTCCCAAGATCTGAATTTCGTAAGGTGTTGGAAAGATTTTTCAAGCATGCTGAAAATTATTCAGAAAAGGGAAAAACCATTGACAATATAGATGATGTCACATAACTTATTGTTCAACTAAATATAAGAATATGTTAAGAAAAGCGAGAAACACTCAGTCTTCAAATAATATGGAACAAAAATTGGCCTTGTGCAATGAAGTTCATCAACAGATTACTGAGTGTGAAATTCTTTCTCAGTCGCTAGAACATTCACAGTTAAGGAATAAGGTCTTTATTTAGAAACTTCTTACTGTAATATGTCGAGAGGTATATCTAAACCAGTGTTTAGAAAAACATTTCCAGCAAGGGATGGATACCTTAAGAGGACATATAGAGCGTCTTGAACAAAAGACATTAACAAACTGCCGACTGGCAGATCTAGACAAAATGGATTCAAGTTCAAGGAACATACCATCCTGGGCACAAGATGTAATTGAGGAAATTGCATCTCGTAATTTTCCTAACAAAGAGGATGGGTTCAGAACCCACGAAGACGAACATGATGTTCAAAAGGGAGGAAGATATCCTCGTGAGGTATATGAGAGGAATATCCTTATCTCAGTGCATAACCGCATTGGATTGTGCGTCCTTACAATGCCCAATCTTTGGATGTAAGGAAGCACATATACCTGGGCATCTGGTATCCTACTAATATCTCTTATTCAACATAGAGAGATTACACAATCTACCTTAAGGATACTTAAAACATCTTTATATGTAGAAAGGTTGTCTTACAACAACTTGTGTAAAAGGATAAGTTAGTAATCTTGAAGTATATCTTGATACCGATTTTGGAGACATGTTCCGTGGAGAATATTGTGTTTCTATAACACATTAGATGCGAAAATCTTTTCAAATCTTGTCAGGCTTATTTATATAAGGCTGATATCTATGTTTGGAATGTATTAAAGGTATTTCAAGTATTTGTACTCAACGTGTCTGAGAACTTATACAAAAGGATGTATTCTCAAACCAGATCCCAAGCAAAACTTATGAAAGCCTTGAGTGGAATGACTTCTAAGGAAAGTGTTCATCTTGATAATACCTTCAAGAAATCTGGTTGTGAAAACTATCAATGATGAAAAGGAAGATATGACTCATCTTCTTGTCCAAAACAGTTTGGATGCTAAGGTTGATATTATCAACCTACGACAAGTCTTCCTCAGTACCATCGAAACTCATCATAGACAAGCAGCATTACTAAGAACCGTTATCCGTAACCGAAGGAAATTGATTAAACTTGGAATCGGTAATAGGGAGTATGCTAGCAACATTAATTGAAAGGTTAATGCTTTAGACTGTGAACATAACCAAGGTACTGTGTGCAGAATCCGAGATATCAGTCGAGATGTTGTTGATGAAGATCCTGAAAATTTTGAGGAAATTGAAGATGATCTTTGAAAACACCTATCTGAAGGTTAATAGAGATTAAGTTATTTACTGTTTTGCTTAATCTAGAATAATAGACATCAATTTTTGATTTCGTTCATTGATTGTATTGGTCTACTAATGAATAAAACTATTATGAATAAAATTATTTGATTGGTAATTTTTCTTGTGATAGTTTTCGGTTTACATATCCTGTGCTTGAATGCTTTTATCTTATTGTTATGTATGTTTATGGGATGTTTGATTTCGGTTATACTACCTTAATATTCGATCTCATATATTGTAAACCCTTATGGTTTGGGTGACTTTTTGATTTAGCAGGATTAAGTTCTAGCCCATGTTGGTAGGCTTTATCAAAGAATCATGAGGGGTTCTGGTAGAAACAATATGTGAAAAAGTCACAATATGTTGAATCAGTTTTGGTTTAGCATAAAAGCATATGTGTTTCGACGGTTTTCAACTCTTGCTTGCAATTGTTAAAACCGATTTTCAACCTTTCTCTGGTAAAGGTTGAGGGTTGTTGTTATTCTCTTGTTTATGCATAAGGATGACAACGTGATGATATTTCGATATCAATTCTCCCTGGACGAAGATGCAAACATATTGGGGAAGTGGATACGAAATTTGAGGTAACAATCTTGTTAGTTAATTGTTTTCATGTTCAAGAAAAGCTTGAGTTTATATTATATATATTTGTTGCTTTTGCTTAACAAAATTTCGGTACAATTGATGTTTATTCCATGATGTATGTGTGGATGTGTGATTCAATTGGTTTTGGTTAAGAAAAACTATTGTTATCTTGCTTTATTGTGTGGTATCAATTGTTTAGGCTTACAAAATTTCGGTGCAATTGCGGTGCTTTTAATGTCTATGTTGTCTCAATTGCTTCCGGTTGAGATGAATAATTATGCAAGTTGATTTATTTTGGTTTGTATGAATTATTTATGGCTTAACGAAATAAAAGGTGTGCGAGATGAGTTGTTTAGACCAATTCGATTCCGGATAAGAGAAACTAAGTTAATTCTTATCTTAGTTAGACTTATCGAAGTGAGGTTTCGGTTATTCAAGTCTAACCGAATGCTTTAACAAGAAATGCTAGTTAACTAACCTAGTACTTGTCTTGTTTAAAATGGAAAGGTCTAAGTTTATGGATAATTAGAACCTGATGAGAAAAATAGAGTTTATCTTTATTTTGGTCTTATCGAATTAAGCGATTGTTTTTGAACAATCGGTTTAGCAAAGGGACTAAAGGGATTAGTTGATTTTGGTTTAATAAACTAAATTGGAAAAATTGTTTCGGACAATTGTTTCCTTGATAACACATCAAAATAAAACTACTTGTAGTTTCGGTTTTGATATTGGTGTGTGGAACCCTCGTGCCTAACTCTACAGGTTTGGAAGTCTATTTTGAGATTTGTTAGATTCTTTTCGTGTTGTCCTTTATTTTTTCGTTTCTTTGTCATTTTTGTGACAAAAAGGGGGAGAAATATATGGAGTAAACAGGTGATACTGGCATTGATTTTATATTGATTGGTATCGCTAAAGAAAAGAACATTGGTGCTTGAACGTTTATCTAACGAAAGAGTGAAAGCACAGACTAAGGGGGACTAACATGTCATATGAATTGGTATAACAAAGACGTGCGGATTGAATATCTACCTGTCTTTCTTATGGGGAGTAATAGCTTTGTTATTATAATGACATTTTCAAGGATTGAATGTAAGCAGTTTTACTGCGCTGTTGAATCGGGAATCAAGCGGATTTGTAATGAATTCTTGTAATTTGTTTATCCGTATGATGTAAGAGTTTTGTCACTAAAATTGACAAAGGGGGAGATTGTTAGAGCATGGCTCGGTTGAACCCGCCAAGCGTTGGTATGTCAAGTTTGGTTGTCATATTTTAGTGAATCAAAACTCATGTTAAGAGTCGCTTGATTATGTACTAGAGTCGACTTCGTATAGGTTAGCTTGAAAGTATTAGGATATGAGACATTACAAGTATTGTGAAGTCTTGAAGATGTGAATAAGCAAGGATCTATAAGGACAACAATCATCCTTCCACTTGAGGTTAGTGATATTTGACTTGAACTGTTTCATTCCCTAACGTATCTTTCAAGTCGTGCATATTGAAAACATAACTGCAAAGCATATTTGAACTCTAGATAGACATAGTATTTAAGGAATACAATACGAGGTTTATTGCTTAACCATTAAACTTTGTAGATAAGACATTGCCATAATCATTTGAATGCAATTGTGATTATGTATGGGTATGAGGTGAGGATTTCATCCTAGGGAACAATGTTTTCATGCGTTCCAAGGAAGTAAGTTCATAAACCTGTTTGTGAACCGAAAAGGTAATTGCCAGGAGTTATTGGTTTCGTGATTCATTGCATATCTTATGAACAACCAATATGTGTGATTGAGTATAACCGCTCACAACTTGTTTGTGTTCTTGGTAGAACTATTCACAAAGGCCTGACTTATGTATTGGTATGACTTTTATTAGTGAAACCGATCTTAAGTAATCACCTGAGATGGTATGATCGGGTTTATGTTTTGTCTAACCAAATATGGGAAAGGGGAACCGATCCTAGTAAGACGTGCAGTACATCACAAAGGGGAACCGATCCTTGTATGGGGTGCAGCAAGGTTTATAGCAGAAAGAGGAACCGATCCTATGGACATGTGCAACACGTTTTTAGGCAAAGGGTAACCGATCCTATGGACATGTGCAACACATATAAGTTAGATACCATATATATGTGGGGAACCGATCCTAGTACCTAGTCAACCGAATTTTGGAAAGCTAGTGTGACTATGCACAGTACTCACATGGAGGTAGAACCGAAACTTGTTTTGGTAGAACCGTTAAACCCATGATTTTGATTGAATGTTGGTTTGATCAATCGCATAGTTCTTGAAATTCAGATGAACCAATTTAAACTTGTTTGGAAGTGTGGCAAATCGGTTTCAAGGTTGTATGTGTGAAAGAAAACTTACAAAGTAAGGATGTCGACATACTTTGAACATGTGCTGTGAATGTTTATTTCTTTAATTGTTCAAAGATATTCCTTAACGGCTAAGGGAAGAGAATTCCAGGATCGAAACACAAGTAAGTTAAGAATCTTTTAATTAAGGTTATTAAGTTCATTTTGTAGGGAAATTCCAGAATTAGTAATGTGCATTTACTAATTAGATTTTCCGAGAGATTTCGATCATTATTTTTAGACAGAGCATTTCCAGGAATTGTGAAAACCGAATTTATGCTTTATTGAATATCTTGAGAATATTTTCGGTTGTGGAAATTCCTTGGTGTCCAAAATTCCTTGTCTATAAATACTTGAAGTTTGCCTTTCTAGCAAACTAATCCTTCGTAACAACAGACTTCCACTTTTGTTGTTGTTACTGGTGTAGCCGTCTATTCGGAGAGGAGAGTAACCTAATTAGGCGAAATCTCTTACGACCGCTCAGTTTAAAGTCTTCTTTGGGATTGAGAAGCTCTAGCGTGTACCGTTGGTGGGAAACAAGATAATTGCGGTTTATCTTTTGTTTTTATTGATTTGATTGACTAACGATGGTTGAAATCTGATTGCACCTAGTTTGTTTATTCTTGAGAATCTTCTATTCTGATATAAGATTCACTCAAAATAGTTCAGAGTTTCGACAGGGATCTTTAGACTGTTGTTAGTTCTAAAGACGATCTTGTGATAATCCATTGTTAACAGACTTCGTCCTGTGCATGATTGATCACAAGAGATTCAAGTGATTGTGTGCAGGTTTTTATTGAAGATTTAAGAAGATTTGAAGACAAAGAAGATATTGAAGATCTGACTTGGGTTTTATAATCTTTGGTGTGCACAATACTTGTTTTGGTAAAAGAGGATCCAATTAATAATCGGTTTATCCTTGTGGTAGATTGGATTGATTAATTGAGTAGATCGGCATCAACACAATTCTTTGGATTAAGAGTGTTGTTGGATTAATCTTAAACGATTACTTCGGTAGTTGAACATAAGATAGATCTAAGGACCTGACGAAGGAGTTTATGTTAAGATAAACGGAAGAGCCTTTGTTTGACTCATATCACTTGGTTGAAGAGAGTTGATACCAAACAGATATGTTGTTCCTTCGCTGTTTGGAATACGGACCAAAGGAATTGTTCCAAGTACGTGACTTATTTATAAGTTGGAGGCGTAGGAATACAGACGGAACTAGGTGAACTATAGGTTTAGTTGCTTGGTCTCAACTATACGAAGTTGGTGTAATTTTGTGTAGTGGCTTAATCCTGAGAGTATTCAATTCTGGACAAGGTCCCGGGGTTTTTCTGTATTTGCGGTTTCCTCGTTAACAAAATCCTTTTGTGTCATTTACTTTTATTTTCCGCATTGTAATTGTTTTATTATAATTAAAGTAAACTACACAAATGTTAATTCCTATTTACTTGATAAGCAATCCTATTGTGTTTAGTTAAGTCCGAACCTTTGTATCAAGTAAACATACTTCATTGTTGTATTGTCTCAATCTCGTATCCATGGACGATCACATGAAGTGTGAACCGATTAGTTGTATTGTCTCGACTCTGTCCATAGACAATCACTTCCGGAGAAAGGACTTATAGGCAGGAAAAGTTTTATCTTGAGGTTTATTTGGGTACCCTCGCCTTTTCATCTAGCTTTGACACAATCCATGATGAGCTTTTTCTGTTTCCGTATCAGAATATTTTGGTTTGCAAGGATTCTGGATTGACCATCTAAGAGTTGGTTTATTTGTAGTTGGAGATTTGAAAACTCGACCTTTGAATCATTCTGAAAACGAGTTAAATCCTTGACAGACTCACCAATCCAGGAATTGTGTTCTTTCCTTGCAAGCATCTTCTTTAGAACCAGCTGTTGAATCGACTCAGGTCCTTGAGTGTCTTCCTCCATATCAAGATGCACAATCTCTTGAGATTTTGCAGAGTTGTCCATATAAATGTTACGGATGGATTAATACAATATAGGATATATATGTATAAAGAGAATACACTTATCATCAAGGAAACCCTATGAACTTGCAGGAGAAGAACACGGACCGTTCACAAGAGAAAGATGGATTAAGAAAGAATCCAATAAGACAGACACAATGTTTGTTAATATAACTCAATAATCTTTAAATTAGAGCATGAGCCATGATAGCAGGATTGCACAACTCAGATTGATTAACAAAAGAAAAACAACACAAAAAAATATATAACAAATCTTGGGACTCCCATAATCATCATCCTTGTACCTCTCAAGATAGATTCAAGGATGAGGTTACCTAGAGTCAGGTAAAGGATTGAGAAGTGATCTCAGTACGAAACATGGGAGAAGGGTTGTACAAGTTTTTTGAATATTTCAACTGTGTATTACCTTATTTCCATTGATTATAACTTATTCCAGAAGAATTTTTCATAGACCCTTTCAATAGTCCATCAGAAGGAATTTTCTGAGGACTGAGTCTAGGACCTCTAGATATCGGTTCCAGAGGAGAGAAGTTGGAGGATTTCCATTTTCTTGACCTATACTTGCCAGACTTGTTCTATGAGCATAGGGAAAGTGTTCATTAGTGGCACAAGAGCTTATGCCATAATAGAGAACATACAACCTGTGATGATTTATAGATGAGAGATCATTTTTATAAGAATTCTGGTTTTCTTTAGAAAAAAAATTCATTGAAGACGCCGTCAGAAGATTTACTCCGTTGACAGTAGAAAGAAACAAATTATGGAGATCAGAGATTTGTTTCTTCCTGGCAAAACAATGAAGAGCATAGTGATTCTTTTTCCCACAGAAGGAACAACATCGCGGATTTGAGACATGATTGCCTTGACCCAAAACTTTTTCTTCCACATGAAAATTTTGCAAGTGATTCACAGTAGGTAATTCCTTGGATGAATTTTTCTTTACACCAGGTAAAACCTTGTGAGTATCAGAGGAAGATGAAGAGGATGACTTAATCATCAAGACATAGTTTTCCTTCTTCAAGGCGTTACACTGTTCTCGGGAAAATTGAAGAGATGCAACAAGTTTCTCTTTTTAAACACGATAACTGTTTATTTCTGATGAATGAGCCTTGACTAAACGCTTTTCTCTAATTGAATCTTCTCTAACAATATCTTCAAGTGAACTAATTTTTTCACGCTGTAAAGTAGGTTTTTGAACCAAATTTTCGATATTGTTATAGAGAGATTCAATGAAGGTGTAGAGTTCATGTTCCCTTTCAAGAGATTTCTCAAATTTATCAATAATCTGATCATTCTTTTCTTCAAGAGTCTTGATTTTAGAAACTTGAAGGTCAGCAGATTTTTTTAATGATCTGGTGAGTTCCATTTCGGATTCTGACACAAGCTCACAAATCTTATTTTTCCCTCAGGATTCAGAAGAATCTACTAAGGAGCTATCCTTTAAGGCAAACCCAAGATTTTTGTTGTAATCAAAATCTTTGGAAGGAATATCAATATGCATTATCTTGTGAGATACTTCTTAGGTCCTCAGAACACAGATTGCTACAAACACAGACTTATAAGGTCTTTAATGTGTTTGCCTACTCTGATACCAATTGAAAATGCGGGGGTCTAACAACCACACCCAACAATTCGTTTGGCAATCTGAGAGGACTTACTCCAATATACTTTCTAGAGAATCAACTAGACAGTCAAACTCAATTTTCCAAATACAATCTAGTATAAATTTGCTACCAACTTAATTACTCAAAAACTATTATCAACTGTGTTATTATTCTTAAGTTGATAGTCCAGTTGGTACGTTAAGCCTTAATCTTCTAAACATAATTCATATTGAATCTGCATATTATATCTTCTTAAATATTGGCATTGATAAATATGATTTAAATTTTGAGTCTGCATATAATTTTAATATGTCTTAATAGTCTATAGATTTTGGTATTAATAATAAGTATCTAATTCATAGGCAAAATTATTCTCCTTTAAGTCTAACTTTGTACTAAGCATTCAAGTACTATAAATATCACTTCATCTGTGTAATTTGGTGATTTAGTGAATCATTTATTGGACTAAAGATAATCTTGGTATAAGATTGTTAACAAGTTGTATTATTCTCCTTCGAAGCTCTGCGAATCGGGCGATTATGAGTCAACTCGGCTTAATTTTTTTTTCTTCTCTCTATTTCTATTGATTTCATCTATATATTTTAATGTGTTCTATTACTTTGTTAGCTTGTTCCTCTTCTGATTAAGATCATGTGATTTGTACTTCTCTTAATATCGTTTTGGTTGTTTTCTGATTTCTTTATTTGCTTGACTTAGCAAAACTTGATTTTTAGTTGTATCTTTTCTATTATCCTCTTTTAAAGTCTTTGAGAGTGTTTGTAACCATGAGTTCTTAATATTTGCAGGGCTCGTTTGATCATTGGAATGGGATTCATTCAGTTTTGGATCTTTGAAATCAGCATTTTTTTCCTTATAATGGCAGTTTTGCCAAAAATTGCAATATTGCATAACTCGACAGTTTTGTTTGATCTGGTAGTTTTACCAAATATTATCATAGAAAAGTTCAGTATATACCAGTATGATCAACATTCTCTTCTTAGTTAGGATCCAAAAACCATTAGAGCACTGAGTTGTCCACCGATCCTTTACCCGTTGACCTTTAGGGAAATTCAAAATTCAAAAATTTCCACCTTCTCATGCCTTGAGTTTAGGAATGTTACGTACATCTCGGAGTTTATTCAACATGATTGCTGCAAAATAATAACTTTCTCTAATTTGGTTATTATGTTCAACAAAATAAGGAATGTGCATGTTGCTCATTATATCATTTATAACGGAATATGCGAAAATCTTATCTGGAGATTTCTTCTACCCTATTTAGAAAACAGAATAATATTATCTTTATTATTCTTTATCCTAGTCTCAATATAAGTAGGAACAACCAGAGAAGTTTCATATATCATTCAAGCTTGAGAAACCCTAAAAATCTAGTTTGCGTGAGAAAAAGAATGAACACTAGTAGCAGCAACAAAGTTTCCGACATCACTATGAAGATGAAAAACACCACCATTAGGAAAACTTCGGGTAACTCTGTTAGAGGAGTGATTGGATCTTCGAAACACATTAGTGCTGCTGATGAAGAGTGGTCTAATAGCTTGTTCGGGAAGCTTATTATAAAGGAGCTAGAGATTGAAACTGGGGATGTTAAAGAGGAGTTGAATTTTCTTTGGAATATTTACAAAAAAAGAGAGGTCAGAGTTGTTGGGAATCATCTGTATGTCTGCAAGTTTAAATTTTGAGAAGACAATGAATGATGTTCTGAAAAAGTCCCCATGGAACGTTCAAAGGTGTTTACTTGCTCTTCAAGTTTACACCACAGCTATCCCTTACCAGGACTACACCTTCACCAAACAAGCATGGAATGTTCAATTCAAAGGTTTACTCCTCGAGCATCATCATGTAGATGTTATAAGTGAAGCTATAGAAGATCTGGGAAAAAAGATATCCACTGAACCAAAAAATTGCAGACCTAGATCTGGAAATATGATTATTGCTCGCATTGAAATGGATTTTAATAAACCAATGAAAAGGGGAGAATGGTGGAATTCAAACTTTGAAGAAGTAGTGTGGATTAAGTATCACTGGGTTAAGCAGCCGCACAGTCTTTGTAAGGAGTGCTATACTTTTCAGCATGACAAAGAGAATTGTGAATCGATAGCTTTAGCTCTTAGTGAAAGAGCCGTGACTGTGGAAGAATATAAGGAACATTGTAAGAAAAAGAATGATGCTGGTGTTGCAGATGGTGAAGCAATTGATAAGGAGGGAGAAGTTGAGTACGTTGTTGATGGCAATGAAGCTGCTGAGCAAGATGCAGATGATGGAAGACTTAATAAAAGTGCTAGAAACCAACCTAACCAGTCTTCTGGTAATAACCTATCTCTTACTTAACCTACCCTAGCTGACCATGCTGGTATTGGCAATGGTAATGATCATACTTGTATTAATAATTCTCAAGTTGAATTCATGGAAACTGCTGAAATGGAGGTTCATAAGGAAAATGTTGTTGTTTCAAGGTTGAATGCCACACAGGATCAAAGGAGCTTTGCACTCAGCGTAACTTTCTATCCTTTATTCTTGTTTTTTTATGATAACCCTTTCTGCATTTACTCTTATTGCTATTTCTCCTTAAGTTTACTTAGGTTAGTACATTTCTCTAGATACTCTCCAGCTTTACTTAATTGTCTGAACATGAGAGTCTTAGATTGGAATTGTCAGGGTTTTAATAGTAAAACCACTAGGGATTATCTCAAAGATTTACTTAGTAGATATGACCCTGATATTATTTTTATCTCAGAAACTAAACTAGGTATTGATAAGATGCATAAATTGATTAGGCCTTTTAAATACCCAAACAATAAACTCATATCATCTGTAGGTTTAGCTGGTGGTCTCATTCTCTTATGGAAAGATGGCTTCCAGTTTAAAGTTGTTAATGCAGATACTTGGATAATTAACTATTTGGTTCATGATGATCCATCTAAGCCAGAATGGATTCTCACTTGCATGTATGGATCTTCTTATCCAAACCATAAAGAAAAGCAATGGTCTTACATAAGGGATTTAAGTCATACTATCAACCAGCCATGGGTGGTTATTGGTGACTTAAATTTGGTCTTCAATAATGAAAATAGGCTATCTACTCAAGTTCCTGCTTCAAATACTTCAAGAGGTATTGATAAGATACCTCAAGAGATAAGATGCTTATGCATCTTGTCAATACTTCAAGAGATTCCTCTTATATAAATATGATACATGATGCTGGTTTGGGAGACATGGGTTATTCAGGGAGATCTTTTACTTGGTCTAGTAATGTGCATGGTACTGGTGTTAGAAGATCTAGATTGGATAGAACACTGAATAATGCATATTGGATTCTTAGTTTTCCTGACTCAAAACTTCTTCATCTACCTCAAGTGGGGTCTGATCACTGTCCCATCTTATTGGATATTGTTTTTATGCAAAGTGATAAGAGAAGAAACTGGAAATACTTCCAGTGTTATGAAAGGGATGACTCTCCAAAAGCTGAAGTAGTTGCTGCTTGGAGTAATCAATTGCAAGGTTCATGTGCTTTCCAGTTCTCAAGAAAGCTAGTCATTGCTAGAAGATATATTTCTAAATGGAATAGATCTAAGTTTGGTGATATTCAAAGCAATTTACATCTCCTTCATCAATAACTTGAGGCAGTCAACAACATTCTCAGCCACATGATAACAGTACTATGCAAGTTCAACAGTTGGAGCAAGAGATAGAGCACTGGCACCAAATATAAAGTGAGTTCTGGGGGCAAAAAGCAAGAGACCAGTTTTACTTAACAGGAATACTAAATATCATCATACAAATGCAAATAGAAGGAGATCTATGAACAACATTGAAGCTTTGAAAGGCAGTAATGGAAATTGGTGTTCAAGTAGAAGTGATTTGGAGAATTTACTTATTCAGCATTATAGTGCACACATACAACATCTTTACCAGCAAAAAATGAAGCTCTTCTTCAAAATATCCCACAAGTTATCACTGCCTCTGAAAATCTGGATTTAATTAAAGTTCCAGAACCTAGTGAAATTTGGAAAGCTCTTAAAGCCATGAAGCCATGGAAATCTCCAGGCCCAGATGGTTTCCCACCATGATTTTTTCATTCTCATTGGGAAATTGTAGGTAATGATGTGATTAATATGGTGAGGCCAAATTAAACAACACTAATATATCTCTTATTCCAAAGACAAAGAACAAACAATTTCCTTCTGATTTAAGGCCAATTGCTCTTTGCAATACTTCTTACAAGATCATCTCAAAGATTCTCTCTACAAGGTTGAAGAAGGTAATGAACAATATCATATCTCGTCTACAAGTTGCTTATGTACCAGGAAGACATATCTCTAACAATATTCAACTAGCTCAAGAAATAATTCAAATAATGAAGAATAAAAAGGAAAAGCAAAACTTTCTTGCTTTAAAGCTTGATATGTCAAAGGCTTTTGACTTAATGTAGATGGTGGATTTTCGACAAAGGCTAAAATCGTAAAACCATAATTGTACATGCTCCTGATCCAGCAATCAGATGAGTATTGAGGCTTATGTCTCTCATTGAAGCATGAAAGCTCATGCCACAAGAATCTCTGACTGAGTATATTGTCTCTCAGAGCATACGTGAATACGCGGTCTCTCAACTGAGGCAACGTCATATCTCATGAATGCTGAGCAATTTCAGTAATTACTTTTATATAGAATCGAACGATTGGACGGCTCCTAGACAGCTTGCCTTCTAGTATAGAGCAATAACGTTTTCAGGATGTAACAATGTTTTCCCTGACTATATAAAAGACATATGTATAGAATCATTATGATTGGACGGCTCCTAGACAGCTTGCATGCTAGTATAGAGCGATAACGTCTTCAGGATGCAATAACGTGTTTTCCCTGACTATACTATACATAATAAATATGACGCTTCAACTAGCTCATATCACCCAATCCTCTAATAATTAATGCTCCTAGACAGCATGCCTGCTAGTATAGAGCCATCAGTTAATTATTTCTAATCCTTAAATTCATTATCTGAATATTAAGAAACATTCTACGTTCTTCATAATATTTCATTACTTCAATTCGTGGTTCTTCCCAGCAGAATTCCATGGGTTAGTGATAAATATTCAACGTACGGGCATCTGAGCCACTATCGAGTAAGCCCCGACTAAAATGGTGCAAGTGTACTCAGCAATAATGCACTAACGAGCACCTGAATGCACGAACGAGCATTCCAAAATACGAAGGAACGATGAACCTATGCAAAATAGGAAGAAAATAATAAATAATAAAATATTAATCAAGGCGCTGGGGGACTGGGCCCATCGGCCGGCCGGTCGTGTCGTGGCCAGTCCCACGCCCAATTTTATATTTTGTCATATTTTTTATTATTTTCCTTGATCTCATGAAAATTCCCTCATTTGAACAAAATTCATTCGTTTCAAGGAAACTCCACAGTTTTATGGTGTTTTCTTCATATCAAGGAAATAATAAATAATTAGGAAAGGTGTGCGGAACCAAGCCTACTAACTGTCCGGTCATGCCTAGTTATGGCCGGTCCCGCACCTTGCATTCCTTATTATTTTATTATTATTTCCTTCTGTAGATGGTGGATTTTCGACAAAGGATAAAATCGTAAACTCATAATTATACGAAGCTCTGATTCAGCAATCAGACGTGAGTATCGAGACATGGGTCTCTCATCGAATTCTCAACGGAGAGTACTTTCTCTCAGAGTACATGTAGATATGTAGTCTCACGACTGGACAACAACATATCTCATGAATACTAAATACTTTCAGTGATTATTTCTATATAGTATCACGAGATGGACGGCTCCTAGACAGCTTGCTCTGCTAGTATAGAGCGATAACGTCTTCAGGAACAAACAACAAGTTTACCCTGACTATATAAAGGATATGACTTACCGACAAGCTCATATCGGGATAATTAATGCTCCTGGATAGCTTTCTCTGCTAGTATAGAGCCACAAAGTTAATTATTCCTAATTAAGATTAATTCTGTCGTGACATTCACTACTGAATTCCCAGAATAATCTATTATTGCTCATATTCCATGGTCGAATCCACGACTGGTCCCATGGAATGGAAATAAACAATTGCTCCGATTCTATGATCGAATCCACGGCTTGATCTCATAGAATAGCAATAACTATATTATCTCATTACTCCGATTTCATGATCGAATCCACAACTGGTCTCATAAATGGTAATAGATAAATCTTAATTACTCTGATCCTATGGTCGAATCTACGATCCCATGAAATGGTAATGGTCACTTTATTATTCTGAATTCGTAGTCGAATCCTCAGTTGATCTTATGAATTAATAATAAACATCTTATTACTCAGTTTTGTGAATTATTCTCCGCCGAATTCCACAATTAGTAATAAATAATCAACAACCGGGAGTCTGAGCTACCTCTAAGTAAGCCCCGATTCAAATGGTGAAAGTGTATTCAATGACGATACACTAACAGTCACCGCACGAACGAGTATTTCAAAAATACAACGACACGATGAACCTATGCAAAATAGAGAAGAAAATAATAAATAATTAAAAATATTGACCAGGGTGCTGGGAGCACGGACACACGACCAAACGACCGTGTCATGGTCAATCCCACGCCAGTTTTATATTTTTAATGCATTTTTATTATTTTCCATGATTTGATGAAAATTCTCTCATTTTATCAAATCTCCTTCGTCTCGAGGAAACTCATCGGTTTCATGGTACTTCCATAAATCCATAAAAAATAATATAAAATTAAGGAAAGGAGTGTGGGGCGTGACCATTGGCCAACCGGCCATGCCTTGGTCCCAACCGGCCCCACACCCCACGGTTCCTTATTATTTTATTATTATTATTATTTCTCTAATTTCATGAAAAAACTCCTTGATTTCATGGTATTTTTGCACAAATCATCAAATAATAATAAAATAAAATAAATTATGAAAACTTGTGGGACCGGGCCTTGGCCGGCCGGCCATGCCCTAGCCGGTCCTACAGGACCCTTTGTTTTATTATTTTATTATTAGTTTTCCTTGAATTCATCAAATTCCTTGATTTCATGGTATTTCTCTCAAATTAGGAAAAATTCCCTCAATTCATCAAAAATACATAAAAATACACAAAAATTAGGGAAACTCGTGGGACCGGCCCCAGCCGGCCGTCCATGCCTTCCACGGTCCCACACGCCCTTGTTTTTATTATTTTAATGTTTTTTGCTTCCATGAACTCATGAAAACTCCTTCAATTCATGGAAACTCCCTAAATTCATCAAATTTCTCAAAATTCATGAGTTTTTCATAAAATCATCAAAATATTATAAAATTAAGGAAAAGGCACCACAGGACCTTGGTCACGACCGGCCGACCATGCCTTGACCACGGCAGTCCCACGCCTCCTCATTCCTTATTTTATAATTATTTTTCATCATCTCATGGTGTTTTCCTCAGTTTCGTCGAAACCCTAATTTTGGCATATTTTCTCGAATGGATGCTCAATTGCACGCCAGAAAATATCAAAATTCTCAGGACTGAGACGCGGACCCCTTGGGGACACGAGCACGCTATCTTGACCGACCAAGATTGGCTATTTGGCTCACGGAAGCCGATCCCATCAATTTTCACAGTTTTGACCTAATTTGCACAATTGCTCGTATTAGGTCTAAAACTCTTCCAAACACTTTGTATTTTCATGAAGTGATCGTCAGGCGGTCACATGAAAAACCAGGGCTGGTTTCATGACTCCATGGCCGGTCCCTCACCTCGTCATAATTAATTAGGTTTTCTCACCTAAGGCTCAGACGAGCATTTTCGAATAAATGATTAAACCAGCATCTAATCATTCTTTCATCAACAAATCGTCAACTCTTCAGGAGTTCTTTGTATTTGCTCACGTGAGCATATGGACACTACATGTTTGATCCACGGTCCCATGTAGTCGCTCCCTCCTTCGTCCCATGGTTAAACTTATGACGAACCATGAATTGATCATCAATTGATCAAATTAGGGTTTCTGAATCCAAGGATCATCTTCCCAGATTCCAATCCTAATAATTTCACGACACCTCATAGTCATTAATTTTATTAATTATGCTCGGTTCAACGACGAGTATCCTAATTAATATTTTTGGTACGCTGCCAATAATCCATCAGATGAGCAACACATGCTCAGACGATCAAATATTTAACAATTCATCACATGAGCAACACTTGCTCAGATGATAAATATTTGCTCAAACCAAGGAATATTGGCTCAACAATCAATATTCAACTAATGTTCAACGATCCATCGAATGAGCAATACTTGATCACTTCATCGTAAGAACTTTACCTCTGTCTCATGACATATTCAATTCATGAGTTTCAGAACATCATGTTCAACTCAGCAATTACATGGACTCATCGTCCCATCAAACCACGAAGTCGTCGATTGATTAACAAACCACGAGACGTCAATCGTGTCACTTGGGGAGGATATCACTTAGGGTTTTGGTCTGGCGTTCTACGGCACGTATGTTCAAACACACGATGGAATGTGAGAAAGTCATGCAATCAGTTGAAGGAATTCACGAGGTAGTGGGTGGAAAATCGATCAAGTCTCCACACGTTGAGCAACTGGTTTCAAACACGATCTCCACTTCCCCACTCCTTGATTCCATCAACTGTCACACTTCATGGAATCATGGTGTCTAAAATTCCAACAATATAAATAAGTCTCCGAATCATGATTGAATCATCGGCATCATCAGCATCAATAGTATCATCAATCTCATGTCTCATCGACAACACGAGATCATCAACTCATCAATTGAGCAACTACTCTCAATTGAGAAATTTCAATCATTCAGAGCTTATGATATTCAAAATTCACATACCCATAATCTTTGATTACCATTGATTCCACACATTTCCCAGCTTCCCTCCTACAGATCAACCCATCCTCTCTTGTGACCAAATTTACTCTCGAACGGTCATTGTCTTGATTTAGGATGGAGTACTACAGATTGATCTCTCGAATCTAAAGCACCCCCTTTGCAGCGGTGCATCTGTGCGAGGTTTAACATTTCACTCGGTTCGAGGAGTCTCCTCCGTACGGTCGTCTCCTCAATTTCTTAAAAACCAGCAAATCGTTTTTCCCCATCTACACCTTCATCTCATGGAAATTCCTTAATCCTATGAAACTCCTTCGTTTCATGGTATTTCCTTCACATTAAGGAAATTATACAAAAATTACATAAAATTAGGAAAGGTGTCACGAGACCGTAGTCACTAGTCGGACGGCCATGCCCTAGTCGTGACCAGTCCCACACCTTGTAATTCCTTATTTTATTAATTATTTCCATCATCTCATGGAAATTCCTTAATCCGATGAAACTCCTTCGTTTCATGGTATTTCCTTCCCATTAAGGAAATTATACAAAAATTACATAAAATTAGGAAAGCTGTCACGGGACCGTGGTCACTAGACGGCCGGCGATGCCCTAGCTATGACCGGTCCCACACCTTGTAATTCCTTATTTTATTAATTATTATTTCCATCATCTCATGGAAATCCCTCAATTTCATGATATTTCCTTCAAATCATGAAAATAATATAAAATTAGGAGAGACTCACGGGACCGGGCCCTGGTCGGCCGACCATGCCCAAGTTGGTCACACACGCCATTATTTTATTATTATTAATATTATTTGTCTCATGGAAACTCCTTCACTTCAAGGAAACTCCTTGATTTCAACAAACTCCTTGATTTCATGATATTTCCCTAAAATGAGTAAAGATCATAGTAATTTGGTGAATACCATCTAGAGAAAAGATAGCTCTGCGAATCAGTGCGATTGACTCAGCGATTAAATCGGAGAGCAACTCAGTAATAAATTTTCAGTTTTCTCGTAACTCGGTCTCATTAATCTTGATAGTAATCATTTTTCCTGATGATTGAAGTTAATCAATATGGTGGATCTGTTTTTTAAATTCTAAATCATGTCTGAAAACTTTGGGAATCATTTGGTAGGTAATTCTGAAGATACTTGTGACTCTGAAAGAATCGATTTTAGGGTTCCAAATATGAATTCTGCAGAAGAGAACTCTCCTTCTTTCTTTATCCCTGATGAAGTTATTGATGAATGTCTGGATGAATGGAAATTCAGTCTAATCGGAAGATTGGATCTGGTCAAACTTAAGATGAATACTGTTTCTGAAGCTTTACTCAAACAATGGCAGCTCAAAGGTAAGGTTCAGTTTATTCCTTTAGGAAAAAGTTTCTTTATAATTAAACTTGATAATTTGGAAGATATAAATCATATCTGGCAAGGATTTTGGAAAGTTGATACACAAATTTTGTGTATTAGGTCTTGGGAACCAAATTTTAATCCTGCAGCTCAAAAAACTACTTCTGCTTATGTGTGGGTTATCTTTCCTGGGTTGAGTATTGAATACTGGAAGGAAAGCATTCTAATGCAAATGGGTAGTATTCTTGGAAGAGCAATTAAAGTTGATGAAATTACTCTAAAAAGAGTAGTGGGTTATTATGCTTGTGTTTTAGTAGAAATTGATATCTCTAAATCCATTCCAAATTCTATTTGGGTTAATTCTAAATATGGTAAATTTGAACAGCCAATTCAAGCCCCAAATAAACCAAAGTTTTGTAGCCACTGCAAGTCTCTAGGCCACTTTGTTATTGAGTGTAGAACTAAACGAAAAGAGAATTCTCAAACTACTTTTGCTGATGGGTTTATTTCTAAGCCAAAAAAACAATGGAAGCTAAAAAAGTTACAATCTCAACAAATAGGTTTTGATATTTGTGGTTCTACTCCTTCTGAGACCAACAAGGACAGAGTTTCAATTAATACTTCTTCTGCTTCAACTTCATCTCATCAAGATGTATCTTCTGGGAGATTTCATTTATTGCAAGATAATACTACTGAATACAATGGTGATTTTCCTCCGCTTGCTACATTAGAATCTCAAAAACATATTGGTGAATCTAGTGGGGTAGTCAAAGAGATACAATGTTCTGACATTAATGCTCAAGTCACAATTACTGCATCTCAAGTGAACCAGCCTATCATCACTGAAGACTCTAGTGACTCAAGTTCTGAAGATGGTGAAATTAAAGAGGTTAGTAATTCATACTTACTTCTTAGTAATACACTTACTCCTCTTGTTATCATTTTGAGAAATGATCCTACTAGTCCTAAAATAGTTACAAAGAAAATTATTACTGAAAAGAAAAAGGCTCCAGCAAAGCCTACTAAGCCTGCTCCTGTAACTAGGAAAACTAGCAAAGAAAGGGTTTTGTCTTCTAAGGGGAATTCTCCCCAAAAGCCTCAATGAGGACAATTTTTTGGAATCTAAGAGGCCTTAAGAGAGTTAAGGCCAAAGATAAACTTATTTCTTTAGTTAAACAAATAAATCCCTCCTTAGTGTGGATTGCAGAGCCTAAAATTCATTTCAATGCAAAAAACAGAATAAAGCTTCCAGGTATGCATCATAAAATAATTCACAATACTTTTGATAGTAGGAAAGCAAACATTTGGTTTTTTTTGGAATTGTTCCATTTCTCATCCTACATTTGTTTTTTCTTCTAGAAAATGTATTACTATAGAGATTGGGGGGGAGGGGGGGTTAGTCACTGGTATTCATGCAGATGTTCTTACAGCTAATAGAAGAGAATTATGGGAGGATCTAATTAATATAAGCAATCTAAATAAACCTTGGTTGATCTTAGGAGATTTTAATACAATTACTTCTATAAATGAAAAAAAAAGGTGGCAGAAGTCCTCTAACAACAACCATGAATGAATTTAATGAGTGGATTGATCAATGTGGTCTTCTTCAAGATCCTAAAAGTGGATTGCAATACTCTTGGTCAAATGGTAGATGTGGAAAAAAAAAGAATTCTCTGTAATCTTGATAGGGCTCTATACAATCAACAATGGTTAAATATATATAATGGATGGAAATATCATGTTACTTCAAGGGGAATCTCTGATCACAGTTGTCTTATTGGTACTTCTTCTGATATACAAAAACCTACCAATTCACCTTTCAGATTTCAGAAGATGTGGATTTCACACCCTGATTTTTTGAGATTAATTACTGAGTCATGGAATGAACAGATTCTTTGTATCCCATTTTCATTTTCATGAATAAGCTGAAGAGATTGAAGATAATTCTTAAAAAATGAAACTGGGAAGTTTTTGTAAATGTTCACATCAAATTGAAACAAGCAGAAGACAAGGTAACTGGGACCAATATTCTTTCTGATGCTGATCCAAGTAATATTGAACTATTAAATAATTATATCATAGCAAGGGGTGTCAGAGATATTGCTGCTCAAAATTATCATACTATGCTGAGCCAAAAAGCAAGAATCAACTGGATCAAATATGGTGATGCTAATACTGATTTTTTTCATACTTCCATCAAACGAGACATGCTAAAAATATTATTTCTGAGATTGAAGATGATTCTGGAGCCATTGTTACAAGTCAGCAAAATATAAGAAACATTCTTCTTAACCACTTTCAAGGAAAATTTGCAGCATCTCCTGTTCTTATTTCTGACAGTATCTTAACAGCAATTCCCAATAATATCAGTTCAGAAGATAATCAAATGCTTGATCAGATTCCTACTTTAGAAGAGATTAAAGATGCAGTTTTTGGTTTAAATCAGGATAGTGCACCTGGACCAGATGGGTTTACAGGCATATTCTATAGAGAAACTTGGAATGTTATTAAATAAGATCTGGTGAAAGCAATTCAATTCTGCTGGAGCAAGCAAGTAATTCCTTCTGGCTTAAACTCTAATTTTCTTGTGCTTCTTCCAAAGACTCAAGGTGCAAAAAGAGCAACTCAATTCAGACCAACTGGATTAAGTAATTTTTGTTTCAAGATTTTTACAAAGATTATTACTATAAGAATGAGTAGCTTACTACATAAGCTTATTTCTCCACAACAATGTGCCTTCATTAAAGGGAGGAATATCCACGAGCAAGTTCTCTTGGCTTCTGAACTAGTAAATGAAATGAACATCAAAAAAAGAGGAGGGAATGTAGGGCTAAAACTTGACATAACTTAAGCATATGACACTATAAGCTGGGATTTTTTAACTGTTGTTATGAAGAAGTATGGTTTCTCAGAGAAATTCATTAATTGGAGATTGGTCTTGCTTAAAACTACAAAAATCTCTATAATGCTGAATGGTGGTCCTATTGGGTATTTTGGTGTTGGAAGGGGAGTGAAGCAGGGAGATCCTCTATCTCCAATCCTTTATGTTTTGGTTGCTGATTCTCTAAGTAGAAAATTATCTCAATTGATTCAGGAGAGGAAAATTCATCCTATGGTCATTAGAAAAGGTATATTTCCATCTCATTTATTCTTTGCTGATGATATCTTTATCTTCTGCAATGGGTGTAAACAAACTCTGGTAAACCTTAAACATCTGCGATATGAATACCAAAGTGCTTCTGGTCAAATTGTTAGTGCTGCCAAGAGTAAAAAATTTATTGATGGGACTTCTGATATAAGACAAACTCAGATTACAGAGTACATGGATATGAAACTTTTTGTTTTCCTTGACAAGTATTTGGGTGTACTTCTATTTCAAGGTAAAGTTAAAACTGAACATTTGTGGTCATTTGTAGAGATATTGCAAAAAAGACTGGCTACTTGGATTGGCAAGCTCTTAAACTTTCAAGCTAGGTTAACTCTTATTAAATTTGTTCTTAGCAGCATACCCTTGTATAACATGTCTATATATAGATGGCCAAAAAAGATCATTTTAGCTTGTGAAAGAATTCTGAGAAATTTCTTATGGAGTGGGAATGCTGATGAAAAGAAATATATCACTATTGCTTGGGATAAAGTTTGTGTTCCATTGGAAGAGGGAGGTCTGGGAATTAGAAAATTTGAAGATATCAATAAGGCCTTACTGATGAAATTATTATGGAGAATTCTTAAATCAAATGAAGACTGGGCTAATTTTTTCTTAGCCAAATATAAGGATAAAAATGGTTTATGGATTTCTTACTATAAGCAATCATCTATCTGTCCAGGTATTAAATGGGTTCTTCAAGATTTTGAGGAAAACACAAGATGGCTTGTTGGTAATGGTGAGGATATCTCTCTTTGGAATGACTCCTGGATATTGGATGCAAGTATTAGTAAATACTTTCCTAGAAATGAATACATTCAGCAGAACATTAATATGAAGGTTAAACAGTTGATTGTTAATAATTCATGGAATATTCCTGAAGAAATGCTCACTTTCTTTTCAACAGATGATCTCCCATTACTTTCTTCTACTTCTGATAAACTAGTGTGGACAGCAACTCAAGATGGTGAATTTTCAGTCTCTAGTGCTATAAATATCATCAAAAAGAAACGGCCTAAACTGAAGTGGTATAAGAAAATTTGGAACTCTTGCGTGCATCCTTCTACTTCAAGTAATATCTGGAAAATTACAATGGGAGCTGGGAATACTGATGAAAATGATACTAAAAGAGGTATGGTTATTGCTTCCAGATGCTTTCTTTGTCATAAAAATCAAGATACCATGAGTCATATTTTGTGGGATTGCAACTATGGCCAAATTCTATGGAATTGGATTGGTAATATCTTTGCTTTCAAAAACTCAAAATCCTTTGATGATGTTATCAATCTCTGCAAGCATAAGAGTTCAGTTGTTCAGGAATTATGGTATATAGCAGCTTTTAATATCATGGTAGATATATGGTTTACCAGGAATATAGTCTTCTTTGATAATATCCTGCCTGACAGTGAAAAAACCAAAATTAAGATTTCTAGAATGGTTCATGATTGTGAGAACAGACTTAAAGGTTTCATGCATAATACATCTTATGACCTTCAGATTCTTAAATACTTTGATATAGGTTGTAGAAAAGTTAAAACTACAAAGGCTATAAAATGCTTTTTCTTACTTCCTGAACCAGAAAATCTATTATTCTGTTGTGATGGTGCTTCAAGAGGGAACCCTGGGAATGCTGGGTATGGGTTTATTGTCAAAGATAACAGTGGAAGTTTCATAACAGCTGAATCTGGTGGTTTGGGAATTTCTACAAACTTTATTGCTAAGATTATGGGGGCCTTATGTGCTATGGAATGGGTTGTGTTAAATCAAAAGGAGAAGATTATTATTAACTCTGATTCCACTGCTGCTATTTCAGCTTTCATGAAGAATAAATTATCTTGGTTTGTATGGAACAGATGGAAGTTTGTTAGTGCAAAACTAAAACATATTCACTTTAACCATGTCTACAGGGAAGTGAACTTTTCAGCAGCTTTTTTGCTAAAAAAGGTGTTCATCTTCCAAAGGGACAGGTGATGAAGTTCTCAGCTAGACCTTCCAATATGCTTAGGATGGAATGGCCAGAGTCTACTTACTACAGGTTTGAATGAAAAAATGTTATGTGAGTTCACCTTGGGCCTTGTTATTGGTCGGTTTTTATTGGTTTTGCTTTTTCCGTTATTGGGCCTGGGGCTTGTTGTCCATTTCTGGCTTGTATCAACTTTTGTAATTCTTTGTTTATTATTAATAAATTTTTTTGTTTTTTTTCAAAAAAAAAAAAAGATATTTCCATAAAATCATGAAAATAATATAAAATCAGGAAAAGTGCCATGGGACCGGGCTCATTGGCCGGACGGCCATGCCTTGGCCATAGTCGGTCCCACATTTCATGATTCCTTCATTTTATTATTATTATTTCCTTCATCTTATGAAGTTTCCCCAGTTTTAGCAAAAATCCTTGATTTCTTCATATTTTTTCAAAATGTTGCTCAAACGCACATCAGAAAATATCAAAATTCTCAGGACTGAGACGCGGGCACTTTGGCGACGTGAGCAAGTTACCTTGACCGACCAAGGTTGGATATTTGGCTTGCAAGGAGCTGGTCCCACGCATTTTCACAATTTGACCTAATTTGCACAATTACACACATTAGGTCCAAAACTCTTCCGAACGACTTGGAGTTTCATAAAAGGATCGTCAGTCGATCTCGTGACCAACCAGGGCCAGTTTCATGACCCCTTGGTCGGTCCTTCATCTCTTCATAATTTATTAGGTTTTATCACCTAAGGTTCAGACGAACATTATTTGAATAAATGATTAGACCAGCATTTAATCATCTTTTCACCAACTGGTCTTCAAGAGACTTTGATATTTTACTCACTCGAGCATCTGGGCGTTACATGGTCGACTCATTATCCCATGTATCCGGTCCCTCCTTCACTCCGTGGTTGATTTTCAATGAATCATCAATTGATCAACATTTGATCAAAATTAGGGTTTTGGATCCAAAGCTCTGCAAAACATAATTCTGAGCAGATTCAAACACTAATAATTTTACATTGATCCCATGATCAACATTCCAATTAATTATACTCGGTTCAGTTACCAGTATTTTGAATTGATATTTTATTTGGTCCTATTACCAATAATTCATCAAACGAGCAATACTTGCTCAAATGAGCAATACTTGCTCAGACTAAGGAATATTGGTTCAACTATCAATATTCAACAATTCATCAAGTGACCAATATTTGTTCACCTTAACTATCAACATTTATTTGACAATTGTACTTTTGTCTCAACGGACACGTACAACAATACAAGGACTCATCGTCCCATGAAGTCAGTAACTGACTAACTAAATACATGTCTGCCTTGCAGACTCCACAATCACGAGACATCAATCGTGTCACATGGGGGATATTAACTAGGGTTTTGGTATGGCAGCCTACGGCACGTGTGTTCACCCACGATGAGAATGTGAGCAAGTCGTGCAATCAGTTGAAGGAGTTAGCAAAGTAGTGGATGGAAAACCAACCAAGTCTCCGCATTATTAGCAACTGGTTTTAACACGATTTTCATTTCCCCACTCTTTGACTCCAACAACTGTCACACTTCATGGGATCAAGGTGTTTACAATTCTAGCGATATAACTAAGTCTCTGAATCATGATTAAGGGATGGACGGTTTTTCGTAAAACAGACAATTCTCAATAGACAGTCTTTCGTCTACACGAACTCATCGTCTTAGGAATTACTCTCAACTGAGTAAACTCAATCATTCAGAAACTATTTTCGCACAAAATACACAACACACCAATAATCCTTGATCACCATTGATCTCACACATTTCTCAGCTTCCCTCCTACGGATCGACCCATCCTCTCTTGTGATCGAATTGACTCTGGAACGACCATTGTCTTGGTTTAGGCCGAAGTCCTACAGATTGATCTCTCGAACTTAAAGCACTCCCTTCTTGCAGTGCATCTGTGTGAGGTTAAGCATTTTGCTCGGTTCAAGGAGTCTCCTCCGTACGGTCATATCCTCTATTTCGTGAAAACCAGCAAATCGTTTTCCCCCATCTACAGATTGGCGACCACAGTGGGAGATCATTCTCTCGGTTGCAACTCACAATTTCATCAAAGATGGTTGATTATGGGGAGGTCTCAGAAACATCCAATCTCAATCTATTATCTCCTAATGGCGAATTTCTTTCAATTAGTACTAAACTCGGCTGGCCTGCTCAAGCCCCCACAGAGTCTATGAACACTCAAAGCAAAACCACCATTGCTAATCTGATGAAAATCCTAAATGATGTAACAAATCAAGCGGAAATTGTTAAGATACAGAACGAGGTGTTCTCCCTTTTGAAAGTTCTTACAGATCAGTTATCAAGGGAACCAACATATGATCGTTCTAAAAAGAATGGTGCTGGTAATCCTTCCTATGTTACCACTGGTGTTGATTTCTTTTCTAAGATCCATACCTTCACCAACGATTATGAAGACAAAGTCCACACCCATGTTAAGCGCAAAAGGCTCCACCAGTCTAGCTTGGACGTTCACGAAAGCTCGGAACAATTCTCACGAATTCATAAATAAGACCCGTCCATTTTGGCACGCTTCAATCAAGACTCTTACATTGAAGGGATAATTCCATTTTATAAATCCCTTTTAGAGGATTTACATTCTCGTATCGTAGCCGAAGCAACTGACCGGTCGGCTGCTGCTCTACTCAGCCAATCTGAGTCATTCCAGAATAAAGAAGTTTGCAAGGGTATAAGGAAAAATGGGTATTCTTCCAATCCGAAACTAAACCTCCATCCTTCCATGAACGTTGTTGCTGAAGGAAGTAAAAGAAAAACCGAGGCACAACAACACAGGCATGCTTCTCCATTTCTCCAGGATCCTCCACAAAGGAAAGATAACCAATCCTAAAATGCACAAACCTCGACCCGGCATCAACGAACGGGGAAATGGTCTGAAAAACTCAAACTTCTCTCTTCTCATGAAGGAGTGATCGAGTTACTTAAAGTATGGGTTCAAGATGGTGCAATCAAATTGTTTTTCATCAGAAGAGAGCCAACTGAAGAAGAAATGGAGAATCTCGGGTACTGTCGCCTTCATAGGTTCATCGATCATCCAACAAGTAACTGCAATATTTTGAAGCACATCTTCAAAGAGAAGGTTGATCCCTAATAGCTTCAACCGGGGACTGAAGGAGTACATAATAATCCTCTCAGTCAGAACCTTTACATTCTGAACAACCATTCAAAGAAGCAGTTCAACCGTTGATCGGGCATATCTGTGAAATTTCTCTATCTGTCTAAGGCACAAAGGAAAAACATATTCACAACACCGAATTACATTGTGTCAGACGTCTGTCCATCCCGGAAATACTCCTTGAACCTTCATCCACAGAAAAGGAGATGCACGACTGAGGACTGCTTACCACATACCATATCAGAGGAAATGAATTCGGATGAATGTTGATCGATGCTGACACCACCATCAACATCATTTTACTGAAAACCCTTAGAGCCGCAAGCGTCACTTGATAAGAAGCTACTTGTGATCTATCTCAATCAGAGACCTTGAAGGAACGCTCGGAAATACTTATGGCTATATCAACATAAGTTCAACCTACGCAGAAAACAAGTTTCACATAATCAGGAAGATCCAGGATATGACATGTTCTTCAGACGAGCGTGGATTCATGCTGAATAGATGGCTACTGACAAAGCACCTTTGGTTTCACATCTCTCCAACGAAGAAAGTTCTGATCCAGAAGATTTGGCGAGTATTCCGTCATCAGAGCACTTGGAGGAATTTCGAACTTTGACGAGGTTGAAGCAAGAACCTACAAAGATGCATAGACATTCATCAACAGGTTCCGCACTCAGGAAAGTCTCATTCCTCCCATGTCTATTTCATGTATTTCCTCACATGTTATCCTAGCATGGGGACTTAATATGCTAGCAACTCTGCTATTGCAAGACGAATGGTAGCTTCACCGCATTAGTATTTTACCATGTGGTTGAATTTGACATTTCTCCGAATCGAACACTAAGACATTCATTACTGAGATGATGTCCAAGCCTGGCAAAGAACACTTTGGACGTATCCTTGCAGGAGTGTTCATGTGTGCCACAAAATCAGAAAGCTCTGATGTCTACACAAATGTTGAATCCCACTACTGCAACGAAAGGAGTGCTGAATCAACAGAAGATACTCAGGACCGAGATGATCAAACCTAAGATCTTAAGGGATATGACGCTTCAACGCTCAAGCATCTAAGAAGCCTTCAAATTGTACTCCCAATCAGAGAGTACACCTTCTATAATGGCGCCTATAGCTTCAGCACAAACATCTCGATGATGACGCACTGATTCAACACCAGCACGATCAAAGTTTAACTAAATTTATCCCATGATAAGACTACGTAAGCATATGCAACATCATTCATCCATGGATGGCACAAACTCCTCCAACATACACCGAGGACTTGATCTTATTGGAGAAATCAATTCTATTTTAATAAATATTATCCACATAACAAGTTATTGCAACCTGATGTGATTCCATGAAACTTCATCAACGGGTCTCTCTACATCACAAGCCCCTGCACAACTGAGGAACTTCTTCTCTTCACCGATCACATCCAGAATGGAAACTGCCTTTGCTATCTACCACAACAACATCGATTCTCTGACAAGGCACTTCACAGTAAAGGTTCGGGAGAATTTGGGTTAAACCCTACACCCTCATCTTAAGGATTCTAAACTCGTCAATTAGTTCGTGAATGTAAAGGCTCACTGGATGAAGGAGTAAAGACTATGTCGATAATCATAGATCTAGACTTTTTGGTCTCTGGAGCAACTCCGACCATAGTATCGGCATCAACAAGCATTTCTGGAGAAAATTCTATCGTAATCCAGCATCAACTACGGTCTCAGGGGCAACATCCTCATGACCAGCTTCATCAACTATCCGTTCTCTGAAGTGTTACTCGATGGATCGGACTTCTCCAAGCACTAATGATTCATATCAAGGTGTGTAGACATGAATGATGTTCACATGAAAGTCTTCCAGAAGCTTGCACAACAGGAGGGAACAATCCCAAGTCTTCTACAAGATGTTCTCATCACCTCTACAAATGAGATACAACATACTTCAACCCATGGGTTTACAAAAACGTACCAATTAGTGAGGAATGGGACAATACTTCCTCAACAAAAGATGTTCGTCTATGTCTCTTCTACAACATACCAAAAGGGCGCATCAATCAGACATACGAGCTGAAAAATATGGCCTCCACACTCAAGTTCATGGAATCTGAAAATTTGTACGGGATTACAAATTACAAATGTGCACGCTTCGTCGGATGACCTATACAACTCCAAATTGAGTGATTCTTTTCTCATGTGATAACTCAGTCTCTTAGCTTCAAAAGTTGGGTCAAGCATCGAATTCCGGCGTCGTATGAGGTTCCTACAGCTTCCACACAACATGCAAGCAACAATTCTTAGACGGGATTCATAACTTCCACAGTCGATCGGTGTCCACCAGGTCTTTCCACTAAGTACTTCATCAATGTACATCCAACTTCGACCACCTAGGTACTTACATCAATTTTTATACCTGGGTCCTCTATCCAAGTCTTGTCAGAAGAAGAGAAAACGAAAAGGAGAGATTTAACAAAATATTGGGGACTGGCGGTCCACTGATCATGACGATCTGTTTCACAGTCCAAAACCCGCGACACCAGACTATCATGTGCTAATCATTCATCATAGAAGGAATGCTACCACCGGGATATGAAACCATGTTCATTACACCACTCCCTCTTGAGAGCAACCCCAGTTATGATCCCGTGACCAGGGTTTCAGAAGTGATGTGTCTACGACTGACAGAAACAAGATGGCTGCAAGCACCATACTCATGTATCAATCAAGGGGTCCTGATATCAAATGAATCAATGACATTTAAATCCTTCACCAACCGTTCAAGACACAAGCGAATGGTCCAAAGACACAACAAGAGTGTTTTACAACAAGCTCGTCTGAGATGATTTTACACTGTCCCGCACAAAGAAGCAAGCTGGGAGAAATTGGCGAAGAATCTAGGGATGGGTCATATACCATTATCTTCGTATGGATGTCCTCTACAACATATACAAAATTCACAACAATTGGAGAAAACGATCAAAGAGATGTGTCCAAAACATTGGACTACATGCCAGCTGAAAATTTTCTGGAAATCTCCTAGAAGTTTACTAGTTTCGCCTATTTTTGTCCCTAAACATGCTCAAAACTCTAAAAGATTCTTTGCTAAAGCTTGTAAATCTTCTGAGGATGAAAAAACATGGGTAGACCGCGAAAATCCGACATCGAACGAAGATTCTACAGCGTTTTTACTGAAAGACCGACTTCTGAATTTTCTGATGACGAATTATGACGAAATTATTCGTTCATCCACATCTGAATCAGGATCTATACCATCAACACAAATCCTGACTTCATCTTCGGACGATAGTCTCATTTGCTGAAGTCGGCGGTGCTTCTACTGATATTATAGGAGCTTTTCATCTTCAGCTCTTTTCTGTGATATTTCATCACGTTCCTGCTTTCTCTCCGCATATGATAATACCAAGAAAGCATATATTAGCACGTACGACTCCCAGATGATCGAGAGACATACAAAGTACCAGCTTTCCAGCGTCTCTGAAAGGTTGATTCACCTCAGCATGAACATCGCAGAAGTCTTCATCTTTGACTTAATATTTCTGGAGCGTTCGCCGGAAGAGCCAGAAGGGTGGTTTTAGCCAGAAGTCACCACTATCTGAGGCGAAAGACATAGAGTCATGGATATACCAATAACAAACACGCAACAAAAATGGTAACAATCCAACTCTTACCTATTTACAGTTTCACTAGATGTAGTGATTATAACGTCAGAATTTCGAAAACTTGCTTGTTCCTTCAAACCTTTAAATACAAGCAAAATTCATTATTCAAAATCATGACTTGATGTTCATAAAACCATGAACAACTCACATGAATTTTAACATCCATTGGTTTTTCAAAAATTGGACAAACGTCCATTCTACAATTGTGAAAACTTACGTACAAACATTATTTCACCATGTATAATTATCTACTTTCAACAGTTGTTCAAAATCAAAACATTGGTTTTACAAATATATATATATTTAACGTGAATCTCACGTAAGTTTGAAAAAATAATATATATATATATATATTTGCTCCCTCGCGCGAGCATCTGTCTTTGAAGCGAGAGTATATTTTCAAAGATTTCTGAAAGCTCGAAGATAAAAAAATTCATGAAAGCTCATAAACAAAATTTTATTACTAACAGACGCACGTCTGTTCAAAAAAAAATTCTCTCGTACGAGCATCCACCTTTGAAATGAGAGTTTATCCCACTTTGTGAAATCTCACATATTTAAAAAATAAAATTTTGTTTTTCGTGAAAGCTCATAGAATTTTTTTTTTATCATTAGGCTCATGTCTATTTTGTTTGTTTCTTAAACTAACGAACGAACGAACGTCCGCGCTAAAACGGATTTCCTTTCTTGGGCCCGGGCCCGGACCCATGAATCCTAAATCGACCAAGGTTTCATCACCAAATCAGCGGTGCTACACCAATTTACGCTCGTTAGACGATGCTCTATCATACCACTGGGATCTTCGTTCAAGCCATGGTTCGCTCATGCAATCGAAAATCCGGTAACATCCTATCTTACGACTAAGTTCAATTACTTATTTCGTCTGTAACTAAAAAAAATCACCATCCAGTGCTGACTGAGGAACATGACTGTCCCTCACTAAGCAGGGGACTTAATGTAGATGGTGGATTTTCGACAAAGGCTAAAATCGTAAAACCATAATTGTACATGCTCCTGATCCAACAATCAGATGAGTATTGAGGCTCATGTCTTTCATTGAAGCATGAAAGCTCATGCCACAAGAACCTCTGATTGAGTATATTGTCTCTCATAGCATACGTCAATATGCAGTCTCTCAACTGAGGCAACGACATATCTCATGAATACTGAGCAATTTCAGTAATTACTTTTATATAGAATCGAACGATTGAACGGCTCCTAAACAGCTTGCCTTCTAGTATAGAGCAATAACGTTTTCAGGATGTAACAATGTTTTCCCTGACCATATAAAAGACATGTGTATAGAATCATTATGATTGGACGGCTCCTAGGCAGCTTTCCTGCTAGTATAGAGCGATAACGTCTTCAGGATGCAACAACGTGTTTTCCCTGACTATACTATACATAATAAATATGACGCTTCAACTAACTCATATCACCCAATCCTCTAATAATTAATGCTCTTAGACAGCATGCCTGCTAGTATAGAGCCATTAGTTAATTATTTTTAATCCTTAAATTCATTAACTGAATATTCATAAACATTCTACGTTCTTCATAATATTTCATTACTTCAATTCGTGGTTCTTCCCAGCAGAATTCCATGGGTTAGTGATAAATATTCAACGTACGGGCATCTGAGCCACTATCGAGTAAGCCCCGACTAAAATGGTGCAAGTGTACTCAGCAATAATGTACTAACGAGCACCTGAATGCACGAACGAGCATTCCAAAATACGAAGGAACGATGAACCTATGCAAAATAGGAAGAAAATAATAAATAATAAAATATTAATCAAGGCGCTGGGGGACTGGGCCCACCGGCCGGCCGGTCGTATTGTGGCCAGTCCCACGCTCAATTTTATATTTTATCATATTTTTATTATTTTCCTCGATCTCATGAAAATTCGCTCATTTGAACAAAATTCCTTCGTCCGCAGTTTTATGGTGTTTTCTTCACATCAAGGAAATAATAAATAATTAGGAAAGGTGTGCGAGACCAAGCCTACTAGCCGGCCGGTCATTCCCTAGTTGTGGCCGGTCCCACACCTTGCATTCCTTATTATTTTATTATTATTTCCTTCATCTCATGGAAATTCCTTAATCCTATGAAACTCCTTCGTTTCATGGTATTTCCTTCACATTAAGGAAATTATACAAAAATTACATAAAATTAGAAAAGGTGTCACGGGACCGTGGTCACTAGACGGCCGGCCATGCCCTAGCCGTGACCAGTCCCACACCTTGTAATTCCTTATTTTATTAATTATTTCCATCATCTCATGGAAATTCCTTAATCCTATGAAACTCCTTCGTTTCATGGTATTTCCTCCACATTAAGGCAATTATACAAAAATTACATAAAATTAGGAAAGGTGTCACGGGACGTGGTCACTAGCCGGTCGGCGATGCCCTAGCCGTGACCGATCCCACACCTTGTAATTCCTTATTTTATTAATTATTTTTTCCATCATCTCATGGAAATCCCTCAATTTCATGATATTTCCTTCAAATCATGAAAATAATATAAAATTAGGGGAGACTCACGGGACCGGGCCCTGGTCGGCCGACCATGCCCAAGCCGGTCCCATACGCCTTTATTTTATTATTATTAATATTATTTGTTTCCCTCATCTCATGGAAACTCCTTGATTTCAACAAACTCCTTGATTCATGATATTTCCCTAAAATCATGAAAATAATATAAAATCGGGAAAAATGCCATGGGATAGGGCTCATTGGACGTCCGGACATGCCTTAGCCATAGCCGGTCCCACACTTCATGATTCCTTCATTTTATTATTATTTCCTTCATCTTATGAAGTTTCCCCAGTTTAAGCAAAAATCCTTGATTTTTTTCATATTTTCTCAAAATGTTGCTCAAACGCACATCAGAAAATATCAAAATTCTCAGGACTGAGACGCGGGCACTTTGTAGACGTGAGCATGTTACCTTGACCGACCAAGGTTGGCTCTTTGGCTTGCAAGGAGCCGGTCCCACGTATTTTCACAATTTGACCTAATTTGCACAATTGCACACATTAGGTCCAGAACTCTTCTGAACGACTTGGAGTTTCATAAAAGGATCGACAGTCGATCTCGTGACCAACCAGGGCCGTTTCATGACCCCTTGGTCGGTCCTTTATCTCTTCATAATTTATTAGGTTTTATCACCTAAGGTTCAGACGAACATTATTTGAATAAATGATTAAACCAGCATTTAATCATCTTTTCACCAACTGGTTTTCAAGAGACTTTGATATTGGAACACCCCGTGTTTTTAGAATGGCGCATGCTAAAAGATGCGTCATGGCCTGAGATGAAGCATCATCTCAAGCTTCGTTGCGTGTTAAGAGGAACATTGGCCTAGAGCCAATATTGTATGAAATGATGCATTAGGCCAGTTGGGTGGCTGGCCTAGAAGAAAGTAGCGCCAAAATGGCGCAATACGCAGGTCATTGGTCTATGACGAATATCGTACCACATGGGTGCAACATGCCAGAGCAGGCTGGCCTTAAAAATGGAACAACCAACATGGCTGCACATCGGGTTGGCAGCGGACAACCAACATGGATGAATATCGGGTTGGCAGTGGACAGCCAACATGGCTGGAGATTGGGTTGGCAACAGACAACCAACATGGCTGAACATCGGGTTGGCAGTGGACAACCAATATGGCTGAACATCGGGTTGGCAGCAGACAACCAACATGGCTGAACATCGGGTTGGCAGCGGACAACCAACATGGCTGCACATCGGGTTGGCAGAGGACAGCCAACATGGCTGGACATCGGTTTGGCAGAGGATAGCCAACATGGCTGGACATCGGGGTGGCCTATGGGACAAACACGGAAGTACAACCATCACGGACCTTCACGGAACATGGCTCAGTAAATGTTAAGCCCTCATGGCCGGACATTGAAACTGGCCTGTGAGCCAGAACTGAATGTACAACCATTAAGGTCGTACATCGCTATTAGCCATAGTGGTGAGGTGCAGCCATCATGGCCTGGGGAGTTGATGAATGATTTTTCCTCACCCAATTTGAGTTGTAAAAATGTCAAATTAACATATATAGGGAGGGATAGTTGGTTGAAGGTACATATGCGGACCATGTACCAAGTAAGCTTCATAGCTTAGCCGGAAGAGTATAAATGATGCTTAGGCCTCATTTATAGATAGGGAGCCTTACCAATGGAGCGTGTTAAGCATGGGCATCACTATGCCATGCCGCATACCAAGTACTCATCACTTGGATGCATTTTGACGGAACGACCTATACGGACTAGGCCATTACCATTATTGCTTGGCCACGACCATGCAAACGAGTTGGCTTAAGCTTCTGTCCTTTCTTGGATGAACTACAGTCTGTGTTTGATCCCTTTAGAGTAGAGAAGGGTACGTAGGCAGCCGCAATGAGTTGCAGCATTTCCGGTCCAGCACTTTGTCGCTCATATCATCTAATTGTGAGATGATTGCGACATTCTGGCCTCTCATATCATCTGGCTCGGTATATCAACGCAAGAGATGATTGTGGCCAAACTTGATGAGGCAAGTTACATTCCATTCACTGGATGCTCATACTTCCTATCAAGGCGTTCGACATAGGCTAAAAACCCGAGTGTCGTAATTTAGATCAAGAGGAGTCCATTTTGATGGGAAACGACCCAAAGATCAAGAAATATTGATCTATTGATCCACATGGTCACTAGAAATCATCCAAATTCCATCGTTTAGGGCCTCAAAAGGCCGTTTTGTTGTTTTAGAAAAGTTTTTGTTTTCTTAATAAACCCTTCGCGGAACAAGGGTAAGTTGGAACGGTGTGGGGGATAAGTTAGCTGCATCATGCTCCACGAGCATGCTTGCAAGGGAAAATGTACGTGCATTTGCGTAGCTTTGAGGCCCGGATCGTAGCTTCATCAATGGCGCACCTGGGGAGATTACGGCCTGCGGGGCAACACGCCAAAGGCGTAATTTTCCGGTCCGTCATAGTTGGTATCACAACAAGTTCCGAGAAAAAACTAGGGATTGTGCGAAGTGGACTCATTTGCGAGTATTTTCCTAGAAAGGAAAACTTAAAGTTGGAGAGTAGGCCAACTTTTGCGCGAAGAGGAGTTTGTAACTGCTATGCCAGTTACTTTGCAAATCAAGTTGAGATTTTTTAAGTACTGTGAGTTTGCCTGGCCTAAGTGGCACCCCACTTACGAGTGGATATCCGGAAGACCATCTGGGACGGTGGGTAGACAATGGGACTGATCATCCCCACACGTTGGAAACTTGCCAACGGTGTGCGTTGTTAGGCCGGCTAGCATCCCACTTACGAGTGGCAACCTGGATGACCGTCAGGGATGGTGGGTAACTGGAAGCTGTTCCACACAGTACTGCAAAAAGAAGTGGCATGTTGTGTTATACTCGTGCCAAACCTTTGGCACCAACCTTGTGAACCTTAGGGATTTCTGGGTGGTAGTATGGGATGCCATCTAGGATACCTGGTCGAGATATCCTATTGGCACTGGCCAATTGCGATTCTTGGTATTGTTGTGTGCACTTTTGGATTCTTGGGCAGGCGGTATGGGACGGTTGCTCATAAGATCTAAATTGTTGTTCACAATAACTTGAAGAAACCCGTGATTTCTGAGCATCTGGTATGGGACTTTTACTCAAGAAATCCAAACCGAAGAGATTTTCCACAATAGTTTTTGTTTTGAATTTCGGGGAAGAAATTCTTTAAAGGGATGAATAATGTAACACCCCGTGTTTTTATAATGGCGCATGCTAAAAGATGCGTCACGGCCTGAGATGAAGCTTCATCTCAAGCTTCGTTGCGTGTTAAGAGGAACATTGGCCTAGAGCCAATATTGTATGAAATGATGCATTAGGCCAGTTGGGTGGCTGGCCTAGAACAAAGTAGCGCCAAAATGGCGCAATACGCAGATCATTGGTCTATGACCAATATCGTACCACATGGGTGCAACAGGCCAGAGCAGGCTGGCCTTAGAAATGGAACAACCAACATGGCTGCACATCGGGTTGGCAGCGCACAACCAACATGGCTGAACATCGGGTTGGCAGTGGACAGCCAACATGGATGGAGATTGGGTTGGCAGCAGAAAGCCAACATGGCTGAACATCGGGTTTGCAGCGGAGAGTCAACATGGCTGCACATCGGGTTGGCAGAGGACAACTAACATGGCTGGACATCGGGTTGGCAGAGGATAGCCAACATGGCTGGACATCGGGGTGGCCTATGGGCCAAAGACGGAAGTACATCCATCACGGCCATTCACGGGACATGGCTCAGTAAATGTTCAGCCGTCATGGCCGGACATTGAAACTGGCTTGTGAGCCAGAACTGAATGTACATCAATTACAGCCATACATCGTTGTTGGCCAGAGTGGTGAGGTGCATCCATCATGGCCGGGGGAGTTTATGAATGATTTTTCCTTCCCCAATTTGAGTTGTAAAAATGTCAAATTAACATATATAGGGAGGGATAGTTGGTTGAAGGTACATATGCGGACCATGTACCAAGTAAGCTTCATACCTTATCCAGAAGAGTATAAATGATGCTTAGGCCTCATTTATAGATAGGTAGCCTTACCAATGGAGCGTGTTGAGCATGGGCATCACTATGCCATGCCGCATACCAAGTATTCATCACTTGGATGCATTTTGACGGAACGGCCTATACGGACTAAGCCATTACCATTATTGCTTGGCCATGACCATGCAAACGAGTTGTATTAAGACAGAGCTTCCGTCCTTTCGTGGATGAACTACGGTCTGTGCTTGATCCCTTTAGAGTAGGGAAGGGTACGTAGGCGGCCGCAATGAGTTGCAGCATTGCCGGTCCAACACTTTGTCGCTCATATCATCTAATTGTGAGATGATTGCGACATTCTGGCCTCTCATATCATATGGCTCGGTAGCTCGACGCAAGAGATGATTGTGGCCAAACTTGATGAGGAAAGTTGCATTCAATTCACTGGATGCTCATACTTCCTATCAAGGCGTTCGACATAGGCTAAAAACCCGAGTGTCGTAATTTAGATCAAGAGGAGTCCATTTTGATGAGAAACAACCCAAAGATCAAGACATGTCGATCTATTGATCCACGTGGTCACCAGAATTTAGCCAAATTCCATCGTTTAGGGCCTCAAAATGTCGTTTTTGCCGTTTTAGGAAAGTTTTTGTTTTCTTAATAAACCCTTCGCGGAACAAGGGTAAGTTGGAACGGTGTGGGAGCTAAGTTAGCTGCATCATGCTCCACGAGCATGCTTGCAAGGGCAAATGGACGTGCATTTGCATAGCTTTGAGTCCCAGATCGTAGCTTCATCAATGGCGCACCAGGGTAGATTACGGCCTGCGGGGCAACGCGCCAAAGGCGTAATTTTACGGTCCGTCACAGATATTTTGCTCACTCGAGCATCTGGGCGTTACATGGTCGACTCATTATCCCATGTAGATGGTCCCTCCTTCACTCCGTGGTTGATTTTCAATGAATCATCAATTGATCAACAATTGATCCAAATTAGGGTTTTGGATCCAAAGCTCTGCAAAACATAATTCTGAGCAGATTCAAACACTAATAATTTTACATTGATCCCATGAACAACATTCCAATTAATTATACTTGGTTCAGTTACCAGTATTTTGAATTGATATTTTATTTGGTCCTATTACCAATAATTCATCAAACGAGCAATACTTGCTCAAATGAGCAATATTTCTCAGACTAAGGAATATTGGTTCAACTATCAATATTCAATAATTCATCAAGTGAACAATATTTGTTCACCTTAACTATCAACATTTATTCGACAATTGTACTTTTGTCTCAACGGACACGTTCAATTCATGATCCCGGAACATTTGTTCGACTCAGCAATACAAGGACTCATCGTCCCATGAAGTCAGCAACTGACTAACTAAATACACGTCTGCCTTGCAGACTCCATAATCACGAGACATCAATCGTGTCGCATGGGTGATATTAACTAAGGTTTTGGTCTGGCGGCCTACGGCACGTGTGTTCACCCACGATGAGAATGTGAGCAAGTCGTGCAATCAGTTGGAGGAGTTAGCAAAGTAGTGGATGGAAAACCAACCAAGTCTCCGCATGATGAGCAACTGGTTTCAACACGATTTCCATTTCCCCACTCTTTGACTCCAATAACTGTCACATTTCATGGGATCAAGGTGTTTACAATTCTCGCAATATAAATAAGTCTCTGAATCATGATTGAGGGACGAACGGTTTTTCGTAAAACAGACAATTCTCGATAGACAGTCTTTCGTCTACACGAACTCATCGTCTTAGCAATTACTCTCAACTGAGTAAACTTAATCATTTAGAAACTATTTTCACGCAAAATAGACAACACACCAATAGTCCTTGATCACCATTGATCTCATACATTTCTCAGCTTCCCTCCTACAGATCAACCTATCCTCTCTTGTGACCGAATTGACTCTGGAACGGCCATTGTCTTGGTTTAGACCGGAGTCCTACAGATTGATCTCTCGAACTTAAAGCACTCCCTTCTTGCAGTGCATCTGTGTGAGGTTAAGCATTTCGCTCGGTTCAAGGAGTCTCCTCCGCACGGTCGTCTCCTCAATTCCGTGAAAACCAGCAAATCATTTTTCCCCATCTACAGATGGAAAAAATGGGTTTTTTTTGCAGAGAGTGGTGTAATATGATAATGCAATGCATCAGTACTACATCTATTTCTATCCTTATTAATGGTGCTCCTTGTTCTTCTTACAAACCATCAAGGGGTATCAGGCAGGGTGATCTGTATCACCTTATTTGTTCATTATTGCTATGGAGGATTTCTCAAGATAATTGCTTATGGTTGAGCATGAAAAGAAGATTGAGGGCATTAAAATTATTCCAGGAGCTCCTTCTATCTCCCATTTATTCTTTGCTGATGATTGTCTACTAATTGCAAATGCTGATCTTTACAATATTAACAATCTGCTGGAAATTATTAATGAGTTTGGAGCAGCATTTGGGCAAGTGGTAAATTTCACAAAGTCAAGTGTGTTCTTCAGTGCTAATGTTCCATTAAGATTCTGTAGAATATTGTCTAGAAGATTAAAAGTTTCTCATATGAATCCAGAAAAGAAGTACTTAGGAATGCCACTGCTGGTTGGAAAAAACAAGAAGAAATGTTTCACACATCTTCTAGACAAAGTTAAAAACATATTATCCATTTACAGGGGTAAAACTATGACACAATGCAGTAAATCTCTAATGATTAACACTGTCACCAACACCATTCCTTCCTACACTATGAGCTGCTTTCAGATTCCAAAAGAGAAAGCGCTTATCTCGCTCGAGAAAAACGCCTTGAGGATGATTTAACTGCTGCTCTTGATAAAATCAAGATATTGGAAGATGACTTGAAAAAGTTCAATACTAGTTCAAGCAAATTAATCACAATGCTAGGAGCAAGTAAAAATCATCGTGATACACGAGGATTGGGCTATAAGGGAATAGATGCTCCAAGTATTAGCAAAGAGGTAAAATTTGTCAAGGCTGGTGATTCTTCTCAACAAAAGGTTTCCACTGATGGAAAAAGTGAAATACCTTCACCAGCTTCTAAGGTTTGAAAGAGCAAAGTATATCAACCTCCAAAGTCACCACACAGTGATCGAGGTAAGAACATTCCTTATGTTTGCCACTATTGCGGAAATAAAGATCACCTGGAAAGGAGATGTCGTTTCCGTACAAGGAATGAGAAACTTCATGATGTTCTTGTTTGGGCATCACAATAAGTTGTGATACCAAGATCATATGTTAAGACTAATCCCCTTAACGTTACAGGTTGTAACTGTCCAACCTATAGGCAAAGGAATCAGTGTTGTGATAAACCTAGATTTTCCAATAAACGTCATATTAATCCTTTTCACAATCGTAATGGTTATCAAAAGGATAACTTCGTAAAGATGAAGATAAGATCCGATGCTCCCAATTGGAGAAAGACTAACTTGCAAAAGAATAGTCAATCCGATTATCTTCCAAGAATTCTAGAAGAGAGTAATGGGAAGAAGGTTCTGATTGTTCCTAAACGCACTCAGAAGTGGATACCAAAGAAATTCAATGATGTTTTGAGTGTGAAAAGAAATGATCTCCCAGAAAATTTCATGACTATGCAGAAGGCAGTATCCATGATGTTGGAACTTAAAAAGTTATATGGAAAGATGGATTTGGATGTGAAGGTTCTAAAAGCGATCTCTTTCATGATAATCCAAAAGTCATTTGTGGTGAGCAAGACATTACTCACCTCAACACAACTTGAGTGTGTTGTTAGTGCATCCTCACCAAGGAATGCCCTGCTATGTATACAGTGAGGGAAGCACGAGAATTGGGGCGCACAGACTATGTTCGGTAAGGCTGTAGAATTCGATTGGATTCTTCTAAAAAAGTATGTCTATAAACTTGAGAAAGATTTGTGTTTTTATTTGATTAGAGTACTTATAATGGTCCATGTACCTTGCTTATAGTTCATTTCTACCTAACTTGATCTGTGGTTAAGGTTCTTAAATGTTTAGGTTTGAAAATAGTAGTTCGGGATGTTTGGACTTCATGGTACACATACCAGGTATGCATACCATCATCTAAAATTAAAATCCAGGGATTTCAGTATGCATATCCGTTTGCACACTGCTCCAGGTCATGAAAATTCGTTGTGCAAAGCGGTATGCATACTTGGCCGTAGACGTCGATATTCGGTAAACTTGTTTTGGCCGTAACTTCTTCGTCCGAACTCGAAATTACCTCATTCTTTTTGCAATCTATTCCTATTTGAATTCTCTTCAAAATGGATATGAGAATTCCTGAATTTGGATGAGTTAAGATTGGTATTTATCCCGTCTCTTATTTTTGAGTGTTGTGCTCCGTTTCGTCGCACTTGTTCCGCTTCTCTTGGACTTGGGCACTTGGATTCTTGAGTACTAATCTTCTAAGCTCATTTGTAGCTTTTACAAGAATGTTTTTGGTGAATCACAAAGAAGGAAGTTCAAGAATGGGAAGTAGTACGCATTACTCTGAGATTCTTGAATGTGCACAATCATCTTATGTGAACTATGATGCATGGTATTTGTTGACTTTGTATGTTTTTCTTTGTTAAGAAAATCTTTTTATACGCCTTTGGTAGCTATTCTTGGTGTAAATACGTGCGAAAAAGATTGATTCTACCTTCTAAGGACAAAGATTGATTTTACAGTATTAATCTTTATTGGTTTTATATATTGCAAAAATTGTTATGGGATATGTTGTTTACGTCCGTGAACCTTGACTGTCCCATATTTTCTCATGATCAAAAGTTAAATTTATTATATGTCAGTATGAAAATATTGATAAAAGATAGAATGAACTTTTGAATACAAAAGTTAAGCCTTTTATGTCATTATGCAAATATTGGGAAGAAAAGATGAACTTTTGTTTACAAAGATTAAGTCTATTATATGTCATTGTGCAAATAGTGATGAAAAATAGAATGAATCTTTGATTATTCCGCAATATTGGTCCTTCCCTTATCTACATCTTTGTGTATATACTGTGTTGCTCCGTAAGTTCTCTTATGTTGAGCATGGCCAATTGAATTGATCATTTTCCTTGTGGTTAATTAAATTGTGATTTTTGGATACAAATTCATGTTTCATGTAATTTGTTAATATCCAAATAAATCCTTCTTTTCTTGTAAAAGTAAGGTCACTCTTGTTGTTCTTTCGGGAATGACATTTTATGGGGGAGAGTTCTTAATTGAACTTGTGCTTAATTGCCAAATCTTTGTGGGGAGTGCGGTTGTGGAATATTGTAGGGGTTATCTGGTATCTTTATAAACTCCTTGAGGAATGCATTTAGTTTCGGCTATATGATTGCATCTAAACAAGTTGATATGTTAACTACACCAAAATCCCTGATTTACCACGTTTATATTCGTTGCAAATAATTTCAGCACCGGTTACGTACGTTGCCCAAACGGCGTCACAAATTTTAGGCAACGTTGATATACGTTGCTTTAGCTTATTTAAGCAACTTCTGAAACGTTGACGCATCCGTTGCTTAGATGACCTAAAGCAACCGATGTAAGCGTTCCTTAATTAATTAAAAGCAACGGTTTGAAGAACACTTATATCCGTTGTAGAATACGTGAATTAAAAAAAAAATTACAATATTTGTATATTTCAAAATCCTGTATTACAGAACCCTCTCTGAACATTCTAGATATATAGATACTTAAACCTGCATGTTAATTACAATATTCATAACAAGGTCTGAAGCATGTACAGGACAATGCTACTTGGAGTTGATATAAAATTTCAACAGTTTATCGACAGAACTAAGACTTGACACTAATTTAATTTATGGTTCAGAGGATAAAATCAAAAAGAACTCAACAGAGTAATTACTTGGCGGACGTTGGTTGTCTGGTGGTGAAGTTCAATATATAATGCTCTCCCCTAACATATCACCTTTGCTCGACTTCAAGAACATGTATTCAGCATTCTGCATTCATTTCAAAAACAAAACAAGAGTCAGACCCTTTCGAACATTTAGGAAAACAGGAACAAAAGCCACCGATGAAATGAAACAACCAAGTGAAATAGCACATTTAATCAATTGGCACAACAAGAACATCATTCTTGGTTAAGTTTCATGAATCTTGTTAGTTTGTCTATTAATCAAATAATTTTTACAGGGGTTAACAACAACAAATTCATCAAAAAAGAGAAGTAAGGGGTGATAACAAACCTTTAGCTCCATTCCAGATGCTCTGCCCATCTTCTCTGCAATATCTTCTTTAAATTAATTCCACACATCAAGTTCATTATTCTTGAGTGAATTTCCAAAATATCCCATCGAGACTACAACAAGAAGCAAGAAGATGTAAAACAAAGTCATGAGACACTTTCTAAGAGGAAATTATGAATTCTGAATCACAGAGCACATTGTTTACAAGTATTCAGATTTCCAATTTCCAATTTCAGCTGCGGTGGTTCTTTACCAAAAAATATGTATTGCTAATGAGATTACCAAATAACAAAAATGATAGAAATAAAATCATGATAAGAACTAAGATTCCCGACAGGGATACTATGATTTAGAACGTGCCAAAACTAACTTCTTCCCCCAAAGCTACTAGGGTAAACACTTCTTAGGGGAAACATTTCCTATGGTCAGATATAGTGACAAACCCTTAAGCTGCGCCATCACCAAGGTAATTGAAGGATCTTCTTGTCCATAGGTTACTCCATCACCAACGTATAGATACAAATACAATCAAGATGACAATGAATCAGATGAATTGCATTCACCAATAATAGAACGAGAACATTAACAAGAGCAAGTGGTTTGAGAAGTAGCGAAGTACCCTGAAGACTGAAATCCTCTAAAATTAGCTTGCGCTTTTGAAAACTACAATCCCTGAGCTGATCCTTCGCTTCCGAAAAAGGTTCAGCAAAGAGCTTCCATTTTTTAGCTTGCACTCTTGAAAAATCGTCACCTTCAAACACATAGACAGTCAAAATCAAAAGGAAAATCTATAATAGTTTCGAGAGGATTATAGATACAGGTTCGAGACGATTCAAAAGAGTAATTTCCAATGTTAATTTATTTATTTTTGTCCCTTCACATACAAATTACAGCAAGGAAAAAACACAATCCAAGAACAACCCAGGACCAGAGTCAGGTTATCATCAACATACTCCTTAACTACAAACCCAACCCACTGGAATCGCTTATTTTCATCATGCACGTCACACTTCACTGTAAGACCACGACTCTTACAGTGAAATAAATTATATCACTTCTTTTATAAATGAAAATGGATATTAAATGAGTGTAAGTTACGTTATCTAACCATGGTGTTGATCTTGGAGAATGGTGGTGGGATTGTTTCATTAAGGGATAAACGTAATATGCTGTTTGCTTGGTAAGTTCCAAATGATTATTAACGGACAAACATACCAAAGTTTCCTGCACCAAAAAGAAATGAGGATATTCCTCATCTCCACGTTTGACTTTTTGTTTCATTTAGTCCCTATAGTCCATGAAAACCATTAGGTATGGATAGTAAAAACATAATAATTGTCCAGTCATGGCAATAGTATATATAAACTAATAAACAAAGTGATTGATCTAGTTATGACACCCAATTTCTAAAAGCTGATCCCTCCCAAAAGTATCATGGTAATAACGAGTTGGAAGAAATGATAACAAGTAAAACTTTAGAAAGTATTTTACCTCAACCTCCAAAATGTATGATGTCTACAGAGGAACAAGAGGCCTTCCTATGCCGTACTCCAGATACGACAGTAACAAGCATGTGACGGGAAAAAAACATGCACACTTGATATATAATTAAGACTACAGGGTATATATTTGTGTTCCATTCAGTTGTGCGTCACTCACCACCAGTATATATTTGTACTGTGCCACTGAATCACAAGAGATTAAATCCAAATGAAGGAAATCCCCACTAGCCACCGAAAAATAGAACTTCATTATATCCTAGAACATATCATTTTAAGCATATTCTTCGGCCATACCACAAATATGTTGGTGGAAGAAGTCTGCATGACGATAGAATGAAACGGAAACAACAGTAAGCCGGCTTAAGAGTCAAGCCAACAAAAAATAAACATAAGATGCAAATAACCTTGTGGGGCTAGTAATCAAATAATCACAAGATCATCTAATATAATATCTTATAAAATAACATCAAGGCAATCAGCTGTCGAATGAAGCAGGGAGTTGATTTTACCTGAACTAGGAAAGTGAATGACCTGGCCTAACTTTGAGACCTGGAGAGCAATACTAGCATCGCAGGATTTCTTCTTGGGGTCTCTGATAATCTTGTTGTAACTAGAGTTCTTTTCAAGCCTTTAATAAATGTCAATTCATAGGTGAACGTAATCCTTAGTCCCAGCACTCGACTCCTCATCAATTGGATCAGCTCTCTCATGTATTCTGCTAGGATGCTCATTTGGAATCCTGCAATCCATAAAACAATAAAAGTCTGACTTACTGTGAAACTATCAAAATCAAACATCACAACAAATAAACTAAAAGTTTGAAATTAAGTACAGATGCGTTTAGTTTGCCTAAGTCCCATCACAATAAGTAAGGGTTCCACGAGAAGCATATTTTTCTATTTTTGCGAAGTGCGGCACATTCGACCTCTGCTTCTGAAGGAGCCCACAAATCATAAAAAGAAACAAAGTTGAGGAAAGTGCCAATAGCTGATACCAAACATCCCAAAATAACTCTCAGATTTCTGTTCTTTCATGCATTTTGGTGTATGTTCAAAGTAAAACGTTCAACTTCAGCACCTAAGAATAGAGCACCCAAGCTGAAAACATATATTATAAACAACCAGACTAATAACATGAATGTATGTACAGTGTAGCAATGGAGACGTTCCAGTAATTCAATAAAAGTCATCTCAGCATTGAAAAGACAGATGATAAAACAAATCACTGACATGACATCAGGCACTCTTGGGATGCAGCTACTACCTACTGTAACAATATCAAGAATTCAACCATTTTCTTAAAACCCTGCCAACATCAAACCAGTAGAAAAGGAAACCAAAGTAATTCTAAGGCCGGTTGCAAAATTTTATGATTACAGTAGCAATAGCCGCACCACTGAGAAGCTCGGTCATCCACCACCACAAAGCTACCATTAACAACACCAATATCTTCCCACATGCCGAAAGCTACAGAACCACCAGCTTCAACATAAAACAACCATTAACAACCACAACAAGTAAAAAAAAACCACTTGCAGCCAACTGCGACCAACAATCTCCACCCATTGAAATAAACACCTAGGAATGAAAAATCACCACCAACTACTGCCAAATCCCCACCACCACCACCCAACCTCATAGCAGACTCATAGCTTCATCACAAACACCAAGCAATGAGGTACCACCTCCAACTAAATGCAAAAAATCTGCAGCACTAACCCCACCACCAACACCTGCTACCAACATCTACAAAATAAAGCATACCACGGACTCAAAGCTACAACACATGCCACTTTCACCAGCAAAACCATCAACTCCACATACAAACAGTATCTTTAGAACACCACATGACCACAAAACAGAAATCAAAAGAAAACCCATACTTTAAAACTCCACCGAATACAGTAAACATAAACGAAAATTGCAAAATCTTTAGAGAATATTCCCTACCAAAAGACGTTGTTCATAAAATTAGGTCAAAATAAAGCAATAATAATAAAAACAAGTAAGCAGATTAGGGTTATACCTACACGATCTATTAGTTCATCACTAGAGAAGGAAAGTTCAGGTTGGAACCAAGCACGTCTTACAGAATCGATTTCTAGGGTTTGGGTAATTGAAAGATTGGATTTGATTTCCGAAATATGGGTTTTGATTTATGAGACTAGCGTTTAGGAGAAATGGGTTTGAATTTCTGAAAGCTTTGGTTTGATTTCGGAAATCAAGGTTTAGGGTTAGAAGAGAAGAAAAAATGAGAGGAGAACTCGATAAGAATTTTGAGAGATAAGATAAAGAAAATGAAAATAGAAGAAAACAAAAGAGAAATAGAGGATAATATGGTTGCAATAGACATTTAAGCCCTCACTTACATCAATAAAGGTTAGCGTGTCCTAGTTTTTTTTTTATTTTTCGGTAATTAGGATTTAGTGCAACGTATGTTTGGTTTTGTGCAACGTATAATCGTCTGCAACATGTAATTGCAAACCCAAAAAAGCAAACGTTGCAAAAACCTGAATATGGTGTAGTACGTTGTTCTCTTTTGGTCATGAAGTATCTCTATGAAAATTTCATGAGGATCCCACTAGTTTTCGTACCTTTGCCAATTTATATTGACAAAAAGGGGGAGAAGTAATGTGTAGTTCACACCACAAATACATATGGTTTACAAATCATTATGTAAAGGGGAGTGGTTTTCATGTTGAGATGAAGTATTGACTAAGGGGGAGTGATACATATCACCATAGTATTGTTGTCAAAGTTGTGATACAATTGGAACTTGATGTTGTATAATGATATTATGACCTGTATAACAATGATTGAGAGCAACTGTTTTCTCATTGTTATTGCTACGGATCTTCAACAACAATGATGCGGAATTGAACACATTTGGAATCATTGGAGTACTTGGAAGTGACGAAGATTTCGATTAATATTGAAGAACCAAGGAGATCAAGCATTTGGATGAGAAGATACAAAGTTTATTTATTTTGTAATCCATATGTATTGATAGTTTTGTCACTAAAATTGACAAAGGGGGAGATTGTTAGAGCACTGCTCGGTCGAACTCATAAACGTTGCTATCTCAAGCTTGTTTGTCAATGTTAGTGATCAAAACCATAATTCTTGATTTCTAGTCTACTTATAGATGTCTCTCGGACTAGGATAGATTATGTAGTTGAGCATTAGACTTCACGACGTTCATCAATTGAAGACGAAGAACTACTAAGGCGAGCTTGTGGAACTTCATCAACAAAATGTATCTAGAGACTGAAACTCATCTAGTACTTTAGAAACCACTTATTGAGAGATATGTAGTCATTTCGCATTCTATCAATCATTCTCTCGTTTTTGTTTACTCAAATAAATTGATGTTCGTATGAGTCCTTTCAAAAGGATCATCATGTCACAACCAAAGTGGCTTTATGGTTATGCCCAAAGCCTGTATGAGTCAATTCCCAACATTTCATCGTCGGGGTCTATATGGATTCAATAATCCAAATACTATAATGATTTACATTTCACTAGATTGACTCACTAGTTTCTCTAATACATTAGATACTATAAAAGATGCATTCAATTACGTTCTCATCACTGTGAGGTTCCACATGACATCCATTTGCGTGGGTTTCTTTGGAATTTAACAAGGTGTGATTATCTCTTGGTACATGTAGATATTTTGTGACGTCTTTGTTCTATCTTGAAAATAAATTTTGAGTAGTGTTGTGCTCGATGATCCAATCCTCGTAGTCACATTATAAGGAAATAGTTCAACAACTAGTTTAAATTCCTTAAGTTAGTGGAAGAAAAACAATTATGAGTTAGACACTTCGGTCTTGAGAGTTTTAATAAGTGGTGTGGCCTTATTACGTAATAAAAGTGGGATTCAACTCAAGTACTTTAGAGTGAATATATATTACGTGTCACCCAATATATCTCAAGTGCTTTAGAGAATTTATGTCTCGTGTTTTCATTCCATAAGTGCAGACATTGGATCTAGTCAACTCAATAAGATAGTCAATTGGCATGGCAAAGTTCTTGTTGCCATTATCATTGATGTGAAAATTGGTTGCTACTATGATACACACATTACATTGTATATACCAACACCTATGACCAGGTGCATTTCCAACTCCAGGTGCATTTCCAACTCTTTCATTTATGATGGGAGCTACAATTACATTTTAGCAGATCCCATACTCGGTTGATACTTGTGTATTGGTGTTATTACTACCGAAGACAAAAATACATCTTTGTCTCATGATAATGTCCCGTTTCACATGCTTTATATGAGTCGGTACGTCTAACCCACGTTACTTCGGGGTTCTTCCCATTTTCAATTTTGCTACATTTAGCTTAATTTGAGAAATTTCTTTATCTCAACAGGCCGGGAGAATTTCACAACACATGTCAACCACTTACTTTAGGTTGAATAAATTACTAAGATAGTTTTCTTGTTGTTATACTTCAACGTATACTAGTTCGCTAATATCATGGATGAAGTAGATAAATGGAAATTTTCTGACTCATATCACCTCTTTTTGAGTTCTTCCACAAAAATTGGGATACATGTGATTTGATTTGCAATGTATTTTGAAAATATCGACTCTTTAATAGTTGAGCAAGTGGATTACATCCCACTGAACATTCAAATTTGGGAGACAATATCAAGTACGCAATAATGGTCCAAGTACTTCTGAACCTCAAATAAATACATTGGAATCGAGTTGGTATAACCAATTGAACAAAAGACATCATTCAACTATAACCATTATCATATTCAAAATTGAAATTGACCCTTTATATAATATGGACTTATCTAAGAGAAAAGAATGTTCTAAAAACAAATAAATAAGCCCAATAAATGTTCCATTAGTTACATACGTCAAACTTTGGTTCCCGTTGTACATAGACAGAACCGAAACAACTTTCATCGCGCACGGCCAGAAAACAGGCTGGAACAGAACAGAACAGGCCTGGTTCGGGACCGGAACCGGGTCGGACTGGAACCAGGTTGGACTGGAACCAGGTTGGCTTTCCATCTTCTCTCCTTTTCCGGAGAATTACAACCGCGGAGATCATCGACCGACCCAGAGGAAAAAAAATGTGAATTGTGGTCAGAAGATTCGAATCATGTTTTACCCCCATACACCATATGAATGAATCAATATATTATTTTTAATTAATTGTAACATACGAATAAACTATGAAACTAAAATATAATCATTATACTAAAAACTTGGAAGGAATATTGTGAAATGTAATTACTCAATTGTGATTATGGGATTTCCCATATGCCAAAAACAGGGAAAACATGATGAAAAGGAAAAGGAAAAAGAATACGAGAAACTAGATACAACTTTTTCCGATAGCCGTAATCCCCATTGACGATCAATACCAAGACAATATTTCAATTTTAAACAAAAACAAAAACAAATTGGTATATCAAAGAGAATTCCATTTATTTATTTATTTATTTTATTTTTATATTATTTTTTGTTTTTAGACAGAAAAGGAAAATAACATGTGAATTACTAATCAGACATTTTAAAATGATGATTACAACATATACATGTTAGGGGAATATGGAAGATATGAAACAGAAAAAGAAAAATTAAATAAAAAAACGATCGACCAATAATATCATCATACACAACAATCATCAAAACGTTCAAACATCCCTTAATTGAATCTAAAAATAATCTAACCTAGCATCAAAACATCAGATCTAGCTACAACATCAAACGTAGTAAATAATTTATATATTATCTATATTATAAGGGATATTGGTGTTTTAAGCATATAAAGAACGGTCATGATTTAACCGCAAGTATACCCTTCCATTCTTACACGTCCCCACACCCGTCATACTGTCTTTGATCTGTTCACTCTTGCTCTTCTTGGCATTCAATATCAGAGGCGTTTTTCTTCTCCTCGGCAAAAGTCATGGTTTTTACCATTCAATGCCACAACCGTTTCTCTTCTCCTTTCTCTTTAGATTATCAAAGATTATTTTATTCCTTTCTCAGATGTTTATACTTCTAGGATTTCACCAGTAGTCAAATCTCAAGTTACACAATCAATTATGTTCGGGCCTGCCAAGTTGCGATTCTACTCTCACGATTGCTTTTATAGGAGCTATCATCCAGGTAAAGATTTTCCTTTTTGAGTTTTTATTTTTCTCTAATTCAATTCATCTTTTAATTGATACTTAAATGATTGAATTTTGATTGTATAGAGTGTTTGGGGTTCTTGGATCGGAGATTGGTTTTCATCTTTAGGGTTATCAATTTGTGTGAGGGTTTCTGATTATGATAATCTGTATATAGATTTTCACTATCACCTTGATTGGATTTATAGAAATGATGGTTCTTTGTTAGTTCTTCATCATTTGTTTTCATTATGCCTTTACGTTAGTTTTGATCTCAGTGTGATCTGTATCAAAAAATCTTAAGAGTATGTTAGCTTTTCAGTTTTCATCCCTATTGAAAAACTTTGATGGTATTCAGTCAATTGTAGTCGTTGATTTGTGTATAATTTCTCCTCCATTGATGAATATCAGTGGAGGTTCTAACCAATCGTTATATGGCAATTCACTTCTTCCTGTCTTTTTTTTTTGTTTGGCAGGAAATGGGTCGAGTCTCGAAACTTTCGCCTCTCGAACACTTGGTTCTTATTAACATTCGACTGAATAGATCATCCAACTATCTTGATCCCTGGTTTAATTTGGTGATATCAAATGGGAAATTCTTGATTTGGATTCTGAATTTTCTCGATTAAATCCCATTTGTTGGTTGTTTTCCTTTAGTTTTTACGTAAGGTTGTTTAGTTAATTTTTTAAGGATGTTTGAAGAAGCCAGGTACATGTGAATGAGTTCGGGTTCTCCCTTACTGTGAACGATCTCAGCTTTGACGTAGACGGTGGATTCACAAAGAATGGCTACGTACTGTGACCAGGTCTGTCTGAATCCATAGGGTGTCATTTTAATTTTAAGTTCGAAAAAATTGATAAGCTCACTAAATGAGTGTTTTTTTTTTACACCAGGGTGAGGGTCCAATACATGCAATGAAGTGGAGAACACGCCTTATTGCATGGGCTAAAAATCCTGGGATTAAAGTATACGACACAACAAATGATCAGCGCATCATATTTGTTGCGAGACAACAAGAACCCATGCATCCAGGTCTTACTACCTCACATATATTAGCAGGTCTGTAAATAATACGCATTTATAAATATGTTTTGTATGCTAATATCTTGATAACAAGCTTCTTTATACATTTAGGACGATACTCTCTTGGTTATTGGGTCAGGCACATCAGTAATGATTGTTGCCACAAGGGGGAACGCTAATACAGGCACCAATGGAACACGAAGGGATGTAGCCTTTTCCAGTACGAAGCAGGTTGATATTGTGACGTCTTTTCAAGCCAGCTATTCCATTTCAAGAATTGCACCCTATGGTTTTCATTGATTATATTTTTAGGAAATAAATAGATAAAAAATTTAGCGGCACTGCTCTACATTTTAATAATATGGTTGTTTCGGGTGATTTTCCTCTGTTGTGGTTAAAAGCTTAACAAAGCTCTCTTTTGAGAGCTTCTGGCCCCATCGAGAGATATTTCAGCCAATAGGATTCTCGTATTATTTCATACCACCGATCACCACCGAATCTAAAACCGGCACCAAACACCAACGAATCTAAAACTGGAAACATACCTGAAAAACATAAATTTTACCACCAATACTACGTCCGGAAACACCAGCAAACAAAACACCACCGAATCTAAAGCCGGAAACATGCCTGAAAAACATAAACTTGCCTCTCAATCAATCGACAACGATAGCGTAACGATTAAAAAAAACCTAAAAAAAAGGACTTTCCTCTGCAACTAAACAACAATCACTAATGGTGTGACGTAGTGGTCGTGGGAGCCGTGCTGCGAGAGATCAAGCACGTTACATCGAGAGATCAAGCACGTTACAATCGGTATTTACGTATAAGTATACGCAGACGGAAGAAAAATCCCAGTTACACGGAAGAAGTTTTGGTGATTTTGAAATCTTTTAGATTCAGGTTTTTGATAAGATAATAAAATCCATGACTGCGATTGATTTTTCAACATGAATAGGAATCAAGGTCACAAGCAGTGGCTGGTTTCACGATGAACACAAAAGGTATTTCCAACTGTGAGCTTCTCTAATGGTCGGCGTGTATGAGGTTCATGAATATTCTTAATTCAGAACGGTGGTGGTGGGTTTCTCTAAACCTTGGTTTGGGGAAAGCATTTATAGGATCTGTTGTAGAGTTTGCTCACTGAAAACGGTATACAACAAACTCACTGAAAAGTAGCCTGTAAAGTTGATTAAGCATCTTACGGGCATCATATACGGTATACAACAAACTCACTGAAATTGATATGCTATACAGTAGGCTCTTCCTTCTCTTCAGCGTTGGTATTGTAGCCTCTTCTCTTATGTTGGTGTGGTTGACTCATCCTTTTCTTTTATTTGATTATGCATTTCCCTCTTTCTATTTTGTGAAAATCTCACAGAAAATTACTATGATCTTACCATTAACATGTTGTCAGTATGTTAAAGAAGTGATGGAGAACTATGTCGCACATATAAGATGTAAAATATTTACACGGGTTCAAAAGTCCACATGTTGTGGCTAGGTAACATATTAAAATTAAAGTACGTTAAACGGAATCCGGTGACATACTTTTATCCGTCCAAGTATCCATATATTAACATACACCATTAGTTTAAAATTCTCTTAATAGTTTAGCCGTGTGCGTAAATGTTTGGTGACTGTTGTGTATATTGCAGTTTGTGAAGTTGAGGAAGCGTCCAACTCTTCATGCTACAAAAGGAGAGAATGCTGCTCCTAGACGAATTTGGTTACAATTGGTACATCTAATGTTCACTACGTTAGAAAACATATCCTGTTAGATATACTAATGCTAACCTAATTCAAGCTATGAAAATTAATATTAGTCTCTCAGTTTATATTGCTACTCCGCTAGCTTCAAGCTTAAAGGTCAAGATGAGTCTTATCCCCGTACTGCATTTCGACTTGCGTAGTTTGGTTACTTCGTCTTGATTCCTTGGTAAGTAGTATGATAAGCTCAAAGTATAACAAAAATGGTTTCACAGTTTACTTGGGTTCTAATTGGGGTTCAACTGCCAAGATAAGTCTCTCGCTTCTTTTTTTATTAGATCCTGTTTGTTAGTAGAATCTATGAAGTAATTTTATCATGTATGCGAGTATGTTCACAGTAGTGCAGTAGTATGTGAATATTGCTCATCATCCCTTGGTCTCAAGTGTATATTTTTTAGCTTCCCAAGAAGATACTGTTGTACAGTTATCTCATAGAATGCGGTTTGTGAAAAGGAGAGGGGTTAATTAGCTTAAGAAATGACTATTAATTTAGAACACAGTTACTAAACAAATTATATACTATCATTTTTAGCATTTTACTGTTTTTTCTAAACAAGATATCTAGGCCCGTGCAATGCACGGGCGCAACATCTAGTTTATAGGAATAAACATACAATGTTATCTTGAGTTGGTATAGAGTATCCGGAGATGTTTTTATACTTGCACATAAATTTCTTTTTACGTATGTATAGATATCAATTCCAATTGACAAATGCGCATCCACTGTCTATAGATGCACAAAAGATACCTTGCTTACGTGCAAGATATTGCTTACGAAGTATGTAATTGTGTCTCTTATGCTATCATTGAAATTTAATTTTATGGCCCCGTTTTGGCTATTTTAAGCCGAACTGGGTTTCCCTTGGGATCTTCACATTGGTTGCTTTATACGTAACTGCTTATAGATGCTTAGCTAAGGGTAGACGGGGCGTTGGTCTTCTCCTATTGAACTTTTCTTAGTTCAACACAACCTTCCTATTTTTCTGGCACAATTATCGACCCACTAACATGCTGATTCTTTCTATCAGGCAGACCATATATTTGCTTTGCCATTGGACCTATCACAGTCGAATAATATGTACTCTCTATTTCTGTATTTTATGTCCTCAATGGATGGGATAACATGCCTTAATTTGTTGAACTCGGTATCAAAAATAAAAATGAAATATACGAATAAGCCACGGTGTTAATTATAATGTTCGGCATTACCAAGGACAAATCAAAACCGTGCCGTCATATTCTAGTAATATTCAATAGTGCATAGCAACTGGGTATAGATTCAGAGATGAACACAAAAGCAATGACTTTTCATCTAAATCTAGAAAAACATCATATGATTCATCTAAGTGCAGATACAGCAGGTGACATGTAAATTATATGATGCACTCTATCATTATTAAGCATATTAATCAACTAATTATACAAGGACAAAATGAATCAACTAATTATAAAAGGACGGTGATGAATCAAATAGAATGTAATGAAAAGACCCATGTTGTAAAGAAAAAAAAATTGTTTAGACTTGCATGTACGCATCTGATTAAAATCAAAGACAGGGAAATTGAAGTACACATCCGATTCCCAAGATTATACTTTGAAGATGATAACCCAAAAAAAAAATCTAATAGGCTAGAACGCCGTGCTTGATAATGCCTTGAGGCTGATTTAACTGCTGCTCTTGATAAAATCAAGATGTTGAAAGATGACTTGAAAAAGTTCAATACTAGTTCAAGCAAATTAACCACAATGCTAGGAGCAAGTAACAATCATCGTGATACACGAGGATTGGGCTGTAAGGGAATAAATGCTCCAAGTATTAGCAAAGAGGTAAAATTTGTCAAGGCTAGTGATTCTTCTCAACAAAAGGTTTTTACTGATGGAAAAAGTGAAATACCTTCACCAGCTGTTAAGGTTCGAAAGAGCAAAGTATATCAACCTCCAAAGTCAGCACATACTGATCGAGGTAAGAACATTCCTTATGTTTTCCACTATTGCGGAAATAAAGATCATCTGGAAAGGAGATGGCGTTTCCATATAAGGAATGAAAAACTTCATGATGTTCTTGTTTGGTCATCACAACAAGTTGTGATACCAAGATCATATGTTAAGACTAATCCCCTTAACGTTACAGGTTGTAACTGTCCAACCTTCAGGCAAAGGAATCAGTGTTGTGATAAACCTAGATTTTCCTATAAACGTCATACTAATCCTTTTCACAATCGTAATGGTTATCAAAAGGATAACTTCGTAAAGACGAAGAAAAGATCCGATGCTCCCAATTGGAGAAAGACTAACTTGCAAAAGAATAGTCAATCCAATTCTCTTCCAAGAATTCTAGAAGAGAATAATGGGAAGAAGGTTTCGATTGTTCCTAAACGCACTCAGAAGTGGATACTAAAGAAAGTCAATGATGTTTTGAGTGTGAAAAGGAATGATCTCCCAGAAAATTCCATGACTATGGAGAAGGCAGTATCCATGATGTTGAAACTTAAAAAGTTCTTTGGAAAGATGGATTTGGATGTGAAAGGTTCTAAAAGCGATCTCTTTCATGATAATCCAAAAGTCACTTGTGGTGAGCAAGACATTTCTCACCTCAACAAAACTTGAGTGTGTTGTTAGTGCATCCTCACCAAGGAATGCTCTCCTATGTATACGGTGAGGGAAGCACGAGAATAGGGGCGCACAAATTATGTTCGGTAAGGCTGTAGAATTCGATTGGATTCTTCTAAAAAGGTATGTCTATAAACTTGAGCAAGATTTGTGCTTTTATTTGCTTAGAGCACTTATAATGATCCATGTACCTTGCTTATAGTTCATTTCTACCTAACTTGATATGTGGTTAAGGTTCTTAAATGTTTAAGTTTGAAAATAGTAGTTCGGGATGTCTGGACTTCATGGTACGCATACCAGGTATGCATACCATCATTTAAAATCAAAATCCAGGGATTTTAGTATGCATACCCGTTCGCATACTGCTTCAGGTCATGAAAATTCGTTGTGCAAACCGGTATGCATACTTGACCGTAGACGTCGATATTCGGTAAACTTGTTTTTGCTGTAACTTCTTTGTCCGAACTCGGAATTACCTCATTCTTTTTACATTCTCTTCCTCTTTGAATTCTCTTCAAAATGGATATGAGAATTCCTGAATTTGGATGAGTTAAGATTTTCCTTCATCCAGTCTCTTGTTTTTGAGTGTTGTGCTCCGTTTCGTCGCACTTGTTCCACTTCTCTTGGACTTGGGCACTTGGATTCTTGGAGTACTACTCTTCTAAGCTCATTTGTAGCTTTTAAAAGAATGTTGTTGGTGAATCACAAAGAAGGAAGTTCAAGAATGGGAAGTAGTACGCATTACTATGAGATTCTTGAATGTGCACAATCATCTTATGTGAACTATGATGCATGGTATTTGTTGACTTTATATGTTTTTCTTTGTTAAGAAAATCTTTTTATACGCCTTTGGTAGCTATTCTTGGTGTAAATACGTGCGAAAAATATTGATTCTACCTTCTAAGGACAAAGATTGATTTTGCATTATTAATCTTTATTGGTTTTATATATTGCAAAAATTGTTATGGGATATGATGTTTACGTCAGTTGGTAGGCTTATATAGATGTGTAAATAAGATGAATAAATGGATGCCTACAGTGATACCGCAAGTGCACGGTGTTGTTGCAGTGAGTGCACAAGTACGGGTCGAATCCGCAGGGACTTGGGGTGTTATGAAGTTTTCCTAGCTAAGCTAGATCTCTAAGTGTAGCAGTGGCAGTGAGCTAATGAAACAAAGGCAATGAGCCTAAGGCAGTGAAGTGACAACAAAGAAGTAAAGGGAATCAAATAAAAACAAGAAACAGTAAAGGAAAAAGGGATTTTGGGTGAAGACTAGGGATTAGATTCCACCATTTCACCTAGACTAAGTTAATCTCAGTTCAATACTGCTCTTGTCCATTTTAAAGTTATCAATGAGCTTCTTGGCTCAACTGACTAACTAGATGGCAGTGGAGGTTCTATGCCTGCTGCTCATCAAAGGGTTGGGTTAGAAAGGAAGCTAAAGGCACTAAGATAATTCTAATCCTAGTAGTAGTTGGGGCTCTCACACTGCAACTACCCACAGAGAAGCCACTTAGGTGTTTTAACAACCTAAAGGATGTTCTAATCACAACTAAAGTGCTTTGATTAAGACTATCCTAAACATTTCAGCACAACAAGCACAATATCTAGCTTGGATTAAATTAGCAGAAGCATCATGATTTCATCTCCCCCTTAGCAAATAAACTAGAACATGATGAATTTGATGAAACAACTGAAGATTAAAATGAACTGATATTGAAAACAAAATTAACAGTTGAGGTCCTGGCTATTCCAGGCCTCTTGGTGGTGCTCTGGCTAATCCAGGCATGGTTACAACACACACCCACACCTTCTATTTATACCCAGAATTCAAAATTAGGGTTTACAATGTTTTCCCCCAAATTCTCAAAATTAGGGTTAGATATTTTACCTAATTTGATGTGACAAATCACTCAAAACGGTCGACCCATTTCTTCTCTGCCTCTTCTGGTCCTTCTATGCCTTCAATTGACGCCTCTGCTGCTCTAATTGTTCCCTAGTTCGAGTTATTTTACTCACCCCAAACCTAGGGTTTCAGTGGTTGTGATATGGGGAAAATAACTAGGCTAGGGAGATGGGTATGAGGTAGGGGAGGTGATGGTGGTTGAGACAGCGTCTCTGTGATGGTCGGGGAAGAAGGTGGTTCGTACGGAGTGGCAGGGCATGGTGGTGGTGAAGGGGTTGCAGGTGATGGAAGAGAGGAAGTTTGGGGAAGAGAAGAAGAGGTCGACAGTTTGGGGAGAAGGGAGTGTTTGGCTTGAGGTCGATGGGTTTGGAAGTTAGGGTGTTGAGCGGGTGTGGCAAAGGGTGATGATTTGCGAGGAAACGCGTCGGATGTGAAGATGGTAGGTGGATCCAACGGTGAGATGGGAAGATATTGGAGCGACCGTAGGATGAGGAAATGCAGCAAAAATGACGGCTTCAGATGGAGTTAGGTACTATAGTGTTTGACAGGAGCTTCGGATTTTGATGCACAATGATGAGGCGACCGTCGGATGACAAGATGGATCCAATCTGACGGCTCTCATGGAAATGGGTATGGATAATGGAAATGGATTTGGGTAAGGGTCTTGGGTCTTGGGTATGCCAATCCCATATCTTCTTTAAGAACAATTCTTCCTCTTCAAGCCCACTTCTAGTTGATCCGGCTCTTGCAAACATCATTCTTCGCTTCCTCCTAGCGAGAGTTTTTGTCGTTTCTTTGCTCTTTTTGCTCCGTGAGTTAACCAGGATTTATTTAGTACCTAAAAATGCAAAATTAATTAAGAAAAGTATTTATTCTTGAAAACAACGAAAACACATAATATGGGATAAAATGTAGAATTAATGCACAAAAGATGAGTTAAATGCCAAGAAAAATATATAAAAATATGCACTTTTTAGCACTCATCATCAGTGAACCTTGACTGTCCCATATTTGCTCAAAAGTTAACTCTATTATATGTCAGTATGAAAATATTGATAAAAGATATAATGAACTTTTGAATACAAAAGTTAAGCCTTTTATGTCATTATGCAAATATTGATGGAAGAAAAGATGAAATTTTGTTTACAAAGATTAAGTCTATTATATGACGTTGTGCAAATAGTGATGAAAAATAGAATGAAAAATATGTTGACTAGATTAGTCTAACAATCACATGTTAAGTAAATCACTTTTGTTTTGCTAAAAAGTAATACCATACTGTACTTTCGAAGTAAAGCACCGAAATTTTAACTTTTCATGGAGTTGACCGAATTTGAGCCCCTTTGCTCTGCACCATCTCTAATATATTGAAATGGGTTTGGTACAGAAAAAAGTCACCTAATTTGTTGCTCTCTCATCGTTATGACAATTACATACTAAACTATCCTAATTTACAGTTGACAACATGGATACATATGTTCCTTTGATTTCTCTATTTCGTTCTTCAGTAAACGATGATTGGTTTTAAAACTAACCAGGGATAAATATTGATGGATAAAATCAAATGAGTGATATTTTTTTCAAGATATTTTTTGGTGGAACTGTGCGCCTAAATATGGACTGGTTCAATTAGTACGATGTTACTAGGTGTTTACAGATGTTATCCGCTGATATATGAATAACCTGGAATATGATGTAAGTTATCCGCTTTATAATTGACCAAATTGTAGTCATTTTTAATGTATCGTTGAAAGTGTGTACCCTACGGATAAAGTATGTATTCTTACGAGTAAAATGAGAGGTTGAGCCGGGACCGTAAGGCCCCGGTGATACCTAGTTATGTGTATAGAAGTACATACTTTGATGTTAAAATTAAAACAATAAGATTATGAAGAACATTAGAACAAAATCACTTAGGACTTTTAAAGAGATTACAAAAAAATAAATAAAAATAAAGTCCAGTAATATACAATTATGAATAAAAAACAACCAACTTTGGATCTCTATTTTAAAAAAGGCACCATAGTATAGTACTATGAAAATTATTATCAATTTTTGCTATTAGTTAAGCCCCATCGGAAACTTATAAATTTTCAACTCTTAGCAGGGTTATTAATTTAGCATCCTTGCCCAAATAGGTACTGACAGAAAATATTATTTTTGTAAAATTATTAATTTATCGAGGATTAATTAACGAAGTTATTTAACTGTACATCATCTCAATCGTCGAGCTCGCTTTAGGATCGTTTCACCGTTTTCAGGCTTTATATCATTCCCCATAAAGGGATCTGTCATTAAAATCTTCACAGTTAGATCACATGATCTCAGGTTTCGGAAATGTGGAATAGGATTTCACAAATGGTTTCCCGTTTCAATCAAGAACGTCCCGATTTATGACGATATAAATACTAATCAATCAGTCACATTCAGCTAATAAAGGGGTCAAGGTACTTCCCAGGGCTCATCATTCCGAGCTGTCTTGAAATTTTTGGTCGGCGGAGAATCGATCTTCTACGACACTTTTCAAGTTCGTCGAGTTCGGTTCAGGATAGTCACACCTTTTTCAGGATCGCCGAATTATTCGCCCTTCCCACTGAAGAGATATGTTCCATGGATAAATATGACTTTTTATAAGTGAAAAAACTGCCATCTATCACCTAACCGGATGGAAACCGTCATTTAAAAAAAAACGGTAAAAAGAAAAACTATTTTAGAATTTTTTTCATAAACATATATATTTTCATCTAATATATTTCACATACTTTATCAAATCCCCAAAGAAAAAAGAAAACAAAAACTGGATAATGATTAGACTTAGAGATCTGGCGGAAAACTCTAGAACTGGGACAACTAATATGGACCAGATCTAGGACAATCAATTCAGATTGTTGATCATTCCCATCTTCACCCCACTACCAATCCCAATGCTAAAGTCATTCCCCTCTTCACCATTAAGGGTTGTGACATGTCATGTTCCAAATATGGACCAGCCATGTCGTCCCGACTGTAGCAAGGTGCAGATCTGGCACCTGATATGTGTGAATATATCCTGGGGACCTGGTCCTTGTTCCCCCAACAAACCTAGATATATGGGACTGTTGAGATTATTAGTCCCACATGGTTGAGTTATTTAAGATCCTGCGGTTTATAATCTCTTAGGGCCTCTCCACTTATTGTCAATTGGTTTTGAGTTGGATGCCCGTATTCTAACATGGTATCAGAGCAGGCTATTTTGCGACGAGTCATTTGATTTGACCGTGCCTTTACTCCGCGTCACTCGATTTATTGTCCACGTGTTAGACCCAACGAGGCTACACGTGAGGGAGCATGTTGAGGTTATCAGTCCCACATTGTTTGGGCAATCTATGATCATGCAGTTTATAACTTTATGGGCCTCTCCACTTATTGCCAATTGGTTTTGAGTTGGATGCCCGTATTCTAACATTGTTGAGGTTATTAGTCCCACATTGTTTGGGCAATCTATGATCATGCGGTTTACAACTCTACGGGCCTCTCCACTTATTGTCAATTGATTTTGAGTTGGATGCCCGTATTCTTTAACATGGTATCAGAGCAGGCTATTTGCGACGAGTCATTGACCGCGCCTTTATTCCGCGTCACCCGATTTATTGTCCACGTGTTAGACCCAACGAGGCTACACGTGAGGGGCGTGTTGAGATTATTAGTCCCACATGGTTGGATTATCTAAGATCTTGAGGTTTATAATCTCTTAGGGCCTCTCCACTCATTGGTAATTGGTTTTGAGTTGGATGCCCGTATTCTAACAGGGATACACTACGCTACACAAGCGACATGCAAGGCAGCACGAAGAAGATATGTACAAACGGGGGATTTCCCTTTTATTCAGCGGAGCAAAATTTCCGACGCCCCATCTAAAATGACACTTAATATCATGACATTATTTTCAAAAAAAAAACTGTTGGTTCACCAATAAAGAATCATTTGCAATTGCATTCTTGCATTTAAATGACGGTGTCTTGTTTTCACAAAGAAGGTAAGAATAGAAACCGTGAATGTGATAGTCTTTTTCTTAATTGATGAGGTAGATTTTTTGGAACTTCTGAGACGGATTAGAACCAATGATGCATTTTGGAGTAGTTTATTGTTACCTGAGTTTAAAAAAGTCTCCAAATCTATGGATCAGCCAAACCTTAATTAAACAAGAATATTTTTTTTTTTGACATCAAATGGAAGATGCTACTGTGTGTCTTTTTATACTAGTTACGTGGAAAACAGTATTTTTGTTGGTGGAACAAGCACTGTATGGGATCGATGTTTTTAATATGGAAAGCCAAAGTTGAGTATAGTATATGCCATAAGAATATGTCACCCTAGATTCGTAAGGGTCTAGATTCGTAAGGGTCAAGTAACTAAAGTCAATCCTAACCATCATTTTATGAAAGGTCATTTTATTATTTAACGGTGCAGATCAGTTAGTATTACTTCGGATTTTCTAATTATAAATTAGGAGTGACTTTAATCTTAAGCTAACAGTGATTCTCACTAAAATCCTACTTGAACAAGTTAGAAGCAGCATGAGAAGGTACCGTAATAGTGACGTAATAAACCACGTGAGCAGAAAGTTAGGTTGATTAAGTGGTCGAATCTCAGTTTTTCCTAAGTTGAGATCTTGACGAGAAATACTTTTGTTTCTTTGGTGTAAGCAAAAGACGTTGTTGTGTGCTTCTTGACTCCACATCTGTGGGCCCACGTGGTAGCATGCGTTAGTGGTTTTGAAGCCTTTGTGCGGGTCCCACTGCGAAACTCTACAGCTCTACCTCTCCCCGGCTCACTGTACTTGGCCTTGTACCTCTTGTTAGAGCTAGCTAGCGGGTTAGAACAGAAATATCCTGGCCCGATGAGTCCGATGAAACATCATAGTCCATATGGGCACTAAATATGGCTCGTAATCGGACTCTTGTCTAGCACTAATCACGAATACATATCTTGCCTGCATTTTATGTCAATCATTCATAAGTCTCTCTTATTTCCTAACTCTGGAGGTCCCATTTTTATTCTTTTTTTTCTAAAGTTCCAAGTTCTGAAGTTTTTTATACATGATAAAAACATGTCAAAAAATCATATCAAAGTACTTCCTTACAACTAAATATTGAGATAAAGCCGATAATTCTTGACCTTAAAATAAAATCTAAACACCTCTATGGTCAGCTCCAGAAACAAGGAGTGTGGTAAAAAATAAATCAACTGATGTCATATGAAAAATGTTACACTATATCATCAAACAGAAATGCTTCAAAACAAGAGCAAAATAATATTCACTCCAAATAACAAAGAAGATGAACAACATGTTTAATGGCAAGTGAATCATTTCATGTTTAAAACTAAAATCATCAAGGGTATCTTGATTCATATTATCACCAACGACCCCATTCCATTAATTATTTGATTTGACTGTATTTCGGTCGCCACCAATAGGTTAGGCATCATTAGACCAATGCCCAATATCTGCTACATCTTTCAAAAAATATCTCCTTGCTAGTACACTCGCAAGCCGAGTAAAGATTGAAAAGAATGAATTTAAACTATGTCATTCGTGTTGGTCATTCTTGCTCTTTTATCCAAGAGCTCCAGAATTTTCGAGTCACACATCGTTAATTGCCAACCACCGTTACTAACAAGCCCTTGAAAAGAAGAAATCTCTGTTCAAATTTATAATTGAACCAGATTTGACAAAAGAACCTTGTAGTTATCCTCATAATAATTGTCTCCTGAACAACATGCATCATTTATGTGTTAGAATAAAATCCTTCGATGCCACTTGTTTTATTGCAAGCGTAAATTTAAATTGATAAAATAATACTCCTTCTGTCCCGCTATTAGATGACCTACTTAGTTTAGATTTTTGTCCCACTATTAGTTGACCTATCTCTTTAAACAAGAGAATATTTCTAAAATTATCCTTTTGATGATAATCATTAGTATGAAAAATTTGTATAATTTCATATCCATGTTTATACTCGTTACGTAGGTGTTTTAAAATGCTTTTCAATGGTACAAAATTTACGAATATTCGCGGTATAGTTTGAGAGATAATTCATTTCTAAATTTTACAAGTTATTATCCATAAGGATATTATTGTAAAAAATAATTAAAAAAACTCTTTTCCCTTACTTGCCTTAAAAATTGTGCAAACTCCAATTAGATCATCTAATAGCGGGACGGAGGGAGTAAATTGTAATACGAGTATTAGAGATTGATAATTTCGATACTTTTGAGTATTATTATTATTGCTACTATTATTATTTTGAAGCATCCTTTTAAGTTTTATGACTTAGGGGTAGGATCCAATGACATGGTTATACTATTATTACAATTTACTCTCGTTTTTGGCAGGAATGTAGAGCTATATAAGTGGAACATGTCGTCAAAAAATTTGTTGGGTGCAATAATCAAAACAAGGAAAAAATCAAATAAGCAAAAATTATTGATACTTAGCTCATTTATAACGGAAGTAATCGATTTGATGAAACGGACGAGCTCCCCAGATCTCCACAACAGCAACAATGCAAAACTTTGGAAAAACAGAGTGAGTCACGTGTTCAACACGTTGCCCTTAAGACATTAGCGTCCGGCTACACTCAAGAGTGATACAGATATCTCCAGGATAAAACAACCTACTACACCTACTAGTAGCATATGTAGTAGATGCTCAACTGGAGCTTGGCAACTCCGAAAAAATCCTTAAGGAAAATCGCGAACGCATAAGAAAACAATATAAAATATTTTCCCTTGGGGGTCCCTCTAAAATATAGAGCAACCCATTTCCCATGGATTTTACGAAAGTAGTGAATTTGTTTATATAATTGACAAATACAACTTAAGAAGAAGAACTCCCCGATGTGGGACTAAAAATCTTATATTGTCTCTTAAAACAACTAAAAAGTGGAAACTTCACGGTGTGGGACTAATAAGTTTTTCATTCACAAAAGAAAACAATAAATTATAATTTTTATTAAAAATTTAAAAATCATATTTTATTAATTGTTTTCCAACAAAATTAACTTCAAACTCGTTGTCGTTTGGATTTTGTGGAAAAAATGGCCAAACCATGTCATGATATATCAATATAACCATGTCATTGGATCCTGCCCCTTTATACAATCATTTTTGGGGAATTGACATAATTCTGTTTTCTTTTTTCACACCAGAATGGTGTTAGAGCTAGGGTTAGGGTCGGGGTGCGGGTCAGGGTTGTAAAAACGTGAGGAATACTGGGATCGGGAATTGTCCAACAAGATATTCTGCGTGGTCCTTAAGATATTGTCTACCCGACCGAGATAAAAAAGGTAATTTCGTACGAGAAGTTGTGTCCCGGTTTTCAATTCTTCCTTGTTCTTTTTGGTTCCTGGTATTTCTTAATTCTACAAATATCAGCGGTGCTGGTGGTAACAACCTAAAAGAAAAAACCCTCTGAAAATCTCCAGAGTTCTTCTTTTTCTTCAGCTCTTTCTGAATCCAATCTCTAGGATCCAGAATTTTCAAAAGTTATCATTCGTGAAAACCTAAATCATCGAAAATGCATGCAACACACTTACTTCTCGAGGAACCTATTAGGATGGCTTCAATCCTTGAACCATCCAAAACTGTAAGTTCGAAATCATCGTTGTATTGAGATCCTTCGTTTTTCACTTTACTTGATGTCCTTTTTGTCTATATCCGTGGTGTTTCCGGCAGTGTAGAATGTTTGATTAGGTTTTGCTTGCTTTTTATTTTTGTTGTTGTGTTGATTTTTTGAGATTTATAATGATGTAAATTTTGTTTCTGTAGAATTTTTACTCTGCAATGACGAGGATCGTTGGAACATTAGGTTCGAAATCGAGATCTGTTGAAGTTCTCTCTGGTTGTCTCAAAGCTGGAATGTCTGGTACGTTTAATTTGTTTTTAAGATCAAGTACTGATTTCATGTGTCTTTTCCAAGATTTTAGTTTAGATTAATGAAATTTATAGGTCTAATGTTGGCTGGATTTCCGAATGTGATTTTGATGGTGTTTTGTGTTTGGATTGTTGTAGTTGCTCGGTTCGATTTCTCTTTAGGAGATGCTGAATACCATCAAGAGACTTTGGAGAATTTGAAAATTGCTGTCAAGGCTACTAAGAAACTTTGCGCCGTAAGATTTTAGTTCATATTTCTGTTGTTTACTTGTTAGTTGGATTTTTTCCCCTAACACTGGTTTAGAATGAATTTGTTGTCTGAGCATTTATTGGATTTGTTACTCTTTCCAGGTAATGTTAGATACTGTTGGGGCAGAGTTACAAGTCATTAATAAGAGTGAGAGTTCCATTTCGCTCAAAGCTGATGGACTTGTTGTTTTGACTCCAAATCAAGATCAAGAAGCCAATTCAGAGATACTACCCATCAGTTTTGATGGACTAGCAAAGGTAGATCTTTTTGGAAATTCACTTCTTTCAACTCTTTAGATACAATGATTAGTTGCCATTCCCTTTTTGCTTGCAACCATCTTCTGTATTTACAAAGTATTTTGACGAAAAAATGGATTTTATGCAGGCTGTGAAGAAAGGAGACACAATTTTCATGGGTCAATACCTGTTTACCGGAAGTGAAACTACTTCTGTCTGGCTTGAGGTAAGACATTGGTTGGTTCTTGTTAAGAGGATAATTTTTGGGTTTTCAAGTCTGAGGTGCTAGGTAGAACTTGGAAAAATGGTTACCTGGCTATATTGGGCACTAAGTTTAAATGTTTGCTTCCTTGGTTCTGTCTTACCTTTTTAAGTTGTAATGTACAAATTTTCAAGTTGAGTGTAAGAATAAGCCAAGGCGCCAACTTCTTTTTGATACTTTTCAACATTGTTTCTATCATTTTCTTAATGTGGTTATCAATCATTATATTTTGGCAGGTATCTGAGGTGAAGGGGGCAGACGTTGTTTGTGTCGTAAAGAACTCAGCTACTTTATCTGGGGCATTGTTCACCTTACATGTCTCTCAGGTTCACATTGATTTGCCAACCTTGACTGAGAAAGATAAAGAAGTGAGTGTTATTCTATCTGCAATTATTTTGTGTTCGTGTAGATAGCAAAGGATGTAGAGAGGTTCTGCTACATGCAAAATCATTGTTAAACATTAGTGACACTTCCTGATGTTTTAACTTTGTTCATTAGATATATCACATTACATGAACTTTTCCTATGGGCATACTGTGCTATTTTTAAGTGAATGCTTCTGCATCCTTTAGATATCTTTTATGATAATTCATCATTTTTAACTATTTCAGGTCATACGCACATGGGGTGTCAAAAACAGTATTGACTTTCTCTCACTATCATATACTCGACATGCTGAAGATGTCCGTGAAGTAAGTAATTCTTATACTTTATTCTAATTCTTCATGGACTTCATGGAGGTTGCATTCTGTCTTACTATGTTTGTCAACCAACCACGTCTCTACTATGAGTGGTTTAGTTAATCATGTCCTTTATGCACCAGAGCTTTATGAAAGAATGACACCATGTTTGCTTCAATATGCAGGCTCGCCAGTTTCTTTCCACCTTAGGTGACATCGGTCAAACTCAGATTTTCGCTAAGATCGAAAACATCGAGGTGAGTTAGTTGATCTTTTTTTTGCTTGCGTAATTTTATATTTTTATTTATATCTCACATGTTCCGTTATTAAGTTCCTATGTCACCAAATTTTATTACACCATAATGTGAACTTACTGTGTTTTTGATGGTATGTTTTCAGGGATTAACTCATTTCGATGAAATCCTCCAAGAAGCTGATGGCATTATCCTTTCGCGTGGAAACCTTGGAATCGATTTACCACCAGAGAAGGTATAGTCTTAACCTGAACATGAAAGAAATAAATCAGCTCTCATGGATTCCCTTGTAGTTGTTGTTGCCCGTTAACTTATTGATGGTAATCGTTCTCTCATTTTGTAGGTGTTCTTATTCCAAAAGGCTGCTGTTTACAAGTGTAATATGGCTGGTAAACCTGCTGTGGTTACCCGTGTTGTGGACAGTATGACGGACAATCTTAGACCAACTCGTGCAGAGGCAACTGATGTGGCTAATGCAGTATTAGACGGTGCGTATGCATGTCTTGACTAAGTTTTTAAATTTTATTTATGATACCATTCAGCCTCAGTTAATTGATGGTCTGAGTTTGATAGCTCTGTACTGAAAGAGTTTCTTCAAATTATTAGTTGCTCTCTGGCATTATTATTATTTTTTTGACACGAGGACCTCTATCTTTGATTCGTAGTACATAACTTATTCTTAATTTGTGTTTTTATTTTTTACTTATGCAGGAACTGATGCTATCCTTCTTGGTGCTGAGACTCTTCGAGGATTTTACCCCGTTGAGACCATCTCTATTGTTGGAAAAATTTGTGCCGAGGTACATTCTTCATTATCTTTTCGTTATCTTTTGAACTTTGAAAGCATTGACTTGCCAACTATTTCTGCTTGATCTTGTTTAGCCCTTGCTCATGTTTCTCCACTACGATCATGTGTTGGCATGTTTGACTGTTTTTACATTTGAAACAGTCAACCCCAATAGAGTTTTTTATTTTTGATGGAACCCCAATAGAGTTTGAAGGATTTTGTACATCTCCACCTATTATACGGGGTACACATACTTGATTCTCGGTATTTTCTGTCGTATGCACTATTCTATCTAACCTGCATATGTATCAATAAAATTCTGTGCACTATTCTATCTAACCTGCATATATATCATTCAAATCCGGCTGTTACATTGCCTCTATATAGTCATACACTTAAAAGGTTTCGTCTCTTGTTATTATCAACTACATGCCACTGACGCAAATACTTTAAACTTACAGGCTGAAAAAGTTTTCAACCAGGACTTATACTTCAAGAAGACTGTGAAATATGTTGGAGAACCAATGAGCCACTTGGAGTCTATTGCTTCCTCAGCGGTATTTTTTTTTTGGGCAATTTCTCCTTTCACTTAAACAAATATGGAAGCAAACGCAAACCTTTTTTTTGTTTTACTTGGGAAGTTGCTTGTAGGCTGTAGCAGGTTTTGTGTTTGACCAAAAATTATGACCTCTTTTTCAGGTGCGTGCAGCAATTAAGGTGAAGGCATCTATTATAATCTGCTTCACTTCATCTGGAAGGGCTGCTAGGTGCGGCAATGCTTTTAAGTGCATGTTTATTCATGTAATGTGATGCTTCTTTCTCTTCTTAATGTTAAATTTTCACTCATAAGGGCAGAATTTTTTGTGCGAGTGCAGATTGATTGCTAAGTATAGGCCAACAATGCCCGTGCTGTCAGTTGTTATTCCTCGACTCAAAACGAATCAACTTCGTTGGAGTTTCACTGGTGCCTTTGAGGTAGGACCCACGGTAATCATTCGTAATTAGTTTAGTTTCTAGTTTGCTCTATCGTTTAGCCTTAGGATTTTTTAACACCCAAGCTACATCATGTAGTATAATATTTTGATGAAGCTAATCAGTTATCTTTTTCTTGATGTGCAGGCAAGACAATCACTTATTGTAAGAGGTCTTTTCCCCATGCTCGCCGATCCTCGTCACCCAGTAAGTTCTTTTTTTCCGACTTCTATTGTTGTCTTTGCAACCAGACATAATATCGTTTTTTTGTTAGCATTCCATCTTCTGATGATTTAATTCTGGTATTGGCAGGCTGAGTCAACGAATTCCACAAACGAGTCAGTTTTGAAGGTTGCTCTTGATCATGGAAAGGCTTCCGGTGTTATCAAGTCACATGATCGGGTTGTTGTTTGCCAGAAAGTTGGTGATTCGTCCGTGGTCAAGATCATTGAGCTTGAAGATTAAAACTTATAAATTTAGTTTTCATCCTTGTCTATGGAGGTTTTAATTTTCCATTCTTTTTTGGACCTGCTTTTGAACTGTAGAAGGGTTTCACGGATCCTTCTCCAGGTTATGGTGGGTTGGGCGGTGGTTCTATAGTAAGTTAAAGAAAGCAGTAGATGTATTAAAAACAACATAATGAGTGTACCTGGAGAACACTATCTATCTTCAGATGCTTATATTGCTGATCACAATGTTTTGGTTAGATTTCCACTTTTTACACTACCATGTTGTTGTAGTATTGAAAGTTGGGAAGAATGTGGTATGAACTTTCCCCATAGGGAGAGCGTATATCCAGGATTTAGGATGCAGTGAGTTGAAAAGCTTATTGTTTGTACTTTGCACTCCTCGCCCTCAAAAGTATGGTTACTTCTATTCCACCTTAGCAAAAATAAAATTAGCAATGACTTAGAAACCAAATGAAAACATTTAGTTTCGTGGAACCATAAGCTGCAAAATTTTGTTCTTCCGCAATATTTTCACACTTCATATAAAATTCCCAGATGTTTCATTTTCTTCAATCTTTTCTTAACGATTTTACAAATAAATAACAAATGCTTCATGGACAAAGAGAAAAGAAAAGCCTGCTTTAGACAGTTTTAACTCTAAAGTTAAATATATATTCAGAAGCATTCTCCCCTCCTAAACAAGAAAAAAAAAGAAGAAAATCATCTTCCTTTCCCGGACCCACCGCCGCCGCCGCCGCCACCTCCGCCGCCACTTTGATAGATTGAACCAGTACCATACACTTGTCCTTGATGACCCATCATCATCAACATATTATTACCACCTGGTTGATTTCCGCCACCATAAACTCCACCACTTCCATCAAAACCACCCATAGAATTCCCACTAGCATTACCACCACCACCACCACCACCACCACCTGACCCCCCATCTCTGTCAGGTCTACTACCCGTGGTAGAAGAAGTTTTCTCACCTTCCATTTCACGAAATTTCTGAAGGTATATTTTGAGTGGTTCAACATATTCTTCAAACCCAAGAGTAGTCATAGCCCACAAAAGATCATCACCATTGATGGTTTTTCTTTTCTCTCTTTGACATTTATCAGATGCTTCACCTGTAATGAAACTAATAAATTCTGATACACATTCTTGTACTGTTTCTTTAGCATCTTTTGATATTTTTGCATTTGCTGGTAATGCTTTCTTCATTATTCTACTCACGTTTGCTATAGGCAAGAATCTGTCTTGTTCCCTCTGAGAAAATTCATTGTTACCACCACCGTCACCACCAGACTCATTGTCTGAATCCGCCATGAAAGCAGAACAGAGGAGTTTGCAGTTTTAATTGATCTTGAACTTGCAGCACAAATTTAGGAGAAGAATGCCATATCCGTTAGATACTGTACCTAATAATATCTCATCCTGATAAACGTGTCATATCTGTAGCCGTTTGTTTCAAGATAAGTTTACACTTTTATGTTGATAAGTTTCTAATGGGAGACCATCCAATGTACGAGGGGTACCAAACTTGGCCAAACTCCTAAGATCACATGTCAAAATGGCTTTTCGAAGTAAAAGGGCTCAAGTCTAACAGCCTGTTTGTATTCCGCATAAATTGTTATCTTTTGATTTTTGGAAGCAAAAATACCAGAAGTTAATTGTAATATGTTTTGGTTCCATTTAAGTAGTTTTTTTTTTTAACTTTTAGCAAAAAAGAAAAAAAAAATCAAAACATGAAAGTTACTTCTTCCACAACAAAATGGGAAACTCCCTTCAAAACCCTAATGGAGATATTGTTTATACGACATGTTGAGGTACCGATGAAGGCCATGCCGGAAGGCCATGGAGAAATTGTTTATATGGCATGGAGAAATTAGGATATGAAAATTAATTAGGGGATATGAATTACTTCCCCAATCAATAATGTCTGTTAAGGGGTGTTTTTGGGAGCAAAAATACTAAAGTACCCTTCCCTCAAAATAAAAATCAAAAAACAAAATCATATCCCCATTTCCATCTCCACTTCTTATTAATCTCTTTTAGAGTTAAAGCTTTGAAACACAAATGTTCCCCATTCCCTTTCAAATTCTAAAATTTCCCCACTCTCTTTCAAATTCTCTTCTCCTTCTCTGCCGGTTCCTCACTTTGAAAACGATTTATCTTTTTTCACATTCGGAAGTGATGAAGACCATGCCGGTACTGATGAAGGCCATGCCGGAAGTCATGAAGACCATGTCGGAAATGATGAAGGTCATGCCGGAAGTGATGAAGACCATGCCGGAATTGATGAATTCAATGCCGGAACTAAATGTCGGCATGCTCGAGAACATCCTATCAATGGCGGTAGTCAAGTGAAAAAAATCAATTTTCTGGATACTTTTCATCATGTGACGGCATAGAAATTTAAGCAAAATACTATGCCGTCATAGGTACCGGCATGCTCGAGAATTAACTGATTGTGCCGGCAGTGGATTGATTAAAACCAAAAAAAGTAAGTTTTGAAGATCAAAACCAGAAAATTTACCCCCCCGGATAATGACAAACATTTATGAAAATTTCCAACAAATGCCAGCATGGTTTTTTCGGTTGAATACAATGCCGACACCGAGATATTTCAGCTGCAACAATGGTGGATTCAAAGAAAAAAAAAATCAAATTTTCAACGTCTTAGCAGCAATTCTCTCTGCACAATCATCCTCCACATTCAACAAAAAAAACTCCCTCTTAAATTTTTTTCCATCTTTCTACTCTCATCTCACTCATCCAAATACAAATACAAATACATACTAATCATTTAACAAATACTTAAGATTTTTACTAATTATTACTAATCACTAAACCTGATTAGTGAGGGGTAGATTAGGATTTAGGATGACCCTGATTTGATATTTGGATCCAGTTTCCGTCTTTTTCATCTATCCCCAATTAGTTTTGATATTCCCCAATTGCGCGTTCCATATAAAGACGAGAAATTGTTTAAACCATATTGGAGGCTAATATCATATAGCCAAGAAGTTTACAACTGAGAAATTATTTGAAGCATGTTGAAAAGGTGCACAAGAAGTTTAATATGGCACCTTTTAATGTCACAAACATGTTCCATGTTGAAAAGGTGCACATTCTTGGGTATATGGAGGCTAATATCATATACCCAAGAAATTTACAACTTTTATTTAAAAGAGGCGGTGCTTTCTACAAGAATGTCAGAAAGCTCAAGATTCCAAATGGCAGCTCTTATAAAGAGGCTGAAGGAGTTAACTTTAGGAATGGAACAACCTAAACGTATAAGAAGGTGTTTGATATATGGAGATAAGATAGATGAAGCTGCAACCAAATACTTCAACTGCCTCTAGGAAAGATTATCTCAAAAGATTATGTAGAGTATGGAAATGTTCAAAAAGATGTGAAATCATTTAGAGGAGGCATAGGAGAATGGTAACCAATATTATGGGGAGGAATTTATATGTCTTCAAATTCAAGAATGCTGATAATTTGAATGTTATTATGGAAAAGTTCCATGGACACTTGGTAATTCTGAAACCATATGATAACTCGATTCCTGTTGAAAACTATGAGTTTACTCACCAGGTCTTCTCAGTTATGTTCAAAGGGATATCTCTGGAGCACTTGGACATTGGTATTATTCATAAATTATGTCAAGACACTGGGAGGAAAATAGTCAACAAAGGTGGAGGAGGGCCTGTTATCATAGGAAGAGTGGTTACTGCAAAAGTTGAGGTTGAGTTTAGTCAACCACTTAAAAGGGGGAATTGGTTGCTCACTGCGGCAAAGCAAATGTCTGAATCAAGTATCATTTTGAGGCAGCCAACGGAAATTTTCCCAGATTGCTTTGTAATTGATCATGATGATGCAATGTGTGAGGAGCGTGCATGAGATATTTTTGTTTTTGGGATGACAAATTCGGCATTTGAGAAGTATTATGCTAAAAACTACCATATGATAGAAAAAATGCTCAATAAAAAGAATGCAGCTGAAGGAAGCTGTGGGTCTGAGATCTTAAGGGATAATGGGCTGGATGAAGTGGATGAGGACAGGTCAGTTCCGAGAAAAAAAATAAAAAGAGCAGAGACGAAGGTCGTGAAGATAACTATATTCTTCTTGAAATCAATTCCCAAAACTCATCTCAAAACCATAAACCAAATATCAGCGAGATAACTCATGTGATTGCTAATGGTAGAGGTGATTACCAAGAGATCAGTGATACAAGCCTTGGAGATGGCGACTTGAACATGGAAGATGTCGAGAATGGGGGTAGAGGACCAAATGGAACCGTTGACCATCTTCCTGCTATTGAATCATACGTAAGTACAACAAATTAGGGTTTCTCCCATAACCATCTTTAAATTTAAACTTTACTTACACTTTAATTTGTTAGTTTTCTCAGCTTCTATCTCTAAAATTATTTTTATGGTTTCAGTGTCTTCGTTAGAAATTGGTGGTAAAACTCTCTGATAACTTTTGCTTAAAACTTGGATTTATGGCTTATTTGTATTTGTTTTGTCAATTATCTCTTAATTATAGACTGAATTTGAATTTGCATATAGTTGATTCCGCTCAGATAAGCCTTGGTTTTCATTGTATTGCTTATCTCAATTCAGGAAAAACAAGAGTTTATATTAGGCCCACTGATTACATTTTGTAATTTTCTTAAACAAAGAATAAGAAATTGTATAACTGCACAAGGATGAAGATTCTAGCTTGGAACGTTCATGGTTTTGGTAATGAGACTAATAGACAACATTTAAGGGAGTTAATAATATTCTAATTAGACTTAATATTTCTCTTTGAGTCTAAAATTAAAAGTCAGAAAATGACCAATTACTCTAGAAGTCTCAATTATCCCAATTTTGTTTATGTTGACCCCGTGGGCTTGTCAGGAGGTCTATATCCTCTTTGGAAAAATGTTATTGATACATCTTTTATTAATATGAAATTTAATTTCATTATTATGCTTGTTAAAATGGATGTTGGGAGTGGCCAGAACTTGTTGAATTGTATGTATGGAGCATTAACTCATAGTGGGTGGGATAATCAAAATAATTATTTGGATAACTTAGCAACTAGGTTTCCCTGCCCTTGGATGATATTGGGTGACTTAAATTTCATTATTAGAAGAGAGAAGAAATATGAAGGGAATACATTGTCTCAAACTCATCTAGATAACGTTAAAGACCATAAAAAATCTTCAGGCTTAACTAATATCAACTTTGTAGGAAGTATTTATACTTGGTCTAATAGCAGAAGTGGTAATTCACTAATTCTATAGAGGTTGGATATGGCTCTTGTTAATGATGAATGGTCAAACTACTTTCCTAATGCTATTGTTTATCACTTAGTTGGTCTAGGAAGCGATCATATTCCAATTCTCATGGTAAACTATGAGATTTATGAGATTTAACAAATGTTAGTTGTTTGATAATTCATATAGAAGCATTTAGAGCTAATAACTGGTCCACTGATGTGAATGGATCTTTTGCTTATAAGCATGCCCTTTCTCTAGAAATGTAAAGTTTCCTTTAGAAAGTGGAATATAAATATTTTTGGTAATATTCAATCTCATATTAAGACTCTGGAAGGAAAAATATATGATGTTCAACAAGCCAAAAGACCTAGAGACCAAATTGAAGGACTAGAAAATAGTCTAAAGCATTGGTATAAAGTCCAATAGGACTACTATATGCAAAAGTCTAAGGATGATGTGCTGCCCTTTGATGACCAAAACACCAAGTATTTTCATGATAAAGTGAAGTTTAGAAAAAAGAGAACTCAAAGTGCATTCAAAAAAACTTAGGGATTTGATCAATGGATAGGAGTATGATTGCTTCTGAACTCAAAGACCATTTTGCTAAGATTACTAGATCTACCAACCCTCCTAATGCAAGTGTGTAGCTTAATGTTTTAAATCCATGTATAACTGAGGAAGAAAATATCTATTTGATTAGCATACCTAGTGATGAAGAGATACAAAATACTGTCTGGAAGATGCAACCATGGATCTCTCCAGGTTCAGATGGTTACCCACCTGGTCTTTACTAGAAAATGTGGGATGTGGTGGGGCAAACACTATAAGTATGATTAAAGATTTTTTTTTATGGTCATCTCTTAAAACAAATGAACCATAGTTTTACTACTTTAATACCTAAGACTAGTTCTCCGAAGAGCTATGCGGACTTTAGGCCCATTACTCTTAGTAATATAAGTTATAAAATCATTTCCAAATTCTTGGCCAGTAGGCTAAAAACTGTTATAGATAAATTTTAAGCCCCTATCAAGATGCATTTCTATCTTCTAGGCAAATAACTGATAATATAATTATTGTGCATGAAGTAGTGGATACTCTTAAGAAAAATATGACTAAGTCAGGACTTATGGCTCTCAATATGTCGACGGATTTCTATAGAATTGAGCGGCCTTTCCTAATTGCTATCCTTAGGCAACTGGGCTTCCATGATCACTGGTGCACTATGATAGAACAATGTTCCACTACTGTTACTATTTCAATTCTTCTTAATGGTTCTCCAGGAGAGCTCTTCCTAACAAATGGTGTTAGACAGGGAAATCCCTTGTCTCCTTATATGTTTATCATTTACATGGATTTTTATCTAAAATTTTAATTCAAGCTGAATCAAAAGGTGATACCCATGGTATTAAAGTAACGAAAATTGCTCATTCTGTTAGCCACTTGTTTTTTTTTTTTTTTTTTGCAGATAACTGCTTGGTTTTTACCAAGAAAAATGTGAAATGTACTAGGAGTCTGGATTCCATTCTGCAACAATTTAGCAAATATTCAGGCCAGTCTATAAATTATGACAAACCAGAGGTTTCTTTTAGTCTAACAATAGATAGTGGTGTCAAGAACATTATGGTTAGTATATTGAAGATAAGAAGGTTAAGTGTTTACGAAAAGTATTTAGATGTACCTCTCGTGATTCATAGAGACTCAATGGAACTTTTGGGCACTTAGAAACTAGTTTCGAAAATAGACTTGCAACTTGGAAAAGCAAACATTTGAACCATCCTGGTAGAATTGTTTTGGTTCAACCACTCTAAGGGACTTTAGCTAGTCATCATTTTGCAGTTTTTCCAATGCCTAAAAAGCTGACAGATAGGCTGGATTCAATCTAGAGGAAATTTTTCGAGAATAATAAAGGTAATACTAAGGGAATGTACTTTAAAGGTTGGGATAATGTCACTAAACCCATAGTTCAAGGCGGTCTTAATATAAAAAAAAAAGACTAAACATCTTAATACTGCCCTTTTAGCTAAGTTAGCTCGAAGAACAATAAAGGAGCCAAATGCTCTTTGGGCTCAAATTCTAAAACCTAAAAACTTCCCTGATAGTAATCCAGTGCATTCTGCTAATGATAAGCCTGGTTCATGGGTTTGGAAAGGAATCTGTAGAGGGTTAAATGTTATAAGAGATAACTATTATTGCGAGGTTGGGAATGGTAGTGATGTTCATATACAGAAGGATAGATGGGTACCAATAGAAAACTATCTTTTGAGGTCTGATTTTGATTCAACCAATGTCAAAACTGTGGATCAGTTAATTGACCAAAACTCTAGTGGTTGGAATGTTAATATGCTTACTGCCATTTTTGATATAGAAACAGTTAGGGAATTTGTAAAATAGAATATTTATGGATAATAAGGATGATATGAGATGGAACCCTACTCAAAATGTTGAGTTCATTGTCAAAACTGCATATAAAATGGTAGAAGATATGATGCAAGGCAATATCCAGGATAGTTTTAACTGGAAAGCCTTCTGGAAGGTTAAACATCCTTCGAAAGTTGAACACTTTTCGTGGAAATGCATTAACAATTGCTTTGTCCCGAGAAATGAGATTTCCAGGTTGAAAAGGCGAGGGTACCCAAATATACCTCAAGCTAAAACTTTTCCTACCTATAAGTCCTTTCTCCGAAAGTGATTGTCTATGGACTGAGTCAAGACAATACAATTAATCGGTTCACACTTCATGTGATCATCTATGGATACGAGATCGAGACAATACAACAATGAAGTATGTTTACTTGATACAAAAGTTCGGACTTAACCAAACACAATAGGATTGCTTATCAAGTAAATAGGAATTAACGTTTGTGTGATTTACTTTAATTATAATAAAACAATTATAATACGGAAAATAAAAGTAAATGACACAACAAGATTTTGTTAACGAGGATACCGCAAATGCAGAAAAACCCCGCGACCTAGTCCATAATTGAATACTCTCAGGATTAAGCCGCTCCACAAAATTACACCTAACTTCGTATAGTTGATACCAAGTAACTAACCCTATAGTTCACTTAGTTCCATCTGTATTCCCACGCCTCCAACTTATGAATAAGTCACGTAATTGGAACAATTCCTTTGGTTCGTATTCCAAACAATAAAGGAACAACAAATCTGTTTGGTATCAACTCTATTCAACCAAGTGATATGAGTCAGACAAATGCTCTTCCGTTTATCTTAACATAACCTCCTTCGTCAGGTCCTTAGATCTATCTTATGTTCAATCACCCAAAGGTAATCGTTTAAGATTAAGCCAACAACACCTTTAATCCGAAGAACCGTGTTGATGCCGATCTACTCAATTAATCAATCCAATCTACCACAAGGATAAACCGATTATTAATTGGATCCTCTTTTACCGAAACAAGTATTGTGCACACCAAAGATTATAAAACCCAAGTCAGATCTTCAATATCTTCTTTGTCTTCAAATCTTCTTAAATCTTCAATAAAAACCTGCACACAATCACTTGAATCTCTTGTGATCAATCACGCACAGAACGAAGTCTGTTAACAATGGATTATCACAAGATCGTCTTTAGAACTCACAATAATCTAAAGATCCTTGTCGAAACTCTGAACTAGTTTGAGTGAATCTTATATCAAAAGAGAAGATTCTCAAGAATAAAAAAACTAGGTGCAATCAGATTTCAACCACTGTTAGTCAATCAAATCAATCGAAAACAAAGATAAACCGCAATTATCTAGTTTCCCACCAACGGGTCGCGCTAGAGATTCTCAATCCCAAAGAAGACTTTAAAACGAGCGTCCGTAAGAGATTTCACCTAATTAGATTACTCTCCTCTCCGATAGGTGGCTACACCAGTAACAAAGATAAAAGAGGAAGTCTGTTGTTACGAAGGATTAGTTTGCTAGAAAGGAAAACTTCGTGTATTTATAGACAAGGAAGTTTTGACACCAAAGAATTTCCAAAACCGAAAATATTCTCAAGATTTTCATTAAAGCACAAATTCTGTTTCCATAATTCCTGGAAATGCTCTGTCCAAAAATAATGATCGAAATCTCTCGGAAAATATAATTAGTAAATGCAAATTACTAATTCTGTAATTTCCCTAAATGAAATTAATAACCTTAATTAAAATATTCTTAACTTACTTATGTTTCGATCCTGGGATTCTCTTCCCTTATCCGTTAAGGAATATCTTTGAACAATTATAGAAATAAACATTCATAGCATGTGTTCAAAGTTTGTCGACATCTTAACTTTGTAAGTTCTCTTTGACACTTACAACCTTGAAACCGATTTGCCACACTTCCAAACAAGTTTAAAATTGGTTCATCTGACTTTCAAGAACTATGTGATTGATCAAACCAACATTCAATCACAATCATGGGCTTACGGTTCTACCAAAACAAGTTTCGGTTCTACCTCCATGTGAGTACTGTGCATAGTCACACTAGCTTTCCAAAAGATCGGTTGACTAGGTACTAGGATCGGTTCCTCATATATATTGGTATCTAACTTATATGTGTTGCACATGTCCATAGGATCAGTTCCCCTTTCTGCTATAAACTTTGTTGCACCCCATACAAGGATCGGTTCCCTTTGATGTAGTGCACCCCTTACTAGGATCGGTTCCCTTTCCCTTACAAGGATCGGTTCCCTTTTCCTTACAAGGTCAGACATACAAAATCCGATCATACCACAGGTGATTAATTAAGATTGGTTTTACTAATAAAAGTTATACCAATACATAAGTCAGGCCTTTGTGAACAGTTCTACCAAGAACACAACAAGTTGTGAGCGGTTATACTCTATCGCACATATTGGTTGTTCATAAGATATGCAATGAATAACAAAACCAATAACACCTGGCAATTTCCTTTTCGGTTCACAAACAAGTTTATGAACTTACTTCCTTAGAACACATGTAAACATTGTTCCCTAGGATGAAATCCTCACCTCATACCCATACATAATCACAATAACATTCAAATGATTATGGCGATGTCTTATCTACAAAGTTTAATGGTTAAGCAATAAACCTCGTATTATATCCCTTAATACTATGTCTATCTAGAGTTCAAATATGCTTCGTAGTTATGTTTTCAATATGCACGACTTGAAAGATACGTTAGGGAATGAAACAGTTCAAGTCAAATATCACTAACCTCAAGTGGAAGGATGATTGTTGTCGTTGTATCTCCTTGCTTCTTCCCATCTTCAAGTCTTCGCAATACTTGTAATGTCTCATATCCTAATACTTTCAAGCTAAGATATACGAAGTTTAACTCTGGTACATAATCAAGCGACTCATAACATGAGTTTTGGTTCACTAAAACATGACAACCAAACTTGACATACTAACGCTTGGTGGGTTCAACCGAGCCATGCTCTAACAATATCCCCCTTTGTCAATTTTAGTGACAAAACTCTTACATCATATGGATAAACAAATTACAATAATTCATTACAATCCTCTTGATTCCCGATTCAACAACACAGTGAAACTGCTTACATTCAATCCTTGAAAATGCCGTTGTTGACATTATAATAACAAAGCTATTACTCCCCCTAAGTAAGATAGGTAGATATTCAATCCGCACGTCTTTGTTATACCAATCATATGACATGTTACTCCCCCTTAGTCTGTGCTTTCACTATTTCGTTAGATAAAAACATTCAAGTACCAATGTTCTTTTCCCTAGCGATGCCAATCAATATAAAATATCAATGCCAGCATCACCTGCTTACTCTATATATATCTCCCCCTTTTTGTCACAAAAATGACAAAGAAACGAAAAAAATAAAGGACAACACGAAAAGAATCTTACAAATCTCAGAATAGACTTGCAAACCTGTAGAGTTAGGCACGAGGGTTCCACATATCATGTTCTGATAACCAATATCAAAACCGAAACTACAAGTAGTCTTATTTTGATATGTTACCAAGTAAACAATTGTCCGAAACAATTTTTCCAATTTAGTTTAGCAAACCAAAAACAACTAAGCATATTAGTTCCTTTGCTAAACCGATTGTTTAAAAACAACCGCTTAATTCGATAAGACCAAAATAAAGATAAACTCCATTTTTCTCATCAGGTTCTAATTATCCATAAACTTAGACCTTTCAATTTTAAACAAGCCAAATACTAGGTTAGTTAACTAGCATTTCCTTGTTTAGGCATTCGATTAGACTTGAATAACCGAAACCTCACTTCGATAAGTCTAACTAAGATCAAAATTAACTTAGTTTCTTATCCGGAATCGAATTGGACTAAACAACTCATCCCGTACACATATTATTTCGTTAAGCCATAAATAATTCATAGAAACCAAAATAATTCAACTTGCATAATTATTCACCTCAACCGGAAACAATTGAAACAACATAGACATTATAAGCACCGCAATTGCACCGTAATTTTGTAAGCCTAAATGATTGATACCATACAAAAGCAAGATAACAATAGTTTTTCTTAACCGGAACCAATTGAATCACACACACACACACATCAATTGTACCGAAATTTTGTAAGCCTAAACAATTGATACCACACAATAAAGCAAGATAACAATAGTTTTTCTTAACCGGAACCAATTGAAACACACATCCACACATACATCATGGAATAAATATCAATTGAACCGAAAATTTTGTTAAGCAAAAGCAACAAATATATATAATATAAAATCAGGCTTTTCTTAAACGGGAAACCAATTAACTAACAAGATTGTTACCTCAAATTTCGCATCCACTTCTCCAATATGATTGCATCTTCGTCCAAGGAGAATTGATATCGAAATATCACCACGTTGTCATCTTTATGAGTGAACAAAAGAATAACAACACACCTCAACCTTTACCAGAGAAAGGTTGAAAACCGGTTTTAACAATTGCAAGCAAAAGTTGAAAACCATCGAAACACATATGCTTTTATGCTAAACCAAAACTGATTCAACATATTGTGACTTTTTCACATAATGTTTCTATTAGAACCCCTCATAATCCTTTGATAAATCCTACCTACTAGGGGTAGAACTTAATCCCGCTAAATCAAAAAGTCACCCAAACCATGAGGGTTCATACAATATATGAGATCGAATATTAAGGTAGTAAAACCGAAATCAAACATCCCATAAACATACATAGCAATAAGATAAAAGCAATTAAGTACATGCTATGTAAACAGAAAACTATCACAAACTTTATTCATAATAGTTTTATTCATAATAGACCAATACAATCCATGAAAGAAATAAAAAATTGATGTCTATTATACTAGATTAAGTATTACAACAAATAACTTAATCTCTAGTGGTGCTCTTGTTGTTCACTGAGGTCTCTTCAGTGTTCAAACTCTTAAAGCATGTCTCCAGGGACTTGTCCGCAACCACTTCTTGTTTTTCAAGTCTTTCAACTTGAATTTTCATATCAGCTAAAACAACTTTTGTTTCCTCAATCTTATCCTTGAGCGAATCTTGATTTCGAACTGTTATAATGAGATTGGTTCTTAGTTCCTCAAAACCTTGAATATAGTCAATCATACTATCAGAACGAATCCAGATGGTTTTGGTTGGATCTTGAAGGTTGTAAGCCAACAGACATGACTCATCTTGTGATCCAACAAAACTATCAGAGTCATAATTAGACATAATGCCTTTTTTCATTCTCTCTGTATTAATTCCTTGACAATCCTTAACCTTCTGAGCTTCCTCCTTATTAGTCTTTGAGACACTGCGAGTTACTGGGGCCATTCTCGGTTATAAATATATAAAAGGATTTCTCAGGGTTTTGAATACAAACAAGAGAAAGTTTCTCCTCTTAAAAGAGTCAACTTTCGGACCAAAAGACCTCTGAAAAATCCAAAAATATAAAAGAATATATTTTGTTTCCATAGTCCGAAATTCTCAAGATGGAAGGATTGTTAAAAATCCGAAAATTCTAAATAATCACCTATTTTGGAAAGTCATGATAAACATGAACAGTTTTGACTACCATGGATTTGCAGCAACCCATATACTATCACAGAGTTTTTCTTATGAACAACTACACAAGGTACATGTGCTCATGTTTTATTGTGCCTTTCCCATCCAAGATTATGAGCACAAAAGGATGAGAAAGCACAACATATGATACAACTAAGTTGCATCGGAGCAAGCTTTTTCCAGCTTACAGTGAACATCAGAAACATAGTTCATGTTCCTTTTAGGGAATTTCTGCCCAAAATATTTTCTCCCAAGACGATGATCTTTTCCAGCTCTAGAGATGTGATCATGTGGAGAAAATGTACTAATGTGAGAATTCTCGGAGATAGCTAGATCTCTCTTAATTCTTTCAGTGAGATTTTCATAAGTTTTTCTCATTCTAAGGACTTCCTTGTTATTCACATTAGTGTGATCATCTGAAACAACTATCGGAAAATCCTGATTGTTTCTTTTGGCAGAGATTCACTCTTTCCCTTCCTTCTGAAGTCGTTCCTCATTAAAACCAAAATTGTTTTGATATGGGTGCGGAGGAACCTTTTTCCAGAAGCGATTATCAACTCTTTCCTCTGACTTCTTTGAGTTGATCTTATTGGGATGTAGTATAATCTGTCTTTCTACTGAGGAATAATCTTTCAGTTATTTAAGACAAGAAACTTCTTTCAAAATTTTTATCACCGTATGTTGAAGAAGTATAAGTTTCCTGTCAAGTGACTAAAAGTTGCATTCCTTAGAGTCATCACGGAATCGGTTCAAAGTTTCCTTTGGACAAGATTTCGTTTCATCATCAGTAGATCTAGAAGTTGGTTTCTTATCCTCTTATAACTTGATGTAGTTAGGCAAACTACCATCATCTTGATTTGTTCTAGATGTGATCAACCCGGTTTTGTCACAATCTGTAAGAGTCGAGCAAGGACTTTTAGTTTCCTCATCAGAAGAAATCACAACAACATCATTTGTCAGAATCATGGGACGTGTCTCTTTATCTGTAAGGGATTTACCAAGAGCTTAAAGTTTGACGGCGAGATCAATTTTCTCTTTGGCTAGACAGTTCAGTTGAATGTCTTTTTCTCCGATCTCCTGTTTAAGAAGATTTGACTCTGTCTTTAAAATGAGCACTTTAGAAGACAGAGACTGTATAGGCTTTAGGAGTTTTACCAACTCTTTATCAGCTTCTACTCTTTCATCAGAGATAGACATAGATGCTTTCATAACTCCTGGATCATGAGTTAACGAAGTGGTAACATCTTCAACATTTTAGTATTCATACTCTTGCATAACGTTAACTGAATCAGACATTAGATTCAATTCTTATAGGTTGGATCGCACCAAACACAGATTGTTAGATCTTTTCGTGTTTGCCTGCTCTGATACCAATTGAAAAGGCGAGGGTACCCAAATATACCTCAAGCTAAAAATTTTACTACCTATAAGTCCTTTCTCCGAAAGTGATTGTCTATGGACTGAGTCGAGACAATACAACTAATCGGTTCACACTTCGTGTGATCGTCTATGGATACGAGACCGAGACAATACAACAACGAAGTATGTTTACTTGATACAAAAGTTCGGACTTAACCAAACACAATAGGATTGCTTATCAAATAAATAGTAATTTAAGGTTTGTGTGATTTAATTTAATTATAATAAAACAATTATAATGCAGAAAATAAAAGTAAATGACACGGCAAGATTTTGTTAACGAGGAAACCGCAAATGCAGAAAAACCCCGGGATCTAGTCCAGAATTGAATACTCTCAGGATTAAGCCGCTACACAAAATTACACCTCACTTCGTATAGTTGAGACCAAGTAACTAACCCTATAGTTCACTTAGTTCCATATTTATTCCCACGCCTCCAACTTATGAATAAGTCACGTACTTGGAACAATTCCTTTGGTTCGTATTCCAAACAGTAAATGAACAACAAATCTATTTGGTATCAACTCAATTCAAGCAAGTGATATGAGTCAGACAAAGGCTCTTCCGTTTATCTTAGCATAAACTCCTTCGCCAGGTCCTTAGATCTATCTTATGTTCAATCACCCAAAGGTAATCGTTTAAGATTAAGCCAACAACACCTTTAATCCGAAGAACCGTGTTGATGCCGACCTACTCAATTAATCAATCCAATCTACCACAAGGATAAACCGATTATTAATTGGATCCACTTTTACCGAAACAAGTATTGTGCACACCAAAGATTATAAAACCCAAGTCAGATCTTCAATATCTTCTTTGTCTTCAAATCTTCTTAAATCTTCAATAAAAACCTGCACACAATCACTTGAATCTCTTGTGATCAATCACGCCCAGAACGGAGTCTGTTAACAATGGATTATCACAAGATCGTCTTTAGAACTCACAACAGTCTAAAGATCCCTATCGAAACTCTGAACTAGTTTGAGTGAATCTTATATCAGAAGAGAAGATTCTCAAGAATAAACAAACTAGGTGCAATCAGATTTCAACTACCGTTAGTCAATCAAATCAATCGAAAACAAAGATAAACCGCAATTATCTAGTTTCCCACCAACGGGTCGCGCTAGAGCTTCTCAATCCCAAAGAAGACTTTAAACGAGCGGTCGTAAGAGATTTCACCTAATTAGATTACTCTCGTCTCCGATAGGCGGCTACACCAGTAATAAAGACAAAAGAGGAAGTCTGTTGTTATGAAGGATTAGTTTGCTAGAAAGGCAAACTTCGTGTATTTATAGACAAGGAAGTTAGGACGCCAAGGAATTTCCAAAACCTAAAATATTCTCAAGATATTCATTAAAGCACAAATTCGGTTTCCATAATTCTTGGAAATGCTCTGTCCAAAAATAACGATCGAAATCTCTCGGAAAATATAATTAGTAAATGCACATTACTAATTCTGTAATTTTCCTAAATGAAATTAATAACCTTAATTAAAAGATTCTTAACTTACTTATGTTTCGATCCTGGGATTCTCTTCCCTTAGTCGTTAAGGAATATCTTTGAACAATTATAGAAATAAACATTCATAGCACGTGTTCAAAGTTTGTCGACATCTTAACTTTGTAAGTTCTCTTTCACACTTACAACCTTGAAACCGATTTGCTACACTTCCAAACAAGTTTAGAATTGGTTCATCTGACTTTCAAGAACTATGTGATTGATCAAACCAACATTCAATCACAATCATGGGTTTACGGTTCTACCAAAACAAGTTTCGGTTCTACCTCCATGTGAGTACTGTGCATAGTCACACTAGCTTCCCAAAAGATCGGTTGACTAGGTACTAGGATCGGTTCCTCACATATATTAGTATCTAACTTATATGTGTTGCACATGTCCATAGGATCGGTTCCCCTTTCTGCCATAAACCTTGTTGCACCCCATACAAGGATCGGTTCCCTTTGATGTACTGCACCTCTTACTAGGATTGGTTCCCTTTCCCTTACTAGGATCGGTTCCCTTTCCCTTACAAGGTCAGACATACAAAATACGATCATACCACAGGTGATTACTTAAGATTGGTTTTACTAATAAAAGTTATACCAATACATAAGTCAGGCCTTTGTGAAAATTTCTACCAAGAATACAACAAGTTTTGAGCGGTTATACTCTATCACACATATTGGTTGTTCATAAGATATGCAATGAGTAACAAAACCAATAACACCTGGAAATTTCCTTTTCGGTTCACAAACAAGTTTATGAACTTACTTCCTTAGAACACATGTAAACATTGTTCCCTAGGATGAAATCCTCACCTCATACCCATACATAATCACAATAGCATTCAAATGATTATGGCGATGTCTTATCTACAAAGTTTAATGGTTAAGCAATAAACCTCGTATTGTATTCCTTAATACTATGTTTATCTAGAGTTCAAATATGCTTCGTAGTTATGTTTTCAATATGCACGACTTGAAAGATACGTTAGGGAATAAAACAGTTCAAGTCAAATATCACTAACCGCAAGTGGAAGGGTGATTGTTGTCGTTGTAGCTCCTTGCTTCTTCACATCTTCAAATCTCGCAATACTTGTAATGTCTCATATCCTAATACTTTCAAGCTAACCCATACGAAGTTTAACTCTAATACATAATCAAGCGACTCTTAACATGAGTTTTGGTTCACTAAAATATGACAACCAAATTTGACATACCAACGCTTGGTGGGTTCAACCGAGCCATGCTCTAACACAGGTATGTTCCAAATGTTAACCCAAATTGCCTCTTATGTAATAATTATAGTAAATTTGTTAACCATCTCTTATTAGAGTGTCAGATCACTAAATCCTTATGGAGTGCTCTGAAAAATAACTTTATAGAAATGTGTAATGAAAATAGTCTTATGGATTGGGTGGCTAGTTGATTTGTTAATGATAGTACAAGCTGTCCTTTATATTTTGATCTTATCTCTTGTGTCGGATTCATGCTATGACATATTTGGAAATTGTGTTGTGATGTAGTTTTTCAGAATGTACAGGTGCAGGTGGAAGTATTCAAACGACAAGTGAAATAATCAATTGCCTATTGGGTTAGAGTTGCAAACATGCGAATATCTAGTTGGTCTACACCTAGACAGTCTAAAAATGAGGAGCAATGGACCTTACCATAAACAAGCTTCACAAAATTCAATTTTGATGCATCATTTATTAAAGAAACAAATGCAATAAGTTGTGAACTAATAGGTTTTAATGATGCAGGAACATGTGAAGAACCATTTTGCATGTAAGGAGTAGCACAAGATGAAGAACAAGCAGAAGCTATAGCAACTCTAGAGGCAATCAAATTGTCCAGAAGAAAAGGAGCAATCTGTTCTAGTATTAGCATGAAGCAGACTTGTAAATGAGAAGTATTTAGCTTGTAAGTCCTTTGCCCATTGCATCAAGATTAGTACATATTCTCCACGCCGCCCTAACCAATAAAGCTTGATTGAGTGTTTTAGGTCTCTAAACCCTTGACCACCAAAATCCTTATGCAAACCAAGATTTTTCCATGAAGTAATGTAAGTTCCTCTCTTCTCATCAAAGCCCCACCAGAAATCCCTTTGTAAATCATCAATCTTGTCTTAATCATCAAAGATTTGCCACATAGTGACATTGTTTTACCATTCCAGGTAGATAGTCTGTTCTGAACTCTATCCACTAGTTTAATAAAACGTTGTTTTTTATTTCTGCCAATCAATAGAGGAATACCCAAATAAATTTTATTAGAGCTCATTGTAGGTACCTTTAATCTTCTAAACAATAATCAATAAAATCTCTGAGGCACATGAGTACTGAAGTAAATACTTGATTTATTGAAATTTACCATTTGTCCTGAAGAAGCTCCAAAATCCCCAATAATTATAAGAAAATGATTAACATTGTGAATATAAACATTAATAAACAATAAACAATCATCGGCGAAGAATAAATGTGAGATAGAGGGGGCATTCAGAGCAATCTTGATACCTTGAATTTTGTTTTGTTGTTCTGCATGAATAAGTTGTCTAGAGAAAGCTTCCGTAACTACAATGAACAAATAAGGAGATAAGGGGTCACCTTGTCTCACACCCCTTGATGGCTAGTAAGAATTCCCATTTGGGTCATAACCTTTATTAAAAAAGATCATTCATTCCTATCAAAGGCCTTCGACATATCCAGTTTTAAGGCTAGATGTTTGTTGACCTCTTTCTTGTTCTTCATTGTATAAATAACTTCTTGAGCAAGTTGAATATTGTCTGAAATTTTCCTCCCCGGAACATAAGCAGCTTGTAAGGGAGATATAATTTTCCCCATTAATTTTTTCATCCTAGATGACATTATCTTGTAAGAAGTATTACACAATGTTATAGGCCTCAAATCAGATGGGAACTGCTTAGTTTTTGTCTTTCGTATCAGAGATACATTTTTTGCATTAAGACTCTTAAGAATAAAACCTTTCTGGAAAAATTGCTTCACCATATTGATGAATTCATTGCTCACAATGTCCCAGTGAGACTGAAAAACCCAAGAGGAAATCCGTCTGGTCTTAGAGCTTTCCATGGTTTCATATCTTTCAATGTGTTGAAGATTTCAGCATTTTCAGGAATTTTCATTAATTCAACATTATCAGAGTTAGTAATGACCTGAGGAATACACTGCAGAATTGCTTCGTTTTTAACCGGATGGCTAGTTGTGTGCAATGAACTGTAATGATTAACAAGAAGGTTTTCCAGATTATTCCTTGTAGTGCACCAATTACCATATTCATCTTTTAAAGCAAAAATATTTTTCATGGATCTTCTCCTATTTGCATTTGCATGGTGATATTTGGTATTCATGTCCATTTCTAGATAATACTCAACCCTTGCTTTTTTTCCCCAAAAATCACTTTGAACTTGATGCCAATGCTCCAACTGCTGCTCTATTTGCTGAACTTGATTATTTGTATTTAGATCATGATCACTTTGCTGTAGAGTATCAAGTTTCTGATGAAGAAGAATTATGTTACTTTGTATATTACCAACCTTTCCGCTATTCCATTTAGCCACATATATTCTAGTGATGATCAACCTTCTTGATAACTGATAACCATGAAAATATTTCCAATTTCGTTTCCTGTCCCTATCAGTTGCTGAAGAATCCAACATGAATAGGCAATGATCAGATCCCAGTTGAGGTAAATGCAGTAATTTTGCATCTGAAAAGTGAATAACCCATTCTTCGTTTGTGATAGCTCAATCCAGTCTCGACCTTCTTATTCCAGTGCTGTGGACATTACTTGACCATGTGAAAGACCTACCAGTGTAACCCATGTCCTCTAAATCAGCTTCATAGATCAAATTGACAAAAAGAGAATCTCTTGAAGAAAAAGCCAAAGAAGTAGAAAAATTAGAAGTATTTGAAGGACTTCTAAATCTGGAAGTTCGATTCTCATTCGAAAAGACCAAGTTTAAATCTCCAATTATGACCCATGGATGCTAAATATTGCTGCTTATATTCTTGATATAAGTCCATTGTTTTTCCTTGTGATGTGGATATGGTGAACCATACATACATGTGAGTAACCATTCTGGTTTTGAAGGACCATATTGAACAGAGAAGTTAATGATCCAAGAATCTGCATTCACAATATGAAAATGGAAACCATCTTTCCACAACAATATTAAACCTCCCGCTAACCCTTTGGATGAGATAAGTTTACAATTAGGAAATTTAAAAGGTCTTATAAGCCTTCTCATTTTATCCTCCCTTATTTTGGCCTCATATATGAAAATAACATCTGGCACATACCTATAGAGGAGGTCTTTACGATGATCTCTCGTAGTCTTATTTGCAGAGCCTTGACAGTTCCAAGCTAAAACTCTCATTATGTTATTTTGATAAATGCAACTATTTACACTAATGCAACAAAAATTAATACCAATGCTAATAACTGTAAAATTAAAATGGTTAGTGACTGACTAAAGAAAATAAAGATGTATTTAGCGAGTAATTACCTTAACTGCATGGTTCTCTTGATTTTGCGCAGAACTAGTCTTTGAGCCAGTATCAGAATCCTCATAAGCAACCATTTCAAGTCCAACTATGAAATTAGTATGAGTACTTGTAGTATGAGTCTTTGCATTATCAGTTAAGTTCCTTCCATGAGTACCCAGTATTGGATTTTGGATGGAAGGGTCACTTCCATTAGTAAGATTGGGCTGATTTCTAGCTCTTTTAGTGTTCCTATTATCATCAGCTTCCTCGAGAAGTTTTGCACTTTTTCAACATGAATAAATTCATTAATCTTCTCCTCATTTTCTCCTCCTGGTTTCTCATCAATAGCTTTGCCCTTATTGATGCAATGTTGCTCATATTCCTCCATAGTCATTGCTCCGTCTTTTAAGATTTCAGCTACACCTTCAAAAATATCATCATCATGATCTACAATATGACATTGACCATATAAGTTATGTGGTTGTTTTACCCAATGATATCGTATCCATATTGGTTCTCCCGCATTTATGTTCCACCACTCACCTCTTTTAAGAGGTGTTTTAAGATCAACTTCAATACGTGTAGTGATCATACTACCATAACGTGGCCTGCAATTCTTGGGCTCTGTGGATATCTTCTTTCCCAAATCTTCAATAGCTTCAGTAACAACAACTTCATGATGAGGCTCCAATAGTAAACCCTTAAAATTGCACATTCCATTCTTGTTTCGTGAAAACATAATCCTTATAAGCAATCTCTGTTGTGTACTCTTGCAGAGCTAGCAAACACTTAAGAGCATTCCAGGGAGATTTTTTAGTAACATCCTTTATATCTTGTTGAGAGATAAACTTAATAACATAAAGATTTGTTCCTACCACTCTAAGTTTCCTTTTTTTTTTTTTTTTGAAGGTTTTCCAAAGAATGTTCATCTCATCCTTCATTTTTGATGGCTCAACATCTTCATATTCCTCAGCTCTGGTCATTAGTTTCCCAATCAAGCTGTTTGTCCATGCCTCTGCTGCTTCATTGAGATTCTTTGCAGAACCAATCACTCCCCTATTCCTTTTAATATTAACAAGCTTCATTTTTTCAGTGATTTCCATCAGATGGCTATTACTTCCAGATTCCATTGGTTGAGAGTCACAGAAGATAAGTCTAGGGTTTGAATAATAAAGTTTCAGAGGAAAACTCCAGCTTCTATATCTTCTTATATTTAGGGTTAAATCAAACTTAACGGATTGTTTTTACTTCTGACTTTGAGACTAACTTCTACTTTTGATATCCAGACACCTTTAAACCATTTGTTTTTCACTATTTATTACTCATGTAGTGATATAGAAAAGAAAAAAGAACACGAGATAAATCATCTTGTCATTCCTTTCTCTCAAATCAAAACTATGTTGTCAAATGTGCTCAGGCCAAGGCGCCAAAGTGGCCTTATTCTGAACTTGGGAGCCACGCAGTGGATAAGAAGATGCCACTTTAAAAAGTGGCGCCCAGGCATCGCCTTTTTAGGCGCTCAGGCCAAGGCGCCAGTTTGTTGGGTGCCAAAGTGGCATTTCGTGCCAAAAAAGGAAAAAAATATTACCAAAAATCTTTTTTTATTAAGTCATACATTAATATTTTAAAACCCTAAGCTAATTATGTTAAGAAACAGATCATTCCTAGTTGTTTTTGCTAATTACTTCAACAATAGTGAAGGAAAAAAAGCTTTCCAAATTTTTTGCAAATCTTTTCATTAAGATTTACAAGCTAATACAGAAAAGTTAATTACCAGTTATGTCAAAAACATAAACCTATGTGAGAATTATTGTTCCTCGCTGCGGCTCGAGATTTTACACCCGACGCCACCCCCGCGGCCCCTTACGCCCATGACAACATAGAATCAAAATTCATTTTTCCCCCTAAATTGGGTGAAGATTACAAAATGTTGACTACCGAAATTCAGTCGTGCAAAACTATACGAAAAAACATTTTGAAGGTGATCACTCGTTTAATTTTGTGGCCGACTGTCTTCCAAAAGGTAAGCCAGTCAGGTCTGCCAAAGATGGCAACTCCTGGATGGGGAAATGTGGGGACTGGCGGGTAGCACCTTTTATCTGGAAGAATAAAATGAATAGTTTGATACACGTTTCTGTATCAACTAGCACCCGTGGCCTAATGGATAAGGCGTCTGACTTCTAATCAGGCGATTGTGGGTTCGATCCCCACCGGGTGTGCATTTTTTTATTTTGTCAGAACTTTTTTCCGGAACAATCTTGTTAATTCTTGCATGGTGACCCGAATTCTTGGAGGTTTGATGTGACATTCGGCCAATCCAAAGGTGCATCATTTGAGTTAGTCACAAGCACGAAATTGCATCATTTGGGCATAATTTCTTGCATCACTAAGTTACGATGTTATAAAAATTTATCTAGGTTACACCGACGGCACAATTGCAATCTCTTTTACGTTTTTTCACCGCAATAAAATTACATAACTGTCGCATTTTCGTTCAAATATACTGTTTTTTTCTTTACCCATATGGATTCACCAAGGGCAGCTGATTAAACAAGTCTAGTCTACCCAATATGCCGTATAAAGTCAGGTTTGTAAACCTCTGGGAACCGTAAATCTGCTGGCCCAGGTCCCAATATCCCCTTTTCCTCCTCCGGTATATCGTTGGTGCTTATAGATGATGATGGGTCTTGATAAGTACTCTTTTCGTCATCTGTCCCAACTGAACTCTGACGTCTCCGGCTGCTTCCTTGCCATTCAGGCTGAAGTAAACAAAAACAATGTTTTCTCAGACTTAGAATATAGTAGAAACTAGTAAAATAGCACAAAGAATGATGGTATTAAAATCACAAGAGAGAAATTACTTCTTCAGGAAAATAAGTTGCTTCTGGCGTTCTGGGTGTCATTATAGGGGGCGTAATATCTGGATCAGGCTTTTGGAAGATAAAAGTTGTATATAATCCTGCAACAGACGACATAACAGATGGTTAACATGTACGTATTGCAGGCCGTAAGATGTGAGGGCGTGAAGTAGGAAGAAAACAGAGAAGACAAAAGAAAGTTCAGTACCTAAGATATCAATAGACCGAGGAAGAAGTCGTCCTCTAGGGTCCACAAAGTTTGGAGAGACATTATGAAGCATACCTGCAAATTGTGCCCTTTAGGCCAGTGAACACACTTTCAGCTTTTGTAAGAATTATTTTTAATAATACTGCACACAACACTCGCTAATGAAAATCTTCACCGAAATGTCAGACAAACGCAATTCTGAATAAATCATAAATACGCATTGGTTGCAGTTTTAAGGATAAAGTAATGCATGAGGAGCTATACCCACAAACAATATTTCAGAGAAAAACAGAAATGCAAAATACACATTTAGATACCTGTTATCCTCGTAGAACTCAGTCAAGTTTTGAATCTCAACATACTCAAGACCAACTTCTCTAGCCAACCTAATCAGTATTAATATTTTATTTTCAGTTATTAAATGGATACAAATTTAAACTGTAGAAAGAACATAAATAATGGTCATGAACAAGAACCCTGCACTATTTCACCTCCATCTATTACCTATTCAGATTTACTAACCTGATAAGGCTTGGAAAATGGACTAAGCAGTGGATCTCAGAATTGTTGTCATTGGCAAATTTCAGCTGGTACTTTTTTCCGAATAAAGGGAATCTGAAAAACAAGAATGTTTAGAAAACCGACTTAAGAAAGAGGACAATGTGTTGAAGAGCTTATTGTTTATACTTCTCTTCCTCGACTTCAAAAGTGATCATGTAGTTCTCTGATCTTATGCAGTTGGGAACTATGTTCGGCTTCATTCCACCTACTCTGTTGTGCGACGCTTCAACATTCTTCTGATATTTTGCCCTAGAGGATTTCAACAGAAATCAGTCTCACTAATAAAATCTCGCATACAAATGGTTGAATCTAAAGCAAGAAAATCTACAGCTACACCCAGCATGGATGCAAATTAGAGGTCTCAATCACAAGAAACTAGATAATCGCATAAGGAATCTTCAAGAAGAAAAGCAGCACTGCACAAAAGCTCGTACACAACTTTCACAGGTTCAACCCTTTTTTTATTTCTTTATCAAACATGCCTTAGCTAACCATGTAAAACCTGTGAACTTGAAACATACTACTTACACATTTGCACGAAAAATAAGTGTATTACAAACCCAAAAGTTGGAAATAACTATAATTTCGGTACATGAACACTGTATTTATAAATTCGGTACTGAGAACAGAAAATAAAAAAATAAATCCAGAAGTTGTTAAAAATCCATACCATATAGTAGATGAGTCAGGAGTAATACCGAAAAAATAACCCCCTGGTCTAAGCAATGACGACACGTTACGAAGAAGACTTTTAGCTCTCTCCTCAGTTTCAAAACAAAACTGCATTTTACATTAATCCCAAAATTATTCAAAACAAACTCTTTCTACTTGGCTTCAGCTACAGATGCTATGCCAAATATAAAAACAAAACTTAAAACATGAGAAACATACCTGCAAATGCTGTAAGCAACAAACAATATCTGCAGGAATACCCTTGTCCTGTAAATAAGAATCCAAGTTCTCCTGTCGAAGAAGAATGTAATAGATGTTAACTTTCTAGGTTCACTGGTTTTAGCTATGTTCGGATGACACATCTACATGTGCGAGTTAGAAAAAGCTGAGACGCGTAAAATTCTGAACATACATATTCAAAATGTGCAAGTACACACAACATCTAACAGTATCATGTGCAACAGCGAAAGTACCCCTGGAAGTGTCCGCCACTGCTCAACTTTTACCAGAAAGTTGAGCACACATAGGGTTTTAGAAATTAATGCTGAGGGTTTCATGGCAAAGTGAATGTACTTACCACACAAGGATCTACATTACAGAAATCAGCAGGACAACCTTTTTTATGATTCTCCCAAATATCCCGAGCTTCGTTAACTCCAGCAGAAAAACCATCTATAAAAACAAACACATAATTCATTAAATTACAACATAAAAATCAAAATTTTAGTTTCTTTTGATAATTTGACACATGAGGGTATTATTAAGTCAAGCTTATTTCTTATACCTATTCCAATGTAATGACCAATTTGTGAATCATCCCATTTATCTGTATCTATTCCAGCTCCACAATACAAATCACAAACCTAAAATTTATTCAAAACAACAAATTAGACAAAGAAACTAATTCCGAGAGAGAAAGAAAGAAAGAAAGAAAGAAAGAAAGAGAAGAAATACCGTGGCATATGGAGACACAAATATTTTGATGAGGGCAGTTTTAGCAAACTCGTAAAGTCTATAGTGAGTTGAATCAGTTCGTTGATGCACCGAAGAGGAAATCATTTTCTTCCCTCTCTCCCTAACCTTTGCAAAACTTCTTTAAAATTCTCTCTGGTTTCGTTCTAATTTTGATTGATGGAAGTAATAGGAGGCCTTCAAACATATCGTGGGCTACGAAAAGCCCAATATTAAAACCCGTTTTGTACAGTGGGTTACAGAAAACCCATTATTTTGGTGTTGTTTGGAACAAACATGTTACAAAGATGAAAAATGGACGGAGAAAACCACAGTTGTATTTTGTGAACAAAACTATCTAAAGGGGCGTTCTATTGACATGCCCCATTTTGACAGGATTTTAACATGTTTTTTTACATTTTTTACATTAAAAAGCAAAAATATGTATAAGTGCTAAAAACCATGCCAATCTAACTGGCTAGTGATGGTGACCTAAAAAAGCAAAGTCTATTTGAAGCGATAATAAACCTGGCCAGGCCATTCTACAACAAGAATGGATAGTGACAGGATTTTAACAGGATGATATGATCCGTTAACATAAAGATGGTAGTAGGGATTCTTTCCATCTGGGTTACTGGATACCCATAATGATACCACACGTTATTGACTTCAAATTATTTATTCCTCTTCTCTCTCCCCCGAACTTCTTGTAATCCTCTGTCATTTTTTGTTTGATAAGAAATTTTATTTCCTTTTTCTTTCCATTTAGTATGAAAGTTATGGCACTATCTGGTAGATATCATGTTATGAGTTCTTCATAAAATTCATCATCATATATATATATATCCAACATCATGCTTAAAACCTAATAAATAATACTTGTTTAATTACTCAGACGAACATAAATAAATCAGCTGTTCCTGACTAATAAGTGACAACAACCTCAAGATAAATAGGGATTATTTCATTTCTCCATCTTCATCAATTTAGAATCTTGTTTGATGATGTAGGTCACCGATTGATTATTTGTTTCCTCAGACGAATCGGGATAATTCCTAACTAATAAGGGACACCAATCCCATCGATTTTTCCTTACAAAGAAAGCAAAAAACAAAACCATGAAAAGATTGATGATATACCATTAAAGCAAACATACAAACCCATTTTCCATATGTAACAATTTCTCAAGAACTCGGATGATTTTGAAAAAAATACTTTATCTTCTTTACTTACCCTAACTAATAATTAAATCATCGATGATCGATCACTATTCTTACTTCAAAGTATATAGTCAATGATTCAATATAAATCCTAACATTTTATGTGTTACGGGTGAGATGAGAGAGAAAATAAGCTTGAGATGCGTGAAGTAAAAATTAGTTGATTTCATGTCGGATGTCCAATAACCCGAAATTTAAAGGAAAGATCTCTACGGTTTCTATGTTAGCATCCAACGGGTGATATCATCCTGTCAAAACCTGTCGAAATGGAGCATGTTAATGGAACGCTCCTCAACTATCTGTATCACGGTTATCATGTACAGTTATATACCATAAGACGTATCACAATAAGGGTTTAAGTATAAGCACGTTCCAAACAATGTTTTTCTCGGGTCATGAATTTGTAGAATCATTTTCAAGTGTTCCTCCCTTTATTCAGTAGATAATGGAAATAAAAATCCAATGAAAAACGACGAGGTCAATCGGATGAAGAATAAAGGAATTATGAGGAAAATAGCAGTGTAGCACACTTCCTAGGTTACTCCCGATCAGGTCGAGTGGTTTCGAACTAGACGAATTTTAGAGAATTTTTTCAACAAAAACTTTGAGTTTCTAATGTCATATGGTCATTGAGAGATATGAAACCGTTCGATAATTTTTCCTTTGCTTCCCACGTTTGTTGTGAGCATCGTCTCCACAAATGAGGTTTATCGCGTTATGACTTCCATCCGTGTTATTCTTAGGTGTTTTGATTACTCCCTCTTTGATAGACGTGTTTTGTTCAAGGTGCGTTGGAATATTCTAACTAATACTCAACAAGCGTTTTTCAGGTAAGTCAGGATGTTGATATGAGATCTTGTAAGATTCTGTTGGGTTTCTCGGAGCTTGTCGAGGATCATAGCTAATATTTTTGAGATCTAATAGAAGATTTTTTTAGCAAGGGGGTCACTAGGACCTTTTTGTACCGTGGGCCAAGATTAAGGAAATCTTAGACTTCAAACTAACAAGTTCATTATATCTGAGCGTTCTTTTGATGTGAGAGAGACCCTGATAAGGATCTATTGCCTTAGACGAGTCTATGATATACATGGCGCCATTCACAATAGAGGTGGGGCGTCTTTTGAATTTCTTTTTCAGTATTCTAGAAACATTTTGCATGCGGACAAAAAATCATTCATTCGGCATAAAGTTTAAATTTAGCTTTCTGGGAACATTTTTTTCATGGTTGGTGGTTGAAGAATCAACTTCCTTCATGGTGACAACCATAATTGTGATATAAATCTATGAATGAGTGACAAACCTTTCCACCGTGATCGCCAATATATCAATAAGGAAAAATAGGAGAGGGATAAAAAAGGTAAATAATGGTTAAGGTTGACGTGGGGGATGAAGACTAATTATGAACATTCCTTCCTAAACCAAGAAAATGGACATTCAAGGGATCCTTCAGTTGAATATGGAGAGGTAATATTAGTTTAGCAAGGGAAGATCAAAGAGATGAGACAAGAGTTCTTAGTTGCAAAAAATTGCAGAAGAGGAGGCTTTGATAGGGAAAGCTATTGTCTATAGTTGTGAACTTGATGTTATTGTTCTGTTGTATTCAGAATGACCGAGATTTGTTCTATTTATATCTCTGCAAAACCATAATATCTAGTCGGTGAGATAAGGATGAGGAGTAAGGATAAACAGCTTCACCTTATTTCATGAATAACCAAGGATAGAACAAGGGTTGAGTGTATCCTCCGCAGCTGACCCTTGTGATCGACTATTCTCTTTCCGCGTGTGTAGGTTGATACTCACACATGCCATAAACCGCTAAACCAAAACCTTAAGTTTTTTCCTTTATTAGTGACGTAATCAACCTTCATGCATGAGGTGTCTAGTATTCACAATGATGGTAGGGATTCAGGGGCAGAAGAGTTCACAGAATAAGGTGGCTCGGGTATGGTGCGGTAGTATTCTCTAGAGTTGTCTTAACTTTACATGGAGAAAAACACATGTTTGCATGTGGAGGACATTATGAATCATCTGAAGAGCTCTGAGAGGCTTGTTGAAGATGCGTGTATTATGAGGAGAGCTCAATCTTGGTTGAGTTCAAGTATGACCTAGTTATTGATGTTTCCTTTGTAGGAAAAGAGTGGGGCGCCGACTCTGTGAAGAGGCTTAGAGAAAGGTAGGTCTTGAAGAGGCGCTATGACTTAATACTGGTCAAGTATTGACCTAGGATTACCTTCTGTCGATATATGAGTGGAGGCGTGGCCAACTCTGTGAAGAGGATACAAATGATGTTGCTTGACCATTCATAGAGAAAGGAAATTCCTTGTCTAATTATAGGAGCAAGGCAGATGCTAAGGTTGGGTATTAACCTAGCATAACCTTCCATCTAGTGAAGAACAGATGCATGACAGTTAATCTATTGAATGATAAACACCACAATTCATTTATTACGGGACAAAGTATATCTAGGCCTGAAGAGGCGCTATGGCGGATCCAGGCCTGAAGATGAGTTATGGTAGAGGCTTATTATTCATCGTGACATTTAATTAGAGCACTAAACCTACCCAGACTCGGGATAACTTTAAAGAGTCTTGAGTTTGACGATAGACTCGGGGTGACGTTTAACTGTCTTTGAAAACGTAGGGGGTATCAAATACACCACCAACCTTTTCATTCGGGAACCTATAAGAACAATACTTGTATAATATATACATTCATGTTGCAAAACTGTTTTAAGATTTTTTTAACAAGGTAAACCTTGTATATTACCCAAATTGTTCACGAACCGCATTCCAACAAGAGCAAGTATTGTAATCTATATTTCAAGATACGAATTCAACAAGAATTAGTCTTGTAGGTTCCGTACAGTTGAATTAATACTATCCAGGTTTAAATACGTACGACCTATGATATTTCATTTATAAAGATAAAACAATATAATATGGAAAAGTAATAACACATACACCAGAAATTTTTGTTAACGAGGAAAACTACAATCTGGTAGAAAAACCCATGGACCTAGTCCAGATTGAACACACACTGATTATAAGTTGTTACACGAATTACCTACTACCTATTCAGACTAGATGTAATACCTGCTTCAGTTGTATTCGTGCACCTGTAGAACACCTAGCAGAACATCAATTCTCTTTAAGAATTCTTTTCTTAAATCTTCTAGTAGAACACCAATTCTCTTTAAAATATATTCTTGAAAATATTCTGGCTGAGCTCCAATTCTCTTTAAAAGTTACTCTTAAACAATTAGGGTTTACGGTTCCGTAATCTAATTGATCCTTCTCACAAGATCACCTAGAAAAATATAGATATATCTTGACTATCAAAACTAGGGTTTATGAAAAACACCTAGGATAGGTTTCGTAACTATCAAAGATGATATCGTTCCCATGCTTTACGATCCCCAAGTAAAGTATTTTGAAATCTCATTCTTGTTCGTTAAGAACAAAGATATGGAAAACAACCTTCTGCAACACACAATTTTTCAAGGGATAGGTTGTGTGGTTACACGAAACCCTTATTTGTAGTGAATGATCAAGGCTAGGTTGCTAGGAAATAAAACTATCTTTTCTAGGTTAGGAAACACCTAAATACTTGACCAAAATAGGTTTTTAGTCACGTATTCAACTGTTGCAAAAACTTCGTGTACAATTTCCTATTCACAAAATCAACCTTAGCCACAATTATAAGTGTTTCTTTAATAAATTACTCATAACTTCTTCGTTATTGAAAAAGCGGGGGGTCTAACAGCCACACCTAATATTTCGTTCGACAATCTATATGGACTAACTCCAATATAATTCCAAGAGAATCAATTAGACAGTCAGACTCAATCAAGGAAAAACATCCAAGAGTTATATCTCAGTTTCTCAATACAATCTGCAATCTAACAGATAGAAACCCGTGAGCTTGATTGATATGAGAAATAACTTGGACGGTACCATAGACCAACGTTCAAGTGTCAATCAATTTCAATCAACAACCAAAGGTAGGATTTACCAATTAATCGAACTATGCACAACCTGTGATATTTCAATTATATAAACAGATATAATGTGGAAAATAAATAACACAGACACCAGAAGTTTTGTTAACGAGGAAAACGCAAATGCAGAAAAACCCCGGGACCTAGTCCAGATTTGAACACCACACTGTATTAAACCGTTACAGACAGTTAACTTCAGACTGGAATGTAGTTGAGCCCTAACCAATCTCACACTGATCAAGGTACAGTCGCGTTCCTTACGCCTATGAATCCTAACAAGACTCTACGCACTTGATTCCTTTAGCTGATCTCACCCACAACTAACAGCTGCTACGACCCAAAGTCGAAGACTTTATAAACAAATCTGTCTCCCACAGAAAAGTCTATTCTGATAGATAAATCTATCTCCCACAGAAATACCTAGGAAGTTTTTGTTCCGTCTTTTGATAAATCAAGGTGAACAGGAACCAATTGATAATCCGGTCTTATATTCCCGAAGAACAACCTAGAAATATCAATAACCTCACAATAACTTAACTATATGGTAGTAGAACAAGTTACTGTGGAATCACAAAGAATGAGACGAAGAGTTTTGTGATTACTTTTTATATCTTACCTATCGAAGATAAATTTCGAGCAAATCTTAGAGAAGATAGTACTAAATAATAGAACAAGTAAGATCAGAACACGCAACTACAGAGAAAATAGTTGGGTCTGGCTTCAGAATCCCAATGAAGTCTTTAAGTCATTAACCTATTGTTGAGCGGTGAATATAATATTGGTTTTACAAGTCCTAGCCACAACACACCCAATTCCCAAGAGGAGAGAGAAATAGAAAAGTCCCCTTTCCATTGTACCATGTGCTTCCTTTTATAGGCTATCCAAGAAGCCCTTCCTTTTCTGACATCATGTCACATGTCCTCAACCTCCTAAATTACCACTAGTGCCACTCCTTCTCTAATACAACCTTCTCCTTTTCCATTAATTTCCTCCTTATCCTTTCCGTCTTATGGATACCTTTTAGTGGACTTGGGCCTTAGTCCCCAAGGCCCCCATGTTTCATGTTTGGTTTGCCTCCCCTATAGGGGATCGCTAGCCCGGCTAAGGGGTAATTATTTTCATGTATCAACACCTATAATGGTCTTAGGAAAAACCTAGGTTAAAGGAGAATCGACTCTAGTCGTAACTAGTATCATACAGGAGGTGTGGGGATTAGGTTTCCCAGTTGCTAGAGTTCTCCCTTATATAGTCTTCAAGACAATGGTTAATTGTTCTAAACTCACATTTCAATCATTGAAACATCCTTAGAAGACGAAAATAGCTGTCTCATACAAACCATTAGCTTATAAGCAATTTTCAAGTGATCGAATGATCAATACGAAACATTCTGAGTCGACATAAAATGACTGTCTCACACAAATCATATAAGATGTTTCAAGGAAATTTTCACATGATCATCTTCTGACTCATTATTTAGTTTCCAACAAATAATTTTTTTCCAACTAAACTTGTCAAGAATAATGATGAACGTAGCTAAAGAGAAAAGCTTCCAACACATATTTCGAGAAAGATATAAGCGAGTTAAACTCATCTCAAAATATCAAATGTGTAAAATGTTAAAGTATATATAGCTATACGACTTAGTCTCAATATGAGATAAAATAGAGTAAACTTCTGAGTGATAGATAAGTTTTAGTCTCCACATACCTTTTGTTGATGAAGTTCCTCCAAGATCTCCTCAATAGATCTTCGTCTTCAATCGATGAACGCCGTGAAGTCTAAAGCTCAACTATACATTCTATCCTAGTCCGAGACATAGCTATAAGTAGACTAGAAATTAAGACTTATAGTTTTGATCACCTAAACTTGACAAACAAGATTGATATAGCAACGCTTGCGAGTTCGACCGAGCAGTGCTCTAACAGTTATAACTCAGAATTGAGTGATTCATGGCTAGTTGCATTCGTATTCTCATTCACTACAACATGAGTACCTTTCTAGTGACAAAGGTCATTCTCATAAAATTCATGGGCTTAGATATCCTCTAATATATATAATTACCATCATAAGAATTGTTTCATGGAGTGAACACTTGTTTTAATAGATAGAGAGGTAGAGTAAATAAGAGAATCAAGAATTCGTAACTAACCTTTAATGAAGTTCTCCAAGATGTCTTTATATAGTTTTCAATCTCTATTCTTCAAGGATATCTTGATTCTATACTTTACTTCTTAAACCTAGTCTAGTCCGAAATTGACTTTAGTGACTAAATCATGAATGCGTTTTATCATCTAAATTTGAAAACTAACTTAACATACCAATGATAATGGATTCAACCAAGGAATACTTTTAACAGTCTTCCTTTTTGTCAATTTTTGTGACAAACCCATTTTACATATGTTCTTTCCACTATGCTTCTTGATTTCTTGAATCTTCGACGTCTTCGATTATGCATGCGTTCATCCTGTACTTGTTGAAGATACGCAACATATTATCAACTTATGAGAAAACTCTACCCAAGTTGTTACGATAAGTATTTTCTCCCCTTTAGTCCTTACTTACTTATTTTTCATAATAGGTAAAACCTATAGATTATAATCCACTCCCCCTTATATAATGCTCCGAAAAGTCGTATGTTGTAGTAGAACACTACTTAATAATTCTCCATTTTTTTGTCAACAAAATTAGCAAAGGTGAAAAATAAGGATCGTAATTAAACAAAAGAGTATTCAAGATTAGTGAACACATACCAACATTTAGTTTAGACGATTTTACCAAGTAAAACTCGATTCGCGTCAAGGATATATAAAGGTACAAAAATCTCCTGCAATTCCACGTCCGCACACCCCACAAAAATATTACCATTCACTAAAGAACAACAAAAGCAACCTTTCTCATGAGATCGTATTATTAAAAAAATTTGGAACTATCCGATGGTAATCAAACAATACAAAATATATGATCATGAAGATGAACTATTGCGATCATCATAGCTAAGATAAAAACATGTGTCAACAATATTTGATTTACTCTTAGAAGGAAGAGTCAATCTTTTCCACAAGGATTTACACCAAGAATGGCTACCAAAAGCGCATGAAAAGATTTCCTTGATAAAGAAGAAGATGCACATATAAATCAATAAAAACCGTGCTCCGTAAGTTCACATATGGACCAAGAAGGTTTGAACATTCAATCAATAATGGTTTTCAATAACACTCAAGACTAAACAAAAATTCACAAAAACAAAGTGGTTTAGGGATCAAAGTTGTCTTAGAATTATTTATGAGAGTTATAATAACGCCAAAAATATTTATAAAAATAGTTTAAGAGCATCTGAAAAGTTCAGTATTTGGAGGGTTGGAGAACCGATTCGCAAATTGTCCCATTCAGAATCTACAACTGGTGAACTGGGTTCGCGAACTATCCTATTTCCCAAAGTTCAGATGTCAACGGTTGGCGAACTGGGTTCGTGAACTTTCCCAATCAGAAGTTCACGGTTGGTGAACTGGTTAACCAACCTTCATGTATTTTAGAAACTCAGATATCTATGGTTTGCGAGATGGTTTGCCAACCTACCCTGAGCCGAGAATACAGAAGTTTTGAATACTCTCTTTAGACAATTTGAAACTTTCCCAATGGACATAGATAATAAATATCATTGCTTGAGCAGTTTTCAAATGATCAACTTGAAACAAAAATAGTTCATGAACAATAAATTGTTTTTAACCAAGATTGTTAAGGACTATGAATAACCATTGCTTGATCCATATTTCGATAGTTTAAATAAGACAAGTCTGAACTCGAAATTTCTTCTTTGCAATTCACCAAAAACACAAGTCATCGACTTTAATTTGTTTCTTCTAACCTGTATATTTAAGAACTTAAACACGAATCAAGTTAGGTAAAAACAAATTATACACGAGGTATATGGATCATTAGCCGGATTGGTTTGTGTACCATGAGTACTTCACCTTTAAAATCCAGTATCTCTTAACTAATGGTGAATGATATCCGTAATCTGTATGATTATCATGTCTTCAGAGTTCTACCCAGAAATTAAGTTTAAATATCAACATTATGATTAGATAGATTTTATAGCGCATATCCTTCTTAGCTTGTTATGTAGAAATTCTCATGGATCCTATTCTCGTCTCTTGTAGGAGTCAGATAGGCAGGAAGAACTCTACAAAGAGCATAAGAAGTGTTGATACCCACATCTAGTCATTACAATTTGGACTCACAAGCGACGTGGTACACCTGAGTCGTATAAAACTATACTGACTCTTTAATTTATAGGTGCATAGAAGACAATTATGAAAACCACTAGGGAAATTTACCGTCATAACCATTATCACAAGAAGGTCACGTAACCTCTTGGCATGCATACATATCTATGGAGCAACGTCTCAACATGAAATAGATATGAATATTATTGTCTTTAGAAACATTGGGTATTTAACTTCAAGTAAGTGCTTAAACAATTAATCAGAATGATACACAGATTTCCATAAAAACATTTAACGAAAGCAAGAGTATCAATAACAAAAACAAAAATGTTTTGATATTAATGAATCATGGCATCAAGCATATAATAATAGAATCATAAAGCTTTGCTCAAGTTTATAGACATACCTTTTAGAAGAATCCAATCATGATTCTACGGCTTCACCAAATATTCACATTTTACCTAATATAATATGTGCATCATAATTCTTGTGTCTTCCTCACCATCTTTCTTACTAGCGTATTTCTTGGTGAGGGTACACTTGCAATGGACCCTGTCCAAAGGTAATCCAACAACCAGACTCGATTACCAAAACAATGTTGAGCGTTAAGGACGGCATTAGTAGCATCTGGCCCGCTGTAGCGTATGCATGGATTCGGGCCCATGTGTACGGGTCACTCGCCAGTGTCAACTCTTTCGAGGGCTATACCTTCAGCATGCGAACTCGTTAAATCACCAGTTGGCAGACTTGCTCTGTCTTCTGGGCAGGGATAAAATGAATATGCTACTCTAACGGTCGTGAATACGTAAACCCAACTAGAGCGGTGTGCTCACTCCCTGTTCATCACAACACGACACAGAATGTGTTAAGGATTACTCTTTCCTTCGGGTAAGTTGCGTCTAGGCAGGCAAACGACCAGTGTAAAAACTTTTGTCGCACTTTGGAGATAAGATCGTTACGCGGTTTATCTCTGCTCTACCCGGTACTTGTTACTGAAAATGAGCTTTGGTTCTTGGTACACTTTCAACACAATCAAGTTGTGTTGGGTGAACATCATTTAGTTCACCACAGGTAGTTGAAACAAAGTCATGCATGATTTCTAGGAATCGTACAACTTCCTTGAAACTTTCAACGACTTTTTCGTACTTCATTAAGATGTTGTACCTTATTGCGCTCTTTTCTGGGATATCCTTCTTAATAACACTTGTTGATTTATTGATCTTCTTTGGTACCCGTTTCCGAGTAACTCTAGGAGCAACGTGTTTCTTTTTATCCTCAATGTTATTATAAAAATTCCGAGGGGGAACTTTGTAAAAACTAATATTATGCCAACCATTTTTTCTCCCGTTCGGAACATCAGATCTTGTCATCTAAACAGAATCAGATATGACTTTATCTCTTTAAGAAATCTGCAACCTCTTTACAAGTTACCTGGTTTTCCACAATGAAAGCAATTTTTAGTAGAATGAAAAAAGTGGTATTTATTGTTACCTGGATGTATATATGCTTTCTTTGAAGATTGATGGAATTTCCTCTTTCCGTCATCTGCAGGTGGTGGAGATACTTTGTCGTTAGTGGAAGCTTTTGGTTGAGAAGTATCTTTATCTTTGACAAATTTCACTTCTTTGCAAATATTAAGAGCATCTACTCCTTCATAGCCCAATCCTCGCATATCACAATGATTTCTACATGCTCCCAATATTGACATTAATTTATCCGAGCTACTATTGCTACCCAAGCTTTCTTTTAAGCTTGTATTTTCCTCTTCTAACCTTTTGATCATTTCAAGAGAAATAACTAGATCATTCTTCGATGATTCTAATTGAACTTTGAGATCTTCTCGTTCCGAATTAAATAACAAGTTTATCTTAATGTTCTCTAAATTATCTAGCTTTGCTTGAAGAATAATTTCCCGTTCACGACCTTCAACAATTTTTTCTTTAATATTTCGTATTTGTTTGAGGTAATCACTTGCACAACTAGAATCAAGTTGGTCTCATAAGTCTTTATTCTCATTACGAAGTCTGTCATATTTAACTTTCTCACTGAATAAGGTTCTTTCAGTTTTAGAAATTTTCTGATGACATTCTTTAATAAGTTTATTAGCAACTGGATCTTTATGGTACACTTCTCCGTCAAAGTCAGAATCAGTGTCCGAAAAATATTTTCCAGTAGCTAATGCGAACTCAACTGTGTACTCTGGATAATCGTCAGATATATCATCGAGAGTTGGATGAGTTGCAGTGTATGCTGGTTGTCTATGGTCCATGCTAAGGCATACGGAAGACAAATGCCCGAAACCACGACAGTTGAAGCATTGAACAACATCACCTGGAGATGTTGTATCTTTAGAAAATCTCTTTATCTTGTTTCTCAAGAATTTTCTAAATTGTTGTGGAGAATTATTCTTAGTATCCGGTGAACTAAATTTATCCTCACATGATTCAATATTGTCTGCAGCTTTAAGAGAAATCATCTCTTTTTTAGATCTGTGTTCATTATCAAAGATCTTTAACTTACCAACGAGGGTATTTATGTAAATTATTGAAAAATCGTTTGCTTCTTCGATGACCTATTTCTTAGACTCGTATCTTGATGGTAGAGACCTGAAAATTTTACACACAATATCTTTCTTGGGAATAGGTTTTTCTAACGAATGTGAGGAGTTAACTATTTGAGAAAGTTTTTGGTTAAATTCATCAAAGGTTTTATTATCAGACATACGAAGGTTTTCCTAGTCAGATGATAGGTTTTGAAGCCTTTTTTGTTTCTATGCGGTATTCCCTTTAAATACAGTCCGCAAGATATCCCAAGCTTCTTTCAAAGTTTCACATGTAGTCACGTGATATTGGAGATTTTGTCTTATGGCATGTATAATAGCATTCAACCCATCAGAATTATGCTTTGCAACACTAATTTCAGTTTTGCGATATGTATCTATGTCCTTAGAAACAATATTCTCTCCTTCACGAACTGTTGTAGGAACATACACCTTTACAACAAGTGTCCATGTATGAAAGTCACGGCTTTGTAAGAAGGAGCACATAACTATTTTCCACCATAAGTAATTAGTGTCATCAAATCCTGGTGGTACGTAAATTGAACTTGGTTGATATAAGTTCATATTCATGTCTATAGGTTCGAATCGCTATAAACACAAACCTATAAACCAAATTTCAACAAGAAAAAGTCTTGTAATCTATATTTCAAGATACGAATTCAACAAAAACTAGTCTTGTAGATTCTGTACAATTGAGTTAATACTATCTAGGTTTAAATATGTACGACCTGTGATATTTCAATTATAAAGATAAAACAATATAATGTGGAAAATAAATAACACATACACCATAGATTTTTGTTAACGAGGAAAACTACAATCTTGTAGAAAAACCTCGGGACCTAGTCCAGATTGAACGCACACACACTGATTATAAGCTGTTACACCAATTACCTACTACCTATTCGAACTAGATGTAATACTTGTTTCAGTTGTATTAAAACAAATGTAGAACTCCTAGCAGAACACCAATTCTCTTTTTGAATTTTCTCTTAAATATTCTAGCAAAGATACTCTTGAAAATCTTATGGGAGAACACCAATTATCTTCAGAAGATACTCCTCAATAATTAGGGTTTATGGTTCCGTAACCTAATTGATCCTTCTCACAAGATCACCTAGAAAAATCTAGAGATATCTTGATCCATCAAAACTAGGGTTTATGAAAAATACCTAGGAACGGGTTCTGTAACTATCAAAGAAGATAGCTTTCCTGTGCTTTATGATCCCTAAGTAAAGTCTTTTGAAATCTCACTCTTGTTCGTGAATAACAAAGATATGGAAAATAACCTTATGCTACACACACACAATTTTTCAAGGGATAAGTTGTGTGGTTACATGAAACCTTATTTATAGTGAACGGCACGGGCGTGCATCGCATCCTGTTATTTGGAACTGGTAAATATAAAGATACGGTTCTGTTACTTTCTTTTGTAAGGAAACCCAAAACTACAAAACCCCACCGAACATGGTTACGTAATGTCTTGTATAATAAGGGTACTAAATAACCATGGTTTAATAATTTAACCATCTAAACAATCAAAAATTCGAATAAAAACTAATAACATTGGTGCAACAAAATGAAACCAAAAATCATGACAGAAAAATCCAAGCAATATCATGATCAAAGGACACTTCAACAATAATTTTATATTTTACCTTTCACCTTGGGAAATAGGAAGAGTGAGAAATTCATGAATTTCTGATTGTTGTGATTTGAGATAAAATCAATCCAAAAAATTATAACGATTATCTCAAAACCGTATATTTTGGCATATATGGGAAATGTGTGCTTTCTAAAGTTCTTATTTCTTCTTGGTAACACTACTACATTTTTTGTGTAGATCTAAGTAAGATATTAGAATGTATATCACAAAACCGTATAATATTATATCCTATAATTTTTATGAATTGAATCATACAATAATCATCCATCTTCACTGGAGCGTTTAAGTTTTAATCAATAATGGTCTTCAAATATCGGGTAGAAGTAAGATCATATATGAGCTCCAATGATTTTTGTTAACTTCTTACGTATATCGAAAATCTTAATAAAATAACATGTTTTCCTGTCCACTTGAAAGATAGCAACGTAGAATTGCAAAACCCTTTGAAATGTTGTTCCGAACCACTTTACATAGACATTCGATGTTGTGCCGGAGAAAATCATCAACTACCGATCGACAATCCAACTATCTGCCATTTGAGTCATAGCATACGACTTTCGTAGTCGTTCAGTGTCGTCACTGTTTGTGCATTAGTGATGCTAGTAAATATCCCAACTATATCTGTGGATAACATCAAAGGATAAATTTGTTAAAAGTGAGAGGGGGGGGTGGTGGTGGTGGTGGTTAATGATAGGTGTCTAAAACACCTAATTTTATATATAGTATTTATGCTTTCTTTGCGATTTTTCTTGTAAATTATATATCTTATGTTTGCTTTTGAGTTATTTAGGTATGTTGGAGTCATTGGAGCAAAAAGAAGTGGAACTCGCTCAAAAGTTGGATTTCTTCTTATCATGTTGAAGAGAACGAAAAGACGAAGCCATCGGCGTAAGAATGATGTCACCACGATGTCATAAGAGGAAGTTATGAGCGAAAGCATCGATGAAGCCTGTCAGTTCCCTACAACTGATAACACAAGAAGAGGAATTATACTGTCAGTCTTCCAGATTTGACAGCTGAAATCAACAAAAGATTGTTCAGGTGGCCTATATCCGAAAGCTGGGTGCCTGTGTCCATTTCTATTCCTACATAACCTGAAATCAGAGAAGAAAAAGTTATTTCTTCTTATCATCAGTTTTTATTTCTCTTCCTCTTGTCTGAAATCGAGAGATTCAGATGAAATTGGTGGTGGCAAACAAGTTGTTGTTGAGGTTGAAAAGATCGATGGTGATGGCATGGCTAAGGAGCTCACTGAAAAACTACTGTTGCTGTTGATTCGAATTATGGAAGAAATGGAGTTAGGGTTCTGAATTAGGAGTTTGGTTCTGATGGTGAGTAAATGGGGGTTTGCTGTTTGATTTTCGAAAGAATGGAAGATGGGTGTGATTGTTGATTTTCGTCTGGGATTATGGATGGATGGGTTTATATCAAATCTGAGAACATGAATCAGAGAAAGAGGAATTGATGCTGCCGTGAAATGAATGAATGGGTTTTTGATGAAATATATGAGTTAGGGTTTGTGTGAAGAGATCTGGGTTATGATTGAATTGATGAGTTGCGTTTGCTGCTCGGATTCAAAGACGATGGAGTTTGAGCTGGTACTGAAAAATGATGTTGTAGTCGTTTGAGTTGAGGGTTTAAAAGAGAAATTGGTGGTGCAATTGAACCAGAAATACATGGAAGAAGCTGAAATCATGTATGCGAAGATGGGTTAGATGATTTGAAGATGGTGGTTGTGAAATTGGGCATGAATTGAGTTCAGACAGAGAAGTAACAGAATGGGTTTAAGCTGATTTTCATGGGAAGCTACAGAGAGGTTGAAGTTGTGAAGGAATGGTGGTGATTGTGTTTGTCTGAGTTGCCTGAGATGGAGCTATGAACTGATGTTGGATGACAGGATAGCTATGGAGCTGAGCAAGACAATGGCTCTGGTTATGTTACAGAGCTGAGTAACTACTGGTGTTGTGAGCAGGTAAGAAGAATTGCTGCAATGGGTTTCAGTGGCAGCAGTGGAGTGTTACAGAGAAGAATTGGTGATATGAACTGAATAATTGTGTATGGGTCTGAACTGGGAGAAGAAGAGAAGGCAATAGAAGCTGCAGAACATGAGGTAGATGTGCATTACAGGGAAAGCAAATGGATCTGGTGGATGTGTACAAAGGGTTCTGAGAAGCAGCAGATGAATTGAAGCTGGTGTTTAGCAGTGTGCAGGTGCTGGTGGATGTATGAGCGGAGGATGAAATTGAGTTGGTGTTGCTGCTGTTGCTGTTGCATGGAGGAAGCCAAAGTTTGTTGCAGTTCAAGTATGAGATGAGTGGGTACAGGTTGAATATTGCAGCTGAGATTGAGATGATGCTGTATATGGTTGTGTAGTGCCGCAGGTGGAATGGTTGGGATGAATTTGTGCTGAATAGTATGTGCTGCAGATAATGGATTGTAGGCATTATGATCTTGCAGTAAAGGCAGTATGATGAATGGAACTGACTGTCGGGAAGTTGTTGCTGCTGGAGAGTTTTGTTGCTCAGAAATGTGAGAACTTGGTTGTATGCACTGAAACTGTTCGAGTGAGCACAAGGAAATGGCTAGGTTGCTAGTATGGCCGTGGTGCTGGTGGAAAAGTGGTGGAGTTGCTTGTCAGTTCCACAAGATTGACAAGCCAAATATTTAATGGGCCTATGAGTTTGGTTTGAGGCCTGAATTGCAATTATGAGCATGGGCTGGATGGATTTGGCCGAGATTTACAAGGGAAGTCAGAAAGTATATAAAAGAAGGCTCTCTCTTTTTCAAAGATCTATCATCTCTTCTTCTACTTTTGTTTTCCAGGGTTTGCAACATGATAGGTTTTCTCTTCCTTCTGATTATGAACTCCATGATTATGAGTAGATAATTTATTCTTATTGGTTAAAGATGTAGTTGGATTTTGCAAGCATGGTTTTTGATATGATGAATTAGTTTTCTCTTCATATTATCGCTCACTTTCTAAGGTTTATAATAATTGCATGATTGACGTATTGCAATATGATTGAATGTTTGTTTAGTTAAGTTTAGAATTGATTGAACTCATATCCATATCTTTAGTTAATTTAGGGTTCATCATCGAGTGATAACCTTGAATACGAGTAACATGATATGATTATGATTTGCAGTGATACACTCTTGTAGTCATATGTAGAAATTGACCTTTGTCCGAATTGTCATGCGCAATGTATGGCAATTGCATTAATTAACTTATTTCTGAAACTTAATGCTCCTAGGAATTGAACTTAATTAGCGCAAGGCATTAGGTTATTCTTTAGGTAGAATTCACATACGCAGCTCTAATGTGTGTGTTGATGACTTAGAAAATTTACGGAGTATTCTTGCAATAAGGTATTCTAAGGCTTTTGATGATAGCGAGATTAAATACGAATTCTAATCATACATTCAAAACAAGATGAAACCTTTATCCAATATTTCACATCCTTGATTTGCGTGTTTTCTTTGCTTTTATTTTAGTTTACTTTATAACAATCAGAAAATTCCCCTTCTTACTTATAAGAAACCAAAACATATTGACAACCCAAGACCTCTCTGTGGGATCCTTTCTTGCCCTTGCTTCATTATATATTTTGAGTAGTAAGAAAGTGTAATTATTTTTGACGCCTACGACAACAATCAGTTAACACATCCAATGTATTAGTTGCAATGGCAACCACCCAGAAGCCAGCTGAACTAATTAAAGAATATTTTTTTAAAAACTATTATGTACACTCCAAGCACAAAATTATCAACTTGTGTTGCGACAAGCTTTTGTGCGACATATTCTATTAAAAAAGAACAAAAACAATATTGGGGTACATTAAACCAAAAACCGCCATCAAAGATTTTTTATATTTAACTTTTGAATAAAAATCTATATAAATATATATGAGTAAGATCATTCAAAAAAAAACCATGAAGACATAATTTGATTTCTAATCTCAAACATAAATCAATAACAAAAGAAAAATGAAAGTGTAAATGATAACTGTGTGAAAACTGAATCTTCCAACATATCTGTGAACATCACTCTTAATCACCTAGAAGGGATAAACCCATTTTGAGCTTCAACGGTTTTGATTCACACTATGTAGACCCGAAATATAAACCTAAAAATGGGCCATATATCAAATACTACAAAACAAATCTAATAAACAACATAATAAATAGAAATGCTGAAACCGTTGTAAATTATATGTGGTAAAGCAGAAGCTTAAGATTGAACCATGCCATTGCATTGAGGTGATCCAAATATATCTAAACCTCATATAAAATCAAATATAAGTACAAAATTATAACGGCAAAAATCTAACAAAACCATAACCTCCGACCGACTAATATATATATATATATATATATATATGAGGGAGGATCCATGGACACTTTTAGATGGACAAGGTCGGACAAGATTTGCGCCATTTTCTCCGCAAAACCCAAACGATAATGAATTTAAGTCTAATATTTTGATGTCATATTATATATGTATATATATTGGTTACTCAAAAAATACTCCATTTGAATACCCAAAATTTCAAAATCCAAATTAAAAAATTGACACAATTTAAAGAATTGAAAACTTTAAAAAATACCCAAATACACAAGGGATAGCATAGAGACGATTCATACGAACCTTGAAACTTTGCAGTTTCATGAGAGTTAAATTTATTACAACAAAGAAAAACTGATTTATCTAAATAATTCACCATCACTTTCATTTTATTGAGGAAATATGCCAGACATGAATTTATCTTTTGCAAGCACAAATATAGACAAACACTTACATAATCTAACCTAGCCAATACCATAGCAATACATGCTCGATAAAAATATGTACCATTCATTTTTTGTTACTACGTAAAGTGACAATACCGATTTTATTAGATTATCTTTTTTTTGTATCGTAACTGAGTTTGCATTAACCAACACGAATTAAAACAAAATTAAAATTGTCCACCAACACCCACTAACATCATAAGAACCACCTACCACTACTTCTTCTTGTACCACCACTTAGCAAATTTATTATTTATTAATGAAGAGATATTTATTAGGATCTATATATAATGGGATATATATTTATTATAGGAAATTAATAAACACGAACTATGAAGAAATTAATGGGACATTAAAGATATGATAAGAAAATCAAGACAATTAGATGTCATTCTAACTTTCAATCTCAGACATACAAAAATAAACAACGACAACCGTCGATTTAGATTTTAGGAGAACAAATCATGACCGATCTTTATCTTGCCTAACTTGTCCAAGCTTTGTTTTGTAATCTAGTTGATCAAGGCTAGGTTGCTTGGAAACAAAGCTACCTTGTCTAGGTTAGGAAACACCTAAATACTAGACCAAAATAGGCTTTTAGTCAAGTATTCACGGTTCAGGTTCGCGAACTGTTGCAAAAAGTTCCTGTACAATTTCCTATTCACAAAATCAACCTTAACCATACTTATAAGTGTTGTTTTAATAAATCACTCATAACGTCTTCGTTATAACTTGGAATTGAGTGAATCTTGGCTCGTTGCATTAATATTCTCATTTACTACAACATGAGGACCTTTATAGTGATAAAGGTCATCCTCACAAAATTCATGGGCTCAAATATCCTCTAGTATATATATAAATATATATTTACCATCACAGGAATTGTTCCATAGAGTGAGCACTTGTTTCTATAAATAGAGAGGTAGAGTAAATAAGAGAATCAAGAGATCGTTACTAACCTTTAACGAAGTTCTCTAAAATGTCTTCATATGGTCTTCAATCTCCATTCTTCAAGGACATCTTGGTTATATACTCTACTTCTTAAACCTAGTCTAGTCCGAAACTGACTTTAATGACTAAATCAAGAATGCGTTTTTTCATCTAAATTTGACAACTAACTTGACATAACAATGCTAGTGGGTCTAACCAAGCAATGCTCTAACAGTCTTGAATTTGACGAGAGATTTGGGGTAATATTTCAATGTATTTAGCTTGATTGAAAGACATGACCAGGACCAATCTAAGATGGGGATTTAGCCATTGAGTGAGAAGGGCTTTCCACTTCGGAGCGATGAAGGATCTTTTTCTCGGAGTGGAGTGACGAATGTTATTTTACTCGAAGGAATAACAGAGGTTGTTCGCCTCGAAGTAAAGTGATAGACCTCTTTAGTTTTGGGCGCCTGATCCCTTTTAATTTGGATGACCGAGCCTCTCTGGCTTAGGCAAGCTCTTCTTGTTTAGAGATCGAATCTCATCTTGAACTTCATCCTAGATGGAGTTTGAGCTTCATCTTATGTTTAAGTTCAAATATTTCTTCATATAACTTGATACCTGGAAATACCCATGAACTTGAGTACATATCGACTTAAGCAAACATACTCGGACTGGGTTAGTCGGTTTTGATAAATGACCGTTCTACCTCTTGGATACAAAATAACAATTTTGCCCTTAGTTAAAAATGACAATTTTTCCTTGGTCGAAAAATCACCATCTACACCTAAGCACTTGAATTCCAACAGATGACGTCCTTTACATCCCTAGAAGTTGTTTTAGTCGCAATGAATACTTTTAACTATTCTGCCTCTAACAGATAACCTATTGATTTCCTTCAGAAAAATACACAATCAAGGTAATGAAAATCTATTCTCTTATGAGGGATCTTCAAGGATAAGATACCAAGAAAATTTCAACAATTAGGATAGCTTACTCTCTTCAAAAGGTTATAGAGATGCCTAATCGATTCTACCTCACAAGAAGTCTTCACCAAGGGATTCGTGAAGCTCGACCAGACTATATTTTTCCTGATAGTTCTTGATAATCAGAATCTTATCTTGATAATCGTAGTTCTTTTCTATTTTAAGGCCCGTCTTTATGTTATACGGTCATTCAAAAATCATCAATCATGGAATAAGATTGATAAAAATTACAAAGTTCTCTTTGTATTAGACGTTGTAATTCCTTAAGTTTCATATTTGTTCTAGAAAAATGATTATAGAGTCTAATGTTATATGGTCAAAGATCCTGAAAGCTAAATGCTTCAATGCGATAAACTTAACTCACGTGACTCTTGCATCTGGATAACCAATAAGAAATGTCTACAAATTGTTAAGAAGTATTATATCTGAAATTGGAGATGGAGCTAAAATAAACACTTGGAAGCACAATTGGATACGAGACATACATACAATTCAATTGACTGATGCTTAATTAATTCTACTGTTTAAGTTCTTATAAAGGGAAACAACACTCAATGAGATTAAAAAAGATTGTAAGCTCTATTCTTTGTTAATGAAGTCTTTACAATACAAGATATAAGAATCTTGGTCAAATCTCAAGAGTCTATTCGATGAAAGTTAACTAGAACTGGAGTTTTTACAGTTTATACTTCATACAAAGACCTTATTTAAGGTTCAAATGGAAACAACATAAACAAAGAAGAGCACAGATTTCTAGTTGAGAATCTAGCATTTAAAACTTACTTATTATTTCTACATGGATGTATGAATGACATTCTTCAAACAATGTACAATTGGAAGATATTTTAGGTGATTACTCATTTCTATCAGCAACAGATTCTCATATCTTCATGCATATGAATTAGCTAAATTTATTTAGTTTGCTATGTTTCCTGAAGCTATGCACACTAATTGATTAGATCTTGGAGCTTGAAATGGAAACAAAAACAAAAATCTCCTCAAAGAATTCAACAAGCATCCTATTAGCCACTGTAATAATCTGGCAAATATGGAAGCATAAATATCTAAAAAAAATTGGGAATAAATACAGCCACCCCAATAATATTGTAAAATGCATAAAATCTTTTAGTATGAAATGCAGATAAATGATGTAGACTCATGCAATGTTTACTAGCCTGTAGAAAAATTAAAGAAAAATACACACTGGATTAATCCTCCTCCAAGTTGGTGAAAATTACTAAGTTTGAAGGGCTTTTTGCTTTGAATACAAAAATAGAGGTGTTGGTCAATTTTCTGGAAGCAATAGTGAAATTTATGAAATCTGGAGATGATGTTTGCAAGTTGAAGCTCTTGTGATGTTAGAAGCTGCAAACTAGATTAGTAAGAAACAAGCTAGAGACGTAATTGTAAAAGGAGATTGTACTGTTATAGAGGTTGTACCTATAATTTCGCTTCATCTAAATGACAAGACAATGATCTTCTCACATATATTAGTAGGATGCTTGAAGTAGCTAGAGGTGTAAATTGTCTCCATGTTACCAAGTCTAGTAATGAAGTTGTTGATGTGCTAGCTAAATATGTTAAAGATTATCGTGCTAGTCGATATGAGAGGTCACTTTTCCAAGGTTATTTACCTCCGTCGTAGAGAAAGACGACTCTTTCATGTAATTTCCTTTTTCATTAATCAATTTTCTTTTATGATGAAAGAAAACAATAACTTACTATACCATTGATTGCATTGTGATTTTCGCTTAAAAGTAAGCTCCTATTAATAAGTTATATACTTTAGCTATGCCTTTGGAGGTATTATGCCCCAGTCTTAATATTTCGTTAAACTTTTTACTAGTGCGTCTCCAATGGGGTTAACATAGGCCCTATAAGTTAGAGTTGTCACATGAAGCATCATTCTATTTTGCAAGAAATCGTTTTTTAGGCACCACCCTATTTGGCGGGGACCATTAAATGATAAAATGTCTACCTATAGTTATAAGGGTTGTCCTATAGTGTGGAAATGACTAACATACTCTTAACCTAATTTAATTTAAAACCAACCTAATAATCACCTATATATATATAACCGCCTCCTCCCACCACCACTACTACCACCGACCACCACCTCAAATCACCACCGTCGCCACCACCACCACCACCATCCTCCAACCACCACCACCATTAATTTAAATCATTCGTTTTTGGTTGAAAAAATGAGAAGTAATCATCAAAATGAGTAGACAATGGAAGTTGCAGAGAGAATTTCGGCTAGGAATTTTGGGAAAAACTTTATCGAACTAGCTGAACTCAACTTTAATGGAGGTTTTTTTTTCAGAGAAAAGTTCGGTTACGTCGCAAAAATGTTCGGTTACGTCGCAAAAGTTCGGTTACGTCGCAATTTTTTTCTCCTAACCAAACTTTTATCTGAAAAACCTATATATTGTGTTCGGCTACCTGTTCTTCAGATGTTGTAGCCGAACTTTTTTAACCAAATCGGATTCAATTTGCAAATTGTTCATTTTTAGGAATGTTTTGGCCAATTCAAACACCATTAACTAAATTTGAAGTATCCATGAGTACCCAAAACGCCATATTCTTGTTGTAGCTTTTAAAGAAAAAGATCTAACCTTTTTTTTTTCCAAAACCCTCATCTTCATCTTAATTAAAAAGGGTAATTTTGGTACTAAAGTAAATATATGGATAAGGGATGTTTCACTTTACTTCTAAATGACCTACTAAAAAAATATGGTCCCCCTCCAAAAAGGAGTGGTGCCCAAAAACCATTCTTCGCAAGGGTAAATAGGCTTGCCTCTCCCGATATTGCTTCCATCGACATGCTTATTGGATAAAGCAGAATCCTCTAGTCTAATTTCTTTTCTTACATGGAAGCACTACAGTCATTCTCTAGTAATTTAGAGTAATGTGTGGCAAATAAACTTAAGTAACAAATAAATGGGTTTAACATAAATGGAAGCGGTTTATGGCAAGAGATGGAGTTTAAAATGAAGGGACACAACATTCATTTTCAAGTTATTTTTCCAAATAATAGACGTGTTTTTTCGCAAATTTTCCTTAAATCAACAACATTTTTCAACAATTGCTCATTAGAAAAAAAAACATATACATCGGTTAATTCTAATGGAAAATCTCTTTCATTTTAAGAAGTAAATGAAATCTTTTTGGTCATCATATTTAAACTCCATCCACGGATGCAACATTGTTGACAAGGTACTACAAGGTTTGGGATTAGTCCTCGCAATGCACGGACATAAAGACCTTGCGTGTGTGTATATATATATATATATTGGCCGTACTACAACACATGTACAAGGCATTTTCAAATGCATGGTTTATAAAGTATGCAAAGATAGGGCCGCAATGTGGTTTAGTGTTCAACCCAGATCGAATCTGATCCAAATCGATAAAAGAAACCAGGAAGCCGAGAAAACCAAAAACCACAATGCCCATTCCAGGCGGTTGGTTTTGGTTTGACATTACAAATCTAGATGGATTGGTCCGCAACACAATCTCACGATTGATAAAGGGGATACCAGATTTCCTCTGGGCTGATACCATTGTATATAGGACAAAGAAATTTTAACGGATCCAGACCGTTGGATCGTCCAAATGGCATCAGCCCAAAAAACTGGTATCCCTTTTATAAATCATGCACAATCTCATTTGAGATCTAATAATAGTGTAACGGAAGTGTAATTTGTTTGGTGTCAGTGTTAGTCTCTCAGTGTAACTGTAGGGTTAGTCTGTTAATTCAGTTGTTTTCCGTCTGTTCTAACGGTTTCTTGAATCACTGTTACTAGCATAGGATTCCTTTCCCTGCTCGAATCCTATATATATACTTGTAATGATGCGCCTCGGTTTATTTGTAAAGATCGTTTTATTTATCAAACTTCTTGAAGATCGAACCTCTCTATTTGCAAAACACAAAGTTCGGTACTTAGTTATCCCCGAACTCAGTCAAGTTTTGAATCTCTAAATAATTAAGACCAACCACCTAGCCTCCCTGGTTTCTTGCAATATGGTGTTCTGAATGAAAATCTCAATCGTAGGAGGACACCAAATAGTGCTCATCAGCAAGAGGTCTGAACCATGTTTCACCTCTATCTATTATGTGTGGAGAAGCATTATTAATCCAATGCTTGGAAAATGGGCCACGCCGTGGATTGCGATACAGATGTTTTCACACGAATATTCTAAAAGTATAGCAGCCGAAAAGATCATTTTTTTTGCAATGACATTTTTTGTTACTTTTAGTCATAGATGACATCATGATCAGTCATGAGTCATGACTGAATAACACCATGCTGCCTCTATTAATAATATCACGGCAATGGTACATTTTCAACATATTACAATGTTTTCTAGTACACAAAATTGGTTAAAAAGACCAAAATCAACAATTCCCGGTTGAAAAGGATATTTAGATTTTGATACTGTTTAAATGGACAAAAATGTAAAAATAGCAAGGATGTAAACAGTTTCATCCTACTCATTTTCAAATATTTTTTTTATTTTTAATTTACATCAGGATGCATCCAGTTTCATCCTTACTATTTTTTAAGTTTAAGTCAGGATGAATCCAGTTTCATCCTTGCTATTTTTTTGGTGTCCATTTCACGCATACTAATTTTTACTCGTCCATTTGAATCATGTTTTAAATATATTTGGACAAATGACCCATTTTCCCTTTCTAGTAGATATCTCAGGATCTAACCATCTAGAATATAGCAAGAGTAGAGAGAGATGATATCAATATTATCAAAGCTAAGTTCGCAACTACACAAGTAACTTTATAGGTGGTACAGTTCATCATTAACGCCCACGTCTATGGGAATTTGGCTGGTGTTTCACTATGGTACGAATCAGGTTACATTAGTCGGCTTGATCGAACTTACGTGTGAGATAAATATTGTCTCTCTACCTTGTTACGAGATACTATAATATCTTTACATATCCTCTTCTTAACTGTATACATATTTAGTGTTGTCATAATATTGTACGTATCCCTTGTACGTATCTTTTGTATATTTTGTTTTCTTTCTTTTCGTTGTAATCTCTGTATATGTATTATGTCTTTGCCAATCTAATAAACACAATGCAATAGAGATTTCTCTCTCAATCTGTTTAGTTTTCCTCTGATGCTCATGTTCTATCATGGCATCAGAGCTAGGTAAGATCTGAAAGGCCACCTTCTGCTGCAAACAAACAATCTCATTAAGCCATCCAGGAATCTTTTACTCTTGTGTCTCAGCACCTTTTTACCTTTAGTTTTTAAACCCTAATCCAGTTACTTCTTTCTCATCCTCCTGACAATCATGTCACGCGAAGATTTTCAGCCTATTACTGCAAAACTAGATGGTACTAATTACAATCACTGGTCTTTCCTTATGAAAAGCTTTCTCAAAGGCAAAAGCATGTGGAAATACATAGATGGGACAGAAACAAAACCCAAAGAATCTACTTCTATCATCAAAGATAAGGGAACCGAAACATCACCAAGTAGTCTTGAAACCTGGGAGACAAACAATCACAAGATCCTAACTTGGATTGGCAACACAGTGATTGCTTCAATCAGTATGCAGCTTACAAGTTTTGAAGTTGCTAAAGATGCTTGGGACTTTCTCGCAAAAAGGTACACACAAATTAACTTTGCTAAAAAATACAAACTTGAACAAGATATTCGTTCTATGAAGCAACCATTAGATAAATCGATTTCTGACTTTCACTCTGAGATGTCTGTGATTTGGAATCAACTTGCACTTATGGAGCCAAAATGGACAACTGATTTGGCAATATGGGAAAAATATAGAGAAGAGACAAGAATGGTTCAACTCTTGATGGCTCTACGAGAAGAGTTTAGATCAGTCAAAGGTGCTATTCTTCATCGTTCACCTCTTTCATCCGTAGAAATTTCTTTATCTGAGCTGATCACTGAAGAAACATGCAAACGGATCAAGCCAGAAATCTCAGGAGTATTTGCTATGCCTGCACCTTGTCCAAACTTCAACAATCAGAAGAATAGTTTTGCAACACAACGTGATTCTTCACAACTTGTTTGTCATAATTGCAAGAAAACTGGTCACATAGCAAGGAACTGCACTCTGCCACCTGCTGCAATACCGCAAGATACTCCTACCACACAGTGCAGCAAAGAACTTGGGCATTCTACCAGAAACTGTACATCTCCAACCTCCAGGAATATGCGGAGATTAAACGCTAATGGTACAACCAGGTTTAATGGTTCAAGTAGATTCTCTGCTGCACCAGTTTCATATGCTGAAGCATTACCATCTGCACCATCTCAATCAATAGTTCCGTCTGATACATCATCATCTAGTCTCGCTAACATACATGAGATGATTAAACAAGCTCTTTCAGTCAGTAACAATACTGCAGCTGCATCAGTCTTTTATACTTTCTCAGGTATTTTCTCAATTGGATGGTATCTAGATTCTGGAGCATCCAATCATATGACTTATGATTCAAAGTTTTTAACAGTCTTTGTCCAGTTATTGTCCCTAAGATTCACACTGCTGATGGAACTGTTGTAACCGCCAGTCACATTGGGGTGGTTAGAGACTCAAATAACATTTGTGTACCAGATGTTCTTCTTGTTCCTAAGATTACAATGAATATCATCTCAATTGGTTAACTATGTGATCAAGGTTTTAACATTGTTTTCTCTCCTGTTGGTTGTGCTATTCAGGATCTCAAAACAGGGAAGCTAGTTGGGATAGGCCGTAGAGTGGGTCGATTGTATCTTCTACAGACTCTGATTATTCCATCAAAACTCAGAAATCATGTTGCTGCTACAACCTCTACATCTCATTCCACGTCTCCTTTTATGTCTTGGCATTCTATACTAGGTCATGTTTCATTTTCTCGTCTTTCATATATGGTCAATAAAGGTCTACTAGGAGATACACAAGTACACAAATAAGCTAGTTGCATTTCTTGTAAACTGGCAAAACAACCAGCACTTTCTTTTAATGCAAGCACCTCAAAAACTACTGAAACTTTTGCTCTTTTTCACTCTGATGTTTGGGGTAAATCTCCAGTGATGTCAAAAAGAGGTGCATTATACTATGTGAGTTTCATTGATGATTATTCTCGGTTTACTTGGGTTTATCTATTTAGTTCAAGAGCATAATTTCTTAACTTATATGTAACCTTTTCAACTATGGTCAAAACTTAGTTTGGTAAGTCTATCAAAATCTTTCGTGCTGATCAAGGAGGTGAATATATATCCACTCCCTTCAAAGATTTTCTCAAAACTCAAGGCACATTATTACAACTATCTTGTACTGAAACTCCAGAACAAAACGGAGTTGCATAACGCAAACATCGTCATATTATCGAAACAGCTAGAACCCAACTTGTTTCTGCATCAGTTCCATCAAATTTCTGGGGAGAGTCAGTTCTTACAGCAGTTTATACCATCAATCGTGTTCCAACATCTATCATTGGAGGTATTTCTACTTATGAATGCCTTTATAGTAAGAAACCTGATTACTCTGAGCTTAAATTTTTTGGTTCAACATGTTTTGTTCTCCTTCCTGAGCGTGAACGAAATAAGCTTACTCAAAAGAATGTTCTTTGTGTGTTTCTGGGCTATGGCATTGAACAAAAGTGATATCGCTGCTATGATCCTGGTAGTAGAAAACTTCGAGTCTCTAGACATGTAACCTTTTGGGAAAAGGTTCCATTTTGGTCTCTTCCAAACAGTAAATCCCCTTCCTTTGAGAACTTCATTTACACTGATCCTTTTTCTAGTAAAGTTAACACCAATACATCTCTAGTGCCTGTGTATAGTAATGAAACTGTTCCACATACTGATGATACTCATCAGATTCCAACTGCGTCCGACCACTCTATGCCTCCACCTAACAATGCTGCCTTGGAAAGAGATTCTGATTCTCAAGTTGACACATTGCCACCTCGTAATCGAAGACCTCCAGCTAAGTTCTATGACTATCATTGCTCATTATCTACCATTATGTCTGTTTATGAACCAAGAAACTACAGAGAAGCTGAGCTATACCAGACTGGCAGGTTTCGATGACAAATGAGTTGAATGCACATAAAGAAGCTGGTACGTGGGAAATGGTAGATCTTCCCCCTGGAAAATCAGTTGTTGGAAGCAGATGGGTCTACAAAGTCAAAACCAATTCAGATGGGAGTCTTGAACGGTGCAAATCTCGTGTTGTTGCTCAGGGTTATACTCAATAATATGGCATAGACTATGAGGAAACATTTGCTCCTGTTTCTAGCATGGTAACTGTTCGTACACTCATTGCAGTTGCTGCTGTTCGACAGTGGGATCTTCATCAAATGGATGTGAAAAATGCATTTCTTAATGGGGAATTGCAAGAAGAAGTCTACATGCGTCCTCCTCCTGGATTAGACCATGCTCCAAATCAGGTGTGTAAACTTCGTCGAGCTCTCTATGGACTGAAACAAGCACCTCGTGCTTGGTTTGAAAAATTCAGTAGTGCAATTCTTCAATATGGCTTTATACAGATTTACTACGATTCAGCAATTTACACGATCATCAAACAAAGGTATTATTATCCTTTTATTGTACGTAGATGATATGGTTATCACTGGAAGTGATATTGAAGGTATCAGAGATCTTAAAAACCATCTAAGTACATGTTTTCAAATGAAGGATCTTGGTCCACTCAGTTATTTTCTTGGTATTGAGGTGAGCAAGTCAGCTGATGGTTATTTCGTTTTTCAAGCTAAATATGCATCTGAAATCATTGCACGCTCTGGAATTACTGATGCTAAAATTACAGACACTCCACTAGAAGTGAATGTCAGACATGGTCCTTCAGATGGAAAGTTTTTATCCAATCCAACATTATATCGACAATTGGTAGGAAGTCTGAATTACTTAACCATTACTCGACCTGATATAAGTCATGCAGTTCATATTGTAAGTCAATTCATGTCAGCTCCTCGTTCTACTCATTATGTTGTTGTTCTTATAATACTTCGTTATCTCAAGGGAACCTTATATCAGGGGTTGCAGTCCTCATCTAAATCTAAACTTATTCTTAGAGCATACTCAGATTCAGATTGGGCAGGGGATGTTACAGATAGGCGATCCATTACAGGGTACTTCTTGTTCTTGGGAGATTCTCTTATATCTTGGAGAAGTAAGAAGCAGACTGTTGTATCTCGTTTATGTGCTGAAGCAGAATATCGAGCTCTAGTTCATACTACTTCTGAGATCATATGGCTTCGATGGTTACTCAGTGACATGGGAGTTGTCATTTCTACGCCTACACCTCTATTTTGTGACAACAAAGCTGCAATTCAAATTACTCATAATGACGTTTTTCATGAAAGAACAAAGCATATAGAGATTGACTGTCATTTTACAAGACATCACTTTAAGCATGAAACAATTACTCTTCCTCACGTAAGCTCAGAATTTCAATTGGCAGATTTATTCACCAAGTCACATCCTGCTCCTCGACTAAAGTTCTTGCTTTCCAGACTCAATATGAGTTCAGCACCATCTTGAGTCTGGGGGGGGTGTTAAGAGATACTATAGTATCTTTACATATCCTCTTCTTAACTGCATATATATTTAGTGTTGTCATAATATTGTACGTATCGCTTGTACGTATCTTTTGTATATTTTATTTTCTTTCTTTTCGTTGTAATCTCTGTATATATACTACGGCTTTGCCAATCTAATAAACACAATACAATAGAGATTTCTCTTTCAATCTGTTTAGTTTTCCTCTGATGCTCATGTTCTCATACCTCACATCTCAAGAAGATTATCCAACCCTTTTTACAAATTATGTTACAAATTAAGTTCGAGCTATCTCTATATATTTATGGGTTAGAGATACCACATAGTGTGTATTTGCGTAAAACTTAATTTTTACAATTTCTCATCCATTAGGAAATGTATTTGATCAAACTAAAGATCCATGGTTGAAACTAAAGATCCATGGTTGTGCATTTTGTTGAGATCATAACTAAATTCATCAAGATCCACATCAATCGATGAGTGAGGTACTTAAAATCCTTAATCTCCAACTATAATATATTTAAAACATGTTTATGATATACCTTAATTTCTCACAAGCATTAATTACTTATGCCAGACCCACGGAGTTAACTAATTAAAATGAGTCGCAATATAGCTGATCATGCACGTACACATGAGTTAATTAGTATCATATGCTCATATATGAATATGCTGTAGCCAGGTACATCTGTTATCTAGTGTGAAGACCATAGTACGTGCATGCCTAGCAATCATGGGCATGGGTCGTCTTGTTCTAATTCAGATAGTGCAGCAGGTTCATCGTCATCTTCTGCTTCAACCTCTCCATCATCTTCTTCTTCTTCAAAGCATATAACCTCGTCGATTCCATAAGCTGCATGTCCCTGACCAAAGGCTTTGATATGGTCTTTAAGAGATCTCTTGTGCTTGAAATCTGATCCACATATGCAATACCAGAGTTTACCACAGTTCTTCTCATGAGTTCTCCAGTCACCCCTCACCGCAAATGCCTTCCCACATTTCCTACACATGAAGGGTTTGATTCCGTGCTTCCTCTTGTAATGGGTTTGTAGTGTTCTGAAGTCCTTGAGTGGCTTTGACCTAGGGTGATCAATGTTGTTTCTGCAACCAGGTGCACAACAATAACAAGGCAACCTCAACATAGCCGTTGGTTGAGTTCCCCTTAGAGACTCTGACCCTTTTCTATACTGGGATCCATGCCCCCACATATGCATCTGCAATATTAGGTCATGTTTTGTTAACTGATTTATTGAGTTGTGTATAAATATATATACACGGGCATGTGGTTGTGCACAAATTCCAAGAATATGCAATGCCCATGCCATTACTAATCAATCTTCTAGTCAGTAAAAAGGACAATAAGGAAGCTCAAAATGCTGTGTGATTGTGTCTGTCTAGCTTTGTGTACGATTCTGCATTTCGATAACATAAAGGCCAGTACTTCATACAAGGAAAGTCGTCACTGATATAATTCAGTTGGAGCTATCATAACCAAAAGGGAAAGTAGGAAATGATGATACATCACGAGTCGAGATATCATAAGATGATAATTTAATGTATATGCCAAAGACCTACTTCAATATACATCACACAAAAGAAAGCAGGAATACTGGATTTTGACGTAGTTCTTGCTAGCTACATGAGTTACCCCTTGGATATTTCCCAAGTTTTCTATTGTTAAAAGAAACTTGACCGTCACCTGACAAGGGATCTCATTAAATGAATTGAGATTAACAGATATGAACAAGAAACAAAACCAACTAAAAGATTATCAAGTACGTAATTTATCTTCATCTTTATTCTTACTATTGTTATTATTATGTCAGGCCGTTAGTGATCGGAACTATACTTTGTAGTATAGCACAAGAGTTATAGACTGCGTTCTTCTTAACTAATTTCTGTCCTTGAAAACCCAAACCAGATCAGAAAGAAAAAGGGGAAACTAGTTAAAGAATAAACTAGATCGATCCAGATCACGCGGATGCAGTCATGCAGGATCAAGTGTACATATATATGTAAGTTTATTTAGAAAAAGTGTATATATACTATATGTTATGATATAAAATGAATGAATGAATTAATTAAATTAAGCAAAAGAACCAACCTGCATGTTGTTGTATCTGTTGAAGGTCTTGCAGCAAACAGGACATGAAAACTGTGTAGGACCAATGAGAATCTGGGATGGGGAAGGGATCCAGTACTGCCCCTTGTTGAGTCTACAGCCACTAATACAATTAGTATTAATATTGGTATTAGTAGTAGTGGTAGCGGTAGTGGGATAGCCAGTTGCTGCCACAGTAACACCACCTAATTGCTGCTGCTGCTTAGTTGTGTTCATGAACTCATGGCTATTACCACTACTAGTGCTGCTACTCATGGTAAAACAGGAAGAAGATACCCTAGAGATCAGATCAGCAGTAGTGGTAGTAGTAGTAGTTGGGCTGCTAGGAAGACCTATATGAAGGGAAAAGGCCACAGTTTGATCAAGAGGATATTTTGTATCAGAAGACGCCATTGTGGTACTAGTAGCAGTAGAAGTTCTAACGTTATTATTAGAAGAGAATAAGCAGAATTTTGTGGCATCATCGCCATTATCATAATCATCGGATCTACTGTTTATTTTCTTCTCCATCTCATTATTACCGTTATAAACAGTACTGTCGTAGTCTTCCAACTCCATAGCACTGCAGGATGCGTCGTTAAAATCTTGATCATGACGACTACCATTTCCACCTGCTGGGCCTAAGCAGCTCAGAAGGGGAAGAGCTTCTCTAAGAGGTGGAGATGAGGGCGGTGTGGATAAACATGAAGCAGATCTATCATAATTATGACGATAATATTGTAAGATAGCACTGTTGTCAGTGATGCTCGGTGCTGCGTATAAGTGATGGGGATAATGATAATTAGGAGAAGGAAGAGGATAACTAGAGGATGAAGGTGTAGGTGAATAGTGTTGCTGGAGTTGATGATCATTGTTGAGGTTAAACCATCCAGGAAAGAAATTAGAGTAGGGGTCTGACATTGTAGAGGTCAACAATAAAGAAAGAGCAAAAAGGAAAAGAAAAAGAAGAGAAGCAGAAGATGAGTAGAGGTCAGAGAGTATATGGAATAAGCTATAGAAGGATTGATTAATACTTATGTAGAGAATGTAATGACTATATAGAAGATCAATTCAGATTTGAGTGAGAGAAAAAGATAGAGTGATAACACCAAAACCCCAAAAGACCAAAAAGTATGTGAAGAGAGAGACAGAGAGAAGATGATCAAATGTTCTAATTTAAGGGGGCCAAATTAAAATCAGCAATATCAAGAAACAAGTAGTGGAGAGTAAAAAAGTTACCAAATCAAGAGTAATCAAGTATCCCACATAAGAGATTGATCCGAGTAGAGTCCAGTAAAATAATTAATAAATGAAGAAACAAAAGGGAATGGGGGTATGATCTTGGGACTTGAAAGAACAAGCTCCATTCATACTTGAGAATCCTATACTAATATATTAATAATAATTAATAAAAATCTTTCTCCTCAAAGACAAGCTCGGAGCCACAGACATTAGGCTTGAAGGTTGTCTCTCATGAAACACTACATGTTAGATTTGAGTGTTTCTTGTGAGAGAGAGTGGTGGGGTTCTTGTACCATTATACTAGTACAGAATTAATTGACCACGTATATATTGCATCAATACGATACACAAACACATAAGTACAAGAGAATATGAACAATTGAAACATCCCTTAACTTGGCTAGATATACTACAGTAATGTCAGCTCGGGAAACAACACCTACTACTTTTACTTTCATATCCGACCCAGCATTTGCTTCGTAATAAGAGTTAGATGGGGAGAAAGACTGCACGTACCAACAGCCCCCTCTCCTCTCCACTTCTCGTTCTCTATCATCATTGTCTCATCTGATCTACTGGTGGTCTTTTCTGCACACTGATATGAATACTTTCTTACGTTCACATCCAGGTTACTGTTCCTGCCGTCACCCTTTCTTTATGACTATTGAGTTATCAAACCCTCTGACCAGGTCAGTCTGGCTAGACCGATTCTCTCAGATGAAAATGCAATTAACTTTGTTTCATCTATGGTGTGAAAAATGGGTCATGGCTTATAGCCGTAACTGTACATATTTAAATAAAAACTTGCAATCTAAACACATTTACATAAAACAAAAAAACACCCATAGATGAAGTTTACTCCCTAAAATACATAGCTGTGAAATCGCGAAAAGACTTGTTTAAAACACTACTCCCTCCTTCCTTAGATAGGTGAGCTAGTTCAAAGTTGTATAATTTTTAAGGCAAGGAGTAGATGTGAGTGTTTTTAAGTATTTTTGTACAATCATACCCTTATGGAAAATAATAAATAAAATCCAAAAATGATGTATTTCTCGGATATTCGTAAATGTTATATCATGGAAAAACATTTTAAAACACATGAATAATGAATATAAATATGGCTACCAAATTATACGTATTTCTTATACTAACAATAATCAATTAAAAGGGTAGTTTTAGAAATGTTTCATTGTTTAATAATATAGGTCATTTATTAGTGCGACAAAATTAAAAAAATGAATAGGTCATCTATTTAGGAAGGAAGAGAGTATAATTGATTTTTTTAAAAAAGATTGTAGATTTCAATTTTCATCCAAAACTAAGGAATTTTTGTTAAGTTTGTGGTCATCATCCACTTTACGAATCTTGATAAATATTTTTGACTTTTCTTATTTATATCCAGAGGCGGACCCAGCTATAAGCATGTGAATGTAGTTGTATGTCCAGCTAGTTGACTTTCCAAGCCTAAAATTTTATAAAAGGTGGGCATCCAATCCCATTTGCACACAATTGCACACCATATATTACTTTTCCAAGCTCAAATTTCTGACCCCACCCCTATTTATATCCCATGTCTTTACTAGCGATAACTCAATTAATTTTGGTTATTAAGGATCGATCAAATTTTAAAGTTTGATACCTTTTCAATTATTTTCAACACAAAAACTAGATAAGCGAGTCACTAAGTCTGTAAAGTAAACCATGAACGACATTAATTTGTTCAAAGTAAAATCAGACAGTCAGTAATGTGTTCAAAGTAAAATGGACAATCAAAAATTTTACCCACACTCTCCAAAGTATCATTAATCAAACTAGGCATACCAATCAAATTATTTGGACAATTAACCGAACCTAACCAGAAAGTTAGAGCATTGCTCGGTTTAACCTACCAAGCGTGGTATGTCAAGTTTGGTTGTTATATTTTAGCTCCAAAACTTGAGACTGCTTGATTAGATTACTAGATTTAACTTCGGAACATTAGAAATGTTGAGACTTGCTCGTGTTACTCTGAAGAACCTGAAGACGTATCGGCATCATCGAACACATCATCCTTCTGTTCGAGGTTAGTAATACTAAAAAAGCGGGGGTCTAACAACCTCACCAAATATTTCGCTTAGCAATCTGTATGAACTAACTCCAATATACTTTCAAGAGAATCAACTAGACAGTCAGACTCAATCTTGAGAAAAAGTATATCAAAGAGTTATATTTCAATTTCTCAATTCAATCCGCAATCAAACAAATAGGAATTTGCGAGCCTGATTGAATACAAGAGAAATAACTTGAACGGTACCAAAGACCAATGTTCAAGGATCAATCAATTTCAATCAACAACCAAAGGTTGGATTTACCAATTGATCAATTTAACGCACAACCTGTGATATTTCAATTATATAACAAAATATAATGCGGAAAAGAAATAACACAGACACCAGAAGTTTTGTTAACGAGGAAACCGCAAATGCAGAAAAACCCCGGGACCTAGTCCAGATTTGAACACCACACTGTATTAAGCCGCTACAGACACTAGCCTACTCCAAGTTAACTTCGGACTGGAACGTAGTTGAGCCATAATCAATCTCACACTGATCAAGGTACAACTGCATTCTTTACGCCTCAAGAACCACGCCGAATTATACGCACTTGATTCCCTTAGCTGATCTCACCGACAACTAAGAGTTTCTACGACCCAAAGTCGAAGACTTGATAAACAAATCTGTATCACACAAAAAAGTCTATTGAATAGATAAATCTGTCTCCCAGAGAAATACCTACGAGTTTTGTTCCATCTTTTGATAAATCAAGGTGAACATGAACCAATTGATAAACCAGACTTATATTCACGAAGAATAACCTAGTATTATCAATCACCTCACGATAATCTTAATCGATTAACGAAACAAGATATTGTGGAATCACAACCGATAAGACGAAGGTGTTTGTGACTACTTTTCAATCTTTCCTATCGGAGATAAAATCTCGAGCAAATCTTAAAGAAGATAGTACTCAATCACAATAGAAAACAACAAGATCAGAACACGCAACTACAGAGAAAATAGTTGGGTCTGGCTTCACAATCCCAATGAAGTCTTTAAGTCGTTAACCTACAGGGTTTCGTGAAAAACCTAAGGTTAAAGGAGAATCGACTCTAGCTTATGCAACTAGTATCACACAAGAGGTGTGGGGAATAGGTTTCCCAGTTTCTAGAGTTCTTCTTTATATAGATTTCAAATCAGGGTTTGCAATATAACTTACCTTGGTAACAAAACATTCAATATTCACCATTAGATGAAAACCTGATTAGATTCAAGCCAATATCTTTCAACCGTTAGATCGAACTTAGCTTGTTATACACAAATGAAATGTATCTTCATTTAGGTTTGAGTAACCGTACCTAAACGTGTACACTTAGTCGGTTCAACAATAGTTAACCAATGGTTATCCATATAAGCACTTTCATATCAACCTTATTCATCTTTAACATAACTAGTTCAAATGAAACTAGTTAGAGAGTTGTTCAATTGCTTAGATCTCATAGAAGTATACAAGACACAATTGAAGCAAAATCGATTTTGATTCTCTCGAATCAATTCATGAACATCATAGCCACGGTTTGCAAAAGATTGCATTCCTTATTATATAAATGTTTTAGTTCATGAACAATTTACTAGTACAAATAGTTACATAGGCCATGATTTTGGTTTTATAACCTAGCCACGTTTTGGGTTATTTGCGTAGCTACATGTAGTAGTTAAAACTAAAGTGTTGTTATAGCCACATTTTAGTTTACCTTGTGTTGATGGTGGTTTTTAGTTCAGGGCTAAAATTGTAAAACCCTATGTTTAATGCGCCATCGTTTTTGCAAAGAAACTGAGCCATTTAATAGTGATGAGTGCCTAGGCATCTTTACTCACATATGTATTGAGCAATTCGGTATATTTATATATAAAATTTATCCTGAATGGTGCATGCAATAACAATCCCAAATATTTTGTAAACTTTATCTTCCACCTGCATTACTCATTAATGAATGGATTGCCGAGTATTTATTCTATGCTAAGTTCCCCAGCTGAACTCTTGATGTTAACATGACATGACTGTAGTTGCAGGAAATCCTACACTACACCCCTCACAAGATTTCATTAACATTCAACTTAATTTTGGATTAACAATCTTAATTTTATTGATCAATCTTTGAACAATCTTACAAGAAAAGATAAAGGAATCAAGAATAACCACTACTCAAGATTTTCTCTCTCCTATTTACTTGCTTCTCACTCAAAAAAGATCGCTCTCTTCCTTTACAATTGAATGGCTATTTATACGAAATCACATAGTGGATGACAGCTAATCTGTCCTTTATTTTCGAAAATGACTTGCGAAATTCTCGCAACTTTATAAATATCAATCTCGCAAACTTCCTTATTTTCGCGAGATCGTCACACTTTTCTCATGATTTGGCTGATGTCGTTTATTATGTCGTGTCTGAAGCTGTTCTGCGACACTGTCGTGTTGTTTTGTTAATAATTTCGTTGAGGCATTATTGCTGCGAGATTCTGATCCTACATCTTGCCTCTTCTCATATCTTCTCTGCGAAGTAGAGAATGATGTGAGAAATGCCGCAGTTATCCATCACTTCATATTCTGCATTTATCATATGTATCCTTTCTCCCATCTGTTTCTTGACACGTCTTATGTAACTGCTGCTTTTTAACCGCTCACGTCTTTTCGCATTAATCGTGTTTATCTTCTCGAGAAAAAATTTCCTCTATGTATACTCTCCTTTTACTCTCTTTTTCTCTCCTTTTACTCTCTTTTTATATTCTCTGCAACTTCATCGTTCTTATGAAAATTCCGCCATTGCAACTTTTTCTTCTTTCTTCTTCTTTCAATATTTTTAATTTCTTCTTCATCTCCATACTGTTTCCTCTGTAGATCTTCATCATTCGTATTTTCTTTTTAATTTTTACGAATTAATCTTCCTGCTGGTGTTTTCCATGGATTCATTGAGGTTAGTTTTCTTTTTTCTTTCTTATAGGTTTTGCTGAAATTGATCTTGTTTACTGCCTTATTTGATGTTGTTTATGTGATTCCCATACTGTTGTTATTTCAGCAAAAACGCCTCTAACACCAAATTTACGGTTCAGAACCCTAATATTTCCAAATAGCAACATAAGGTTGTTGTAAACAAAAGAAAGTCTGCGAATCAGAAGGTGGTAAGAAACATTATTCTTTTCTAATAACAATATTGTTGCCTATGTTACTTATCCGGATTGTGATTCGCAGGATGATAAGGATTCCAGCAAACCTCTCAAGAAATCTCGCCACCTCAAAATCGTTGAAACCTCTGTTCCATTTCACTTACTTATCCCTTCAAAATTTCCTGCGACATCTTCACAAATTAAACCATTATCTCCAATTCGAGAGAGTTTTCCTCAGATTTCATCCCTTCAACTGACCTTTCAATGATTGAAACCCCCCTTATTAATCCTTCCGTGAATGAAACTTCTTCTCCTTCTATTGATAATGTTTCCCAATCTTCTATCATTGCCAGTTCTCTGCCTGAGCCCCTTCCTTTAAATATTGCTTTCAAAGTTTTGTCTGAGGTTCTGGATGATGTTAAGAAGCCTCCCATTGATCCTGTCAAGTCTGGTGTTTGCGAAATTCTGAGTAACTATTTTGGCTCTGACAGAGATGCTTCGCAAATAACATTTGAAAAAGAGATTGAAATCTTGAATAAGAATCTCCAAATGATGACTTTAGAGTGTAATGCTCTTCGTCATGAAAATCAAAAGCTTCAGAATGTTTCGCTGGATCGTGACAATCTTTGCAGGAAGAATGATGAACTGAGAGGTATGATTTCCTTACCTGAATCTTCAATTTGCCTTTCTGATGATTTTATCCTTTCCATATTTAATTATCCTTGAAATCCCTTTTTCGCATGTTAAGCCTTAAACCAGAAACGAATAATGGAGAGATATCAATTTGAATCTGTTGTTGAAGAAGCCCGTTGGTAGGCTTCTAAAAGGTCCTACAAATTATAACCGCAAGTGCACGGTGTCGAAAGTGGCAAATGTGCAAGTACGGGTCAATCCACAGAGATCGGGTGTGTTTTGGAATGCTTCTAGCTATTTTGGGTTCTAAATTTGCTAATGGGCTTTGAATACCAAAGGGGTCTTGAATATCAATGGTCTTTGAATACCCTTTGGAACTGTTGGGCTGAACTGAGCTTGGGCTCAGAAATATGGACTATGGGCTTTAGGTCTTAAACCTTGTTTTGGGCTTTTGGGTTGAACAACTGGGCTTTGGTTAAGCCCACAGTTGACTGAATTGGGCTTCAGTTTGAAGTGTGACTTGGGCTTGGGATGTATTGGGCTTAGCTATTGAACTAGGCCTTTGGGCTTAGTGAACTGTGGCTGGACTTGGCAGGAAGCAGCAGCAGGCAACAGAAGGGCTGCAGCAGCAGCTGCAGGGGAAGGAAAGCAGCAGCAGCAAGACTGCACAGCAGCTGCACAAGCAGTGCAAGTAGCAGCACAGCAGATGAAAGTGCACAGCAAGGCAAGTGCACAACAAGAAAAGAAGTAGCAGCACAAGCAGCAGGAGCAAGAGTGGCAGCAGCTTGGCAGGGCAGCTGCACAAGCAGTGCAAAGAAAGAGCTGCACAGCAGCACAAGAGAGCACACAGCAGGGGACAGCAAATAGAATGTACAAGCAAGGAACAAAGCAACAGCAAAATAAAAGTGAACAGAAGCAAATGAAAATTACAGTGGACAAAACAATGCAAAAGCAACAGAAAATAAAATGAAAGATACAACAGGGCAACAGCAAAAGCAAAGAACAAAACAAGAATGGACCAAGGCCTAAGGCCAAGGGCAGGGGTGATAAAGAAACTGACAAGAAGCAATACTAAGGCAAGAATACAGGCATTCCTATAGAATGGGTTGAAAACTAGCTTGCTATAAGCACTAGCTTCTCCCAATGCACAATCAACACTGCAACCTAAGCATACAAGGAGAATGGCAAGAACATCAGCTTGCTATGAGCACTGATTTCTTGCCATTGCACAATCAGCACATTGCTTCACAGATACCTAGCCTAGCATTCCTTCAAATGACAGTAAAACAAACATGACAGGAACATTGATACTAACAGTGAGCAACAACACAAGTTAACAGGACTAACTGACTAACAATGAACAAAACTATAAATAACAGGAGACAAGCATAACAGGAATACAACATGAACATGAAACTGAACTACAAAGATTTAAAACATGGAACAATGAACAAGAACAACACAACTGTGAACTGAAATTAAGCAGTGACTGAAAATTGAAAATTGAACTAAAGTTAACAGTTAACAGGACATGAGAGTCCTGGATGTGGGCTAATCCCAACATAGTTTTAACATACACCCATCATCCCAATTTATAGTTACAAGCACAATTAGGGTTCTATAAAAAAATCCCAAATTAACAGTAGACTAGGGTTTGATTTTTTTACCTAATTTGATGTAGCAACATCAAATTAACCTCGACCCATTCTTCTCCTTGGTCTGCTGCACTTTCCCTTCCATGCTCCTATTTCTACTCGAGACTCACCTATTTGACTGATTTCTCACCTAGGGTTTCAGAAAAAGAGTGGTGAGAAATCAGTGAAATAGAGGGCTAGAGAGAGGGGTATTAGGTGGTTTAGGTAATATGGGTGGTTGTGATGATGGTATGGTTGTGGCAGGGGAAGACAGTGGAGGTGGTGGCGATGGCAGTGGAGAAGGTGGCTCTGCACACAGGGTATGGTGGTGAAGCAGGGTGAGGGTGATGGAAGAGTGGCTCGAGAGAATAGGAGAAGGATCTGTTTGGTTGGGTGTAGGTTCTCGGTCGCTAGGGTGTTAGGCGGATCCATCGAGTCGGATGAACAGCGAGGATGAGCCGTGGGATATGGAGCTGGTAGGTAGATCGGACGGTAATGCGGAGGTAAGCGATGAGCGACCGTTGGATTATATGATACAACAAAATCAACGATGCCAGATGGAGTTAGGTACTGTAGTGATAGGCGGGTATATCAAACTTCGATGCGCAGCAAGGGAGCGACCGTTGGATTCAACTACCATCTAATCTGAAGGCTTGGAATTTCAGCGCTGTGGTGCTTGGCAGAGACATCAGATTTTGATGATCAGCAAGGAGCGACCGTTGCTTCTGAGAAATGATCTGATGGCTGAGAACGGAGGCGCTTTTGTGTGTAGAAAATGAGGTTGTGCGCACCATTCTTCGCGGCTTCCTTGCGTAATTTCTCCCGGCTTTTCACTACTTTTCTGCTCTTTTCGCTCCGCGATTCATCCGAACTTTATTTATTACCTAAAAATGCAAAATTAATTAATAAAAATATTATTCTTGAAAACAATGAAAATACAGAATATGGGATAAAATGTAGAATTAATGCACAAAGATGAGTTAAAATGCCAACAAAAAGGGATAAATATATACAATATTTGGCACTCATCAAATACCCCCAAACCTGAATTTTACTTGTCCTCAAGTAAAACAAAACTAAGGAAATCCTAACTATACCACTGTCGCTGGTCTCTCGAATGCATTTAGCGTATGCACTAAGCCTTTTAAACCACTAAGTGTCCCTAGTGGACGAGTGAAGTCTCGTGAAGGTTTACCAGAGGTGTGCCTACAAAACCTAAGGACAAAATATAAGCTCAGATTCCGTCAAATGTGATATGTGCAAAACAGTTAAGCTCACAGCAAAATGGAGATGTCAATCTAGCTATCAAGGCACAATCCTAGCACTGATAACAAATAAGGACATGTGATAAGAGTGTAAAGTGTATCTACACATGTGTAAAGAAAGATCTGAAGTCATGACTACTAATCACCAAGAGATAGTTTCTCAGGCTAAGAACTGAGGTCGAAATCTAGCTAGCTGTCCGGACTTTACGAGAATTGTGAATGAGTTGGAGGTATTTCACAATTACTCGCGTTGTACATCAATGGCATACACCCTCCTTGCTTATTACAACGAAACAACAAAAGATGACTATTTACATGACTCTTATTTACATTGACAAATCTCTTTTTATTTTTGGAACAAGAGATGATGGAATTGATAAATACTTGATTTTTTTTGGTATTTTTTCTGATTTTTTTTTTCTGAATATATACATCTTTTTTTTTTTTTTTATTTTTTTTTTTTTTTTATTTTTTTTTTTTTTTTTTTTTTTTTTTTTTTTAACAACTGGAAACACTTTTGATACATAACAAAAAGGAAACAAAAGATTACATGACACTTTGCAAGAGGTAGCCCTTTTTGATGCACCCAGTTAAATTCGATGGTTGTTTTTCTTAATGTAACCTCCATCTTCTATCCCAACCAACCAAAGAACAAGCTAGTCAAGTTTCGTTCAGTATTCTAAAGTGATTGGCAATCGTAACTTCCTATCAAACACCTTGAAGATCGAGGCCATACATGTATTGGTAGATCGTGCGCGTGCAAATTTCTTATCACGATGTGAATTGTGCTAGAATCAGGGTGCCTAAATATCTAGACTAAGACTCCTAATAATTATACATATTTGCACAAGAGTCAACATTTCAAGGTAAATGAGCTCCATTTTTTATGATTTTTTTTTTTTTTTTCAATTTTTTAATTTTTTTAGAATTTTGATTTTTCAATTTTTTTTTTTTGGAATTTTTCAATTTTTTCAAAAAGAAGGAGTTCGTTTTCAATTATGGCAATTATCATGGTATCTACTCTATACCCCCAAACCTAAACTAAACATTGTCCTCAATGTTTCAAAATATGGAAAGAATTAAAATGCAACATATGGAAAGGGACATGTTGAGTAGAGTAAAAGGAGAGAGAATACCCGATTTCGGCGAAAGCAGAATTAAAACTCCGTTATTCAAGGCAAAAATCCAACATATTTTAGCCGAGATGATATTGGATTAGCAAAATATATACAAAAGGAACAAAAGGTTTTTTTTTTTTTTTTTTTTTTTTTTTTTTTTTTTTTTTTTTTTTTTTTTTTTTTTTTTTTTTTTTTCAAAAACTAAAATTAAGAAAAATAAAATTTGGTTTTTGAAATGGGAGCAAGCCCACTGTGCAAGCCTCTAATGGAATGGAATGAAGGCTGCGGCCTACGAAAATCCAAGTTTTAATTTTGAAAGTTTAATTTGGCCCAGTTGGTTAAGGCCCGACGTTTGTTTTAAAACTTTGGTTTCGAGGTCACTTTCGAGTGGAATACAAGTCCAATTGATGCTTACAAGCTCAGCTGGGTTTAAACCCAGAGTTCAAAATACAAGTCCAATGAAAGAATTTAAACAAGCCCACAAAAAAAAAAAAAGCCCACAAATAAATTATTACAAACCCAAAATAGAAAAATAAAAAGCCCAAAAAAATTGGGTTAATTATTACAAGCCCACAAATAAAAAATTGGAAGCCCACAGGTTGGGTTCTCTCAAATGGAATGGGTTTAGGCTTACCTTTTTAGCACAGCCCAGCTGCTCTGATATTGTTGCAAAAACCCAGTTGGGTTTTGGTTCTTTTCCTTGGTGGCGTCCCAGCAGAGGAAAAACAGGTTCAAAACAGCAGGTCCAACAGCAAATGAAATGAAGCAGATGCAGATGCAAATGCTATGACATGAAATACAAATTAGCTAATAAAAACACAGATAAAACACAGCACCAATCCCCGGCAGCGGCGCCAAAAACTTGGTAGGCTTCTAAAAGGTCCTACAAATTATAACCGCAAGTGCACGGTGTCGAAAGTGGCAAATGTGCAAGTACGGGTCAATCCACAGAGATCGGGTGTGTTTTGGAATGCTTCTAGCTATTTTGGGTTCTAAATTTGCTAATGGGCTTTGAATACCAAAGGGGTCTTGAATATCAATGGTCTTTGAATACCCTTTGGAACTGTTGGGCTGAACTGAGCTTGGGCTCAGAAATATGGACTATGGGCTTTAGGTCTTAAACCTTGTTTTGGGCTTTTGGGTTGAACAACTGGGCTTTGGTTAAGCCCACAGTTGACTGAATTGGGCTTCAGTTTGAAGTGTGACTTGGGCTTGGGATGTATTGGGCTTAGCTATTGAACTAGGCCTTTGGGCTTAGTGAACTGTGGCTGGACTTGGCAGGAAGCAGCAGCAGGCAACAGAAGGGCTGCAGCAGCAGCTGCAGGGGAAGGAAAGCAGCAGCAGCAAGACTGCACAGCAGCTGCACAAGCAGTGCAAGTAGCAGCACAGCAGATGAAAGTGCACAGCAAGGCAAGTGCACAACAAGAAAAGAAGTAGCAGCACAAGCAGCAGGAGCAAGAGTGGCAGCAGCTTGGCAGGGCAGCTGCACAAGCAGTGCAAAGAAAGAGCTGCACAGCAGCACAAGAGAGCACACAGCAGGGGACAGCAAATAGAATGTACAAGCAAGGAACAAAGCAACAGCAAAATAAAAGTGAACAGAAGCAAATGAAAATTACAGTGGACAAAACAATGCAAAAGCAACAGAAAATAAAATGAAAGATACAACAGGGCAACAGCAAAAGCAAAGAACAAAACAAGAATGGACCAAGGCCTAAGGCCAAGGGCAGGGGTGATAAAGAAACTGACAAGAAGCAATACTAAGGCAAGAATACAGGCATTCCTATAGAATGGGTTGAAAACTAGCTTGCTATAAGCACTAGCTTCTCCCAATGCACAATCAACACTGCAACCTAAGCATACAAGGAGAATGGCAAGAACATCAGCTTGCTATGAGCACTGATTTCTTGCCATTGCACAATCAGCACATTGCTTCACAGATACCTAGCCTAGCATTCCTTCAAATGACAGTAAACAAACATGACAGGAACATTGATACTAACAGTGAGCAACAACACAAGTTAACAGGACTAACTGACTAACAATGAACAAAACTATAAATAACAGGAGACAAGCATAACAGGAATACAACATGAACATGAAACTGAACTACAAAGATTTAAAACATGGAACAATGAACAAGAACAACACAACTGTGAACTGAAATTAAGCAGTGACTGAAAATTGAAAATTGAACTAAAGTTAACAGTTAACAGGACATGAGAGTCCTGGATGTGGGCTAATCCCAACATAGTTTTAACATACACCCATCATCCCAATTATAGTTACAAGCACAATTAGGGTTCTATAAAAAAAATCCCAAATTAACAGTAGACTAGGGTTTGATTTTTTTACCTAATTTGATGTAGCAACATCAAATTAACCTCGACCCATTCTTCTCCTTGGTCTGCTGCACCTTTCCCATGCTCCTATTTTACTCGAGACTCACTATTTGACTGATTTCTCACCTAGGGTTCAGAGAAAAGAGTGGTGAGAAATCAGTGAAATAGAGGGCTAGAGAGAGGGGTATTAGGTGGTTTAGGTAATATGGGTGGTTGTGATGATGGTATGGTTGTGGCAGGGGAAGACAGTGGAGGTGGTGGCGATGGCAGTGGAGAAGGTGGCTCTGCACACAGGGTATGGTGGTGAAGCAGGGTGAGGGTGATGGAAGAGTGGCTCGAGAGAATAGGAGAAGGATCTGTTTGGTTGGGTGTAGGTTCTCGGTCGCTAGGGTGTTAGGCGGATCCATCGAGTCGGATGAACAGCGAGGATGAGCCGTGGGATATGGAGCTGGTAGGTAGATCGGACGGTAATGCGGAGGTAAGCGATGAGCGACCGTTGGATTATATGATACAACAAAATCAACGATGCCAGATGGAGTTAGGTACTGTAGTGATAGGCGGGTATATCAAACTTCGATGCGCAGCAAGGGAGCGACCGTTGGATTCAACTACCATCTAATCTGAAGGCTTGGAATTTCAGCGCTGTGGTGCTTGGCAGAGACATCAGATTTTGATGATCAGCAAGGAGCGACCGTCGGATGCTTCTGAGAAATGATCTGATGGCTGAGAACGGAGGCGCTTTTGTGTGTAGAAAATGAGGTTGTGCGCACCATTCTTCGCGGCTTCCTTGCGTAATTTCTCCCGGCTTTTCACTACTTTTCTGCTCTTTTCGCTCCGCGATTCATCCGAACTTTATTTATTACCTAAAAATGCAAAATTAATTAATAAAAATATTTATTCTTGAAAACAATGAAAATACAGAATATGGGATAAAATGTAGAATTAATGCACAAAAGATGAGTTAAAATGCCAACAAAAAGGGATAAATATATACAATATTTGGCACTCATCACCCGTGTTGATAAACAGATTTTGACGGATCAATATAACCAATCAGATAACCTCTATTGATCATATAAATAATCTTACCAATGAAAATACCCAATTAGTTCAGAGGCAAAATTTATTAAGTAATGAAGTATCTCGCCTCTCTTATTCTTTAACTAAAGCTAATCTAGGGATGGAAACTTTATCAGATGAGAATAAAATTCTATCTCAAGAGAAGCGAACTTATTTAAACAAGATGGCGATGTCTTCGCAACAACTTAGCATCCTTCAGAAAGTATGTGATGACCAAGAACAATCTCTTCGCTCCTTAAGAAATGAACTTAAAGAAGTAACAGAGACATCTATCGCTGAAAGATATTCACTCATTCAAGGTAGAATAGCTTTAAGTGTAAAGGAGAACCAACTTAAAGAACAATATTCCAAATTAGAAGAATCGTATTCTTCACTTGCGAAGAAAAATGCCTTTCTTATTTCTAAAGAGAAAAATCTTCAGTCTCGACTTAAAGGTTTAGTTGGAGATAAATTTGATAATGCGATGGACCGTTGGGAGAATAGTTGTTTGACCTTGATTCATCACCTTATTTCGCAAAAGGAAGGTAGTCATAATAGTTTGACTGCTTTAACTATCTCTTCTTTGTCATACCTTTTTGAGTTCTTCATCTTACTGAAATTTTGTATTCTACTTTTCGCAGAGTCTGAGACAAATCTTCATTCCTCCATTTCTGTTTTGGAGGATAAATATGCCAAAATTCGCAAAGAAAATGCACTACTCGTCTTTGTCCTTACTGGTTCTCGCGACCGAGCAGAAAGAAGACTTGATTATCTTGCTTACTTTAAGGATATTCAAGATAGGAATCATCAGAGAGCACTTCTTCGTCAAGTTCATCTCCGGGCTGAAGTTCTGGTGAATGATATTTTATTCTCCAAATATCTTCCTCCTACATCAATCGAACCTTTGGAAGTAGATGATGATGAAATTCCTCGTCCTGCCGACAGTGATTATGATTATGAAAGTGGTGGAGAGGATAATCTTTTGGAAGATGAAGAAGAGATCCCTTCTAAGGAAACAACTGCTGGTGCTAATCAAGATGGAAGCGAAAAAGAAATCCCTTCTAAAGAAGTAATTGCTGGCGATAATCAAGATGGCGGCGAAAAAGAAGTCCCTCTCAAAGAAATTATTGTTGGTGAAGATCAGAATCGAAATGAAGAAAAGGCTGGTGATAATGAGAACATTGGCGAAGAGTTTCTTATCTAGTTCTATCTTCTTGAACTGTTTCATCTTTATTATTTCTTGCGAATAATATTCTTCAACCAACTTTGGAATTAATTTTCTCTTTTAATATTTTGCTGGCGAGAAAGATAATGCCTCTTGTTTACTGATTCCCATACTTGCCTCTCATTATCTTTCTTGCGAGAAATGATCTGTTATGAATATTTTGTTTTGTCATGTGGTCTTATTTTGCCTTCCTAATTAAAGGTCTTATTATGCCACCTCTTTTTATTACGACAAAATCGCAGGACGTCCTTGCATTTTCATGCAAAAACCCATTGATCTTGCCTTTACTTTTTCTTTTGTATTATCGCCTCTTCAGGATTGTTGCGACAATATGACATGCCTAAATATTCTTGCGAAAATAAAGCCCCATGACATTGTCGTCGTGCGACGAAATCACAGGACGTCTTCGCACTTTCATGCGAAAACCCATTGATCTCGTCTTATCTTTCTCTTTAGTATTATTGCCTCTTCAGGATTTTCGCACAAATATGACAAGCCTTAATACCCTTGCGAGTAAAAATCCTCATGACATTTGCGTCTTAAGACACTTATCAGCTCCCTAATGGAGGGTGCCGCCCTTATCTCCCCCCTGGTTGCCCCTTCAAGGAGACGTACCTCTACCATACAAGGTTGGCTCCTCCCATCCGGTCTTAACAACAACCAGTTGTTTTCGCAGCCTCTTATCCCTTTTACCTATAGGGTTTATGGTTACGAGACTGCACCCTAAGTGGGGTTTTCTTCGGGCCGAGTGCAGTATAAGCCAAGACTTGTCAAGAATGGCAAGGTACGCTCCAGACGCCCCTGGAACTCTTGACTCAACCGTGTACCTCAGCGCCTTGGTCAGATTCTGCACTCCTTGGGAGAGTCTTTATTACCTTAGTCGCCCAACCTAAGTCGTATGCTTAAGCTGAGAATCCAAGGTGCCTCTCCCGGATGGGCTTTATTGACCCCAAATCTCCATGACTCAGGTTCCGGGGGCGGTGTAGCCTTTCCCTGAGCCATGCAACAGGTACCCTATTATATGACGTACTTTAGGTCTTACATTTTCCTCTTGCGAAATTTTATTCACGAACTAGGGTGTACGCCATAAAGGTTCTCCCCTTTATCTTTTGTCATTGTTCTCTGATTATCTCTGCGAAAGTTTCGCATATCATGATCTTGTTTTGATGTGAATAATCTCGCAACTATTCTTTTATTGAATGTTTATTCGCAATCATTTTGTTGCATCATACATAACTTCTCAAAGCTTCTTATGGATAATATCTCTTTAAGTACAATCTGTTCCATGGTCTGTCAAGTCTATGACCAACATCTCTACCTTCTGGATCCATTAATTTATAAGCTCCTGTCCCAACTATCTCCTTAATGATGTAAGGTCCATCCCATTTTTTCGCTAACTTTCCACCATTTTCTCGCTGATATATTGGTGTCTCTCGCAGAACTAAATCTCCTGGTTAAAATTCACGTATTTTGACACGTTTATTATATTCTCGGGCTAATCTTCACTGATAATTCTCCATATGCTGTAAAGCTCTTTCTCTTTTTTTCTAACTCATCAAGTTTGCTTAAGATCAAACCCGCACTAAGATTTTTCTCCCAAGCTTCTCTCTTTGTCGTCGGAATAACAACTTCTGTTGGTAGCACCGCTTCAACTCCGTATGTTAAATAAAAAGGTGACATTCCAGTAGCTTCTCTTCTAGTTGTGTTATAAGCCCATACTGCATTATATACTTGTTCGCACCATGCTCTATGATGTCCTTCTAATTTTTTCTTTAATATATCTGCAATTGTGTTGTTTGTTGCCTCTTCCTGTCCATTAGCTTGTGGATACTGAGGAGTAGACTTTCCACATTTTATCTTAAATGTATTAAGTAACATTTCTATATTCTGCCCTTCAAACGGTTTCCAATTATCAGATACCAACTGCGCTGGAATTCCGAATATGCAAATAATATTTTCAAATATGAATGTAAAGATATCTTTGTCGCGAACATGCTGTACTGCCTTTACTTCTGTCCATTTTGTGAAATAATCTGTTGCGACTATTAAGTATCTTCTTTGTCCAGATCCTGGTAAAAATGGCCCCACAATATCTAAGCCCACTTTCCAAAAGGCCATACACTGGTTGAAGATGACAATGGTGCTCCAGGTGCATGTATTTTCTTTCCGTGCCTCTGACAATCTTCACAACGTCTTGATATTTGTTTTGCATCTTCGTGCATGTATGGCCAGTAATAGCATTGCATTTTTGCTCTATGTGCCAAAGATCTTCTCTCGCTATGATTGCCAGCATCCCCACTATGTAACATTTTTAACACCTTTTCCCCTTCTTCTCGTGTCAAACATCTGAGTGATGGTCCATTAAAGGATTTTTGGTATAACAGCCCATCTCTTAATTCATAATTTGTTGCTCGGCTTTTTACCTTGTGTGCTTCCAATCTGTTTCTTGGTGTTTCTCCTTTCGCTAAATATGTATAAAGTTCTGTTCTCCAATCTGCGATATTGTTCGTTTGTTCTTTTTCTCCACCTTCTATCATCATTACGTTTTCTTCTTCTTCTTCTTCTTTATTGATTGATGGTGACAGAAGTGTCTGTATTTTTATGCATCTCGCAGTTGGATCTGTCATCATGCTTGATATGAAAGCAAAAGCATTTGCGAGTCTGTTATCCTTCCTTGAAATGTGCCTCCATTTTATCTTCGGGATTTTCGATCACAATTCTTCAACGAGCTTCTTGTATTTCTTCAAGGATGGTTCATTTGTAGTATACTCTCCCTTTATTTGGAGAATAACTAGCTGTGAATCACTAGTGATCCTGGCATTTTCTAGTTTCATTTCTATGGCGAACTTTAAGGCATGTAGCACAGCTTCATATTTCGTTTCGTTATTAGTGGATGCAAATTCCAATCTGAATGAAAAAGCCATCTTCGCTCCTTCTGGCGAAATTAAAACAATTCCAACTCTATTGCCTTCCCCATTTGATGATTCATCTACCAATATCTACCATCTATTTGGTTCTGTTAATAAGTCTTTTGGATCTCCATGTTCTTCTTCTATATCCATCATCTCCTCCACCGCTTCATAATCTTCTAAAGGAAATTCTGCTAAGAAATCTGCGACAACTTGTGATTTTGGTGAAGATAATATTTCATATTTGATTTCAAAATGTCCTACTTGTGCATTCCATCTCTCCACCCTACCTGATCTTTTTGAATTTTTCATCACTGATTCAATTGGTACTTTTGTTAGCACCCTTATCTTGTGTGCTTGAAAATATATGCGAAGCTTAAATGCGGCGTATACTAATGCTAAAATTAGCTTTTCAATTTTTGAATAATTCCTCTCTGCAACATTAAATGTTTTGCTGATGTAATAAATGGGCTTTTCCACTCCTGCGTCCGTTCGCAATAACACAGCGCTTAAAGCATGTGATGTTGTCGCAAGATAGATCAATAGTTCTTCTCCTGGTTCTGCCTTTTGTAAAATAGATGTATTCATAAGGTGTTCTTTGATCCCCTGAAATTCTTTTTCACATTCATCAGTCCATTTGAATTTCGCACCCTTCTTGAGTATATTGAAAAAATGCTTACATTTGTCTGATGATCGGGAAATGAATCTTCCTAGCGAAGCTAAAAGTCCGTTCAATTTCTGTACATCCTTTATCGTTGCTGGTGTTGGCATGTCACGAACTGCTTTTACCTTTTCTGGATCAACTTGTATTCCTTCTTTTGATACAATGTAGCCTAAAAATTTTCCAGATGCAACCCCAAAAATGCATTTTTCAGGGTTCAGTTTAATGTTATAATGCCGCATCTGTTAAAAAATCTCTCTCAAATATTGTACATGATCTTTGGATTCTTTACTCTTCACCAACATGTCATCCACGTACACCTCTAATGTTTTGTGTATCCATTTCGCGAACACCTTCTCTACCATTCTTTGATATGTTGCTCCTGCATTTCGCAAACCAAAAGGCATTTTTGTATAACAGTATAAACCTCTTGGAGCAAAAAAAAAACAGTATGTTCTTGATCTTCTTCAACGAGGGGGATTTGGTTATAACCTTTGTACCCATCTAAAGAAGACACTCTATCATTTCCCGCTGCTGATTCAACCATTTGAGGAATATCCGACAATGGAAAACTATCTTTAGGGCAAGCCTTGTTTAAATCAGTGAAATCTATGCAAATTTTTATCCCTTTATTTTTCTTTGGAACAACAACCATGTTTGCTATCCACTTTGGGTATTTAGCTTCTCTTATAATTCCCGCCTCAAGCATTTTCTGTAATTCTTCTTCTCTTTGAGGATGATAGGTCGTTGCGATTTTTCTTATTCTCTGTTAAATGGTCTCACATTCTTGTTAATCTCCAACTTATGACATGCAATTGACGGATCTATTCCAGGTATCTCATCCATGCTCCCCGCGAAAATATCTTTATATTCCCGAAAAAGATTGACAGTTCTTTCTTCCTCTTCTTCATCCATCTTGGTTCCAATCCTCAGTATTAGGGGTTCTTCTATAGTCCCAACATTTACTTCTTTTGTTGGTTCTGCCGCAGTGTAACTGGCCTTGGGTTCTCCCATTGGTGTTGGTTCTTTTATCATCTTCACATGTCCATCTCCTTCCTCCGAAATTTCGCTGGGTATTCCTTTACCTTGTTTTGCTCTTATCATGTACACTCTAAATTCTTCTTCTTTCTGTGCCTCCTTTTCTATTTTTATGCGAAATTGTCGTTTTTTTGCTCGTCCTTCATAATGCTTTACTTCAATTTGATAACATAATTTCGCACTGTCAATATCTCCTCTAATCTCACCTACTCCCTTTGGCATGGGGAACCTGATGCATTGATGCAAAGTTGATGCTACAACTTTAATTGTGTGTATCTATGGCCTCCCCAACAACATGTTATATGGTGATTCCATATCTACTACGCATAGTGTCACTTGTGTTTCGATCTCTCCTAGTGGAATTCACACCACTATTTCTCCTTTAGATTTTGTTGTGGATTTTCCAAAGCCGTGAACAAGATATGTTGAACAAGACATTTCTTCATCTTTGAATCCCATTCCTTTGAACGCATGATAGAATATTATATCCATTGAACTTCCTGTATCGACTAAAGTTCTGTTCAATATCCATTCTTTCATGGATTTTGTTGTTGTCCCCTTATCTTTTCGTGTAATAGGTATTGTAATAACCAATGGAGATGTGTGGCTCAAATTTTCTTTTGGTATTTCTGCCGCCATGAATGTGATTTTTTGCTTTTCCCAATCTTTTAAGGGTGATGTTTTTTCTACCGCCATAACCTTTCTTCCTTCAAAATCTCGTTTATGTATCCTTCATTTGATGTTTTCATGGACTTCATTAACCATTGTTTTTCTTATCATATTACACTCCAATCTTTTGTCATCTTCATTGACTCTAATCATTTTTCTTTTAACTGGTTCACTGATTTATTTAATCGCTTTCTTGATTTGAACAATCTCAACAACAATCTTCAAGTCCCTATTTCTAGCGCCATTATGTAGTTGCAGGAAATCTTACACTACACCCCTCACAAGATTTCATTAACATTCAACTTATTTTTGGATTAACAATCTTAATTTTATTGATCAATCTTTGAACAATCTTACAAGAAAAGATAAAGGAATCAAGAATAACCACTACTCAAGATTTTCTCTCCTATTTACTTGCTTCTCACTCAAAAAAGATCTCTCTCTTCCTTTACAATTGAATGGTTATTTATAGGAAATCACATAGTGGATGACAGCTAATCTGTCCTTTATTTTAGAATATGACTAGCGACATTCTTGCAACTTTATAAATATCAATCTCGCAAACTTCCTTATTTTCGCGGGGTCGTCACACTTTTCTCATGATTTGGCTGATGTCGTTTATTATGTCGTTACTGAAGCTGTTCTGCGACACTGTCGTGTTGTTTTGTTAATAATTTCGCTGAGGCATTATTGCTGCGAGATTCTGATCCTATAATGACAATTAATGTTCGCTCGCAACAGAGTAGCATGGATTTCCCGAAGTGTCAGGATTAAGATATGCATAGAAGTACTCAATTAGAGACACGCAAAGTTATGTTGTCCTCTGAAATATAATTAGTGATTTTGCATGAACGCACAAAATTCACCAGAAATTGATTGATTTTGTGTCAGCCCACAAAATTCAATCTTTCGAACCTAATTTTACTAATTTACAAAAATTAGGTCTTTTTTGCGGCCTGCGCAACATCTCGAACCCTATTGGTCGATACCAAACCTAGGTAAGCTAGGAAATTAATCCTCCATGGACTAGTAGGAGCAAAATCCTACCAAAAGTAGAAAACAACAAATAAAGAGGAACCACAGCAAGTAAAAGCAGCAGCAAAGGGAGGCGTGGCCACGCCACTTGGTCGACCGATCTGCTCCAACAGGCGTCACCCGTGGACGATTGGCCACGCTCCATGTTGCCGCTTGCCGGCCCCCCTTTCCCATCGACCAATCATATCGCTTTAAATGAGAAACATGCACTTTCAATTAAAAGTTGAAGTTGGTTGGTCGAGTACTTAATTCCTTGAGGAATTGAACATATGCTGCCCATGTCAGTCTCAAAATGATCACGACCGTACGTTTTGGCCGGTCGATTTATCAAATCTAGCCACCTCCTAACATGGTCGGACAAGCACTATCATGCACACTGGCGAGCCCACTAGTTCTTAGGCCAATCAGAATCCTTCCAACTCGCAAGCGGATCCATTAAACGATTACCCAGAGTGGGTTGGCCGCGTGAGTTACAAAACCCTAATTTATGTTAGCAGCAGTATATTGCTGCCACATTGCGATCTTGGCCGCCCAATTTCGCCATCCGGATTGACCGACCTAGATTCAATATTAATCAACGGGCAAGTTTCGGACACACTCACCAGCGACCTGGCTATTGTGCTGGCCGATCGAACAGCTCCCAGCAAGCGACTAACACCAAAAACCGTTAGCCCAAAGTAGGTTGGCCACACGGCTATTAAACCCTAAATTGAATTAACGACAGTATGTAACTGTCGCAAATCATCTCGGCCTTCCAACTTCGCTAGCCCAATCAATTGGCCTAGATCTAATTTTAGGGGACCAATGAGACATCGCCATGGTCACTATCCACCCCTCTTCCATAAGGAACAACCGGCCAAGCCGCGGCCTGCCCGTATGGCTCATAAAAGATCACCCAAAAATGGCTAGTCGAGCTGCCAATAGGAATTTTGATAAATTCAGCAGCAGCCGTTAAATGCCGCAAATCATCTCGGCCATCCAACTTCGCTAGCCAAATTGACCAGCCTAGATCAAATCTTAGGCGACCAATAAGATTTCGCCATGGTCGCCAACCGTCACTCTCCTATAAGGACCGATTGGCCTACCTTTGGCGCGCATAAATGGCTCCCATCAGCTTCTCGAAAATGGCCGGTCGTGCTCCTTTTGAGACATTAGGCTCCGCGACTAACTTAAGCAAGCCTTACACAACGATGCTTCATGAGCATCGATTATTTTAAGTTGCTTGCTTAAAAGCGATGCATTATATGCATCGATTATAAACAATGTTTTATAAGTATCGATTTCACAAATAATTTAATTATTTGACCTAAGAAGCGTTACGTGTTATTTCTTGCGGCAAGCCTCATGGATCGACTTGTAATACATGACCACCCGCTTCCTAGTTTGCGCGTGATTGGTCAAAATAACTAGGTCCTGCAAACAAGACCCACTCAGCAACCTGCTGCATATTTTCATGAAAATACTCGAGACATCAAACATGTCACAAACTGAGGGATGTTCATCAGGGTATTGGTCTGGAGGTTTACAGCGTGCGACGTGCAACACACTCATTATGAGAAAGTGTCAGGAAAGACGGACAGTTAGTGGCAGCAGAGAAGTAGTGGGTATACACCAACCCGTCTTCCCTCATTGAAAGACGTGGTTTTCAAAATTTTCACACGATCCCACTTTTCCATCACTCAACTAATATCACTTCCTATGAGATCAGGGTGCGTTCAACTATGACTTATATAAACAGGTTTTCAACCTATTTCAACCAACAATGGTTATCAACACAAGTATCTAGAAAAACACAAAAGAACTCACAACTTACGTTCCGCAAGCGAGTTCCACATTCTGATACAAGTCATAAAACAACCACACCTTTAGAGTTATCCATTATGATATTAACACCTTCTTCACTTCCCTCCCTAAGATCAACCCTACTCCTTCATTTTGTGACCGTGTTAGAGCATTGCTCAGTCGAACTCGCATGTGTTGATATCTCAAGCATGTTTGTCAATGTTAGTGATCAAACCTATAAGTATTGATTTCTAGTATACTATATCTAAGTCTCGGACTAGGATAGAAAGTGTAGTTGAGCTCAAGAACTCCATGGAAATCATCATACAAGGCGAAGAACTACTCAATGAACTGGTGGAACTTCATCGTCTAAAAAGTATGTGGAGACTTGAACTTATCTATCACTCAAAATTCTATCTATTTTATCTTCTATTTTGAGACAAAAGTCATTTTGTTATGTAGACTTTGATTATACACATTTGCTATTTCGAGCCGAGTTTATCTCGCCTATCTATTTCTCGAAATATATGTTGGTAAGCTTTTGCTTTGGCCAAGTTCATCTTTACCTAGTGACGAAAGTCATGTTATGTTTCAATCACTTTGAAAATTGCTTACTTTGACGAAAAATAGTTTGTGAATAAAAACTATATAATAACGTCCTCTAAGAATGTTTCAATGATTGAAATGAGAGTTTAGATTATATAACCAATGATTGATATAAGCATTGTGTGGTAACACATATATGTATAAGTCCTTTTTCCTTGAACCGAAGTTTGCGAACTTTGTTGATCAAGAGAACCGGAACAAGAGCTGTGAACTCAGTCCGCGAACTGGCGGAATTTCTCGACCCGAGAAAATCTGCTGGAGTTTGAGAACTCCTTCCGGGAAGTTAAGTCCGCGAACTAAGTATGCGAACTTAAGTTGGTTATATATAAAGACGATTGTTTGTGAACGTATATTTATATTAACTAAGGAATGCAAAATGCAAACCGTGGCTATAAAGTTCATGAACCGACTCGAGTGAATCAAATCGTTTTTGCTTCAATTGTGTCTTGTGTAGTTACACAAGATTTCCTTGCAATTAAACAACTCTCTAACTAGTTCATTTGAGTCATTTGAACTAGTTATGGTGAAGAAGAATATGGTTCATATGAAAGTGCTCATATGGCTAACCATTTGGTTAACTATTGTTGAACCAACAAATGTACATATTTGGGTATGGTTACACAAACCTAAAATCGTGCATTTCATTTGTGTGTAACAAGCTAAGTTTTCGATCCAACGGTTGAAAGATGTTAGCTTGAATCTAATCAGGTTTTCATCTAACGGTGAATATTGAATGCTTTGTTACCAAGCTAACATTGATTGCAAATCCTGATTTGAAAGACTATATAAAGGAGAACTCTAGCAACTGGGAAACCTAATCCCCACACCTCCTGCGTGATACTAGTTGTATTAGCTAGAGTCGATTCTCCTTTAACCTTAGGTTTCTTCTTGTAAACCAGGTTAACGACTTAAAGACTTCATTGGGATTGTGAAGCCAGACCGATACTACTTTCTCGTAATTGTGTGATCTGATCTTGCTGATTCTATCATTTTGAGTACAATCGTAACGATTGGCTTGAGATTAATATCTCTGATAGGCAAGATATAAAAGTATTCACACACATCTTCGTCTCATCGTTTGTGATTCCACAATATCTTCTTTCGCCACGTCGATTAATATTATTGTGAGGTGATTGATAATATTAGGTTGTTCTTCGGGAATATAAGTCTGGTTTATCAATTGGTTCATGTTCACCTTGATTTATCAAAAGACAGAACAAAAACTCGTATGTATTTCTGTGAGAGACAGATTTATCTATTATTGTAGACTTTTCTGTGTTATACATATTTGTTTATTAAAGTCTTCGACTTTGGGTCGTAGCAACTCTTAGTTGTGGGTGAGATCAGCTAAGGGAATCAAGTGCGTAGTATCCTGCTGGGATCAGAGACGTAGGAGCATAATTGTACCTTGGATCAGTGTGAGATTGATTGGGGTTCACCTACAGTCCAGACCGAAGTTAGTTTGTAGTAGGCTAGTGTCTGTAGCGGCTTAATAGAGTGTGTGTTCAATCTGGACTAGGTCCCGGGGTTTTTCTGCATTTGCGGTTTCCTCGTTAACAAAATTGTGGTGTCTGTGTTATTTCTATTCCGCATTATATTTTGTTATATAATTGAAATATCACAGATTGTGTGTTAGAATCAATCAATTGGAAATTCGACCCTTCGTTGTTGATTGCAATTGATTGATACTTGAACATTGGTCTTTGGTACCGTTCAAGTGATTTCTCTTGTATTCAATTAGACTCGCAGATTATTATTTGCTTGAGTAAAAATTGAATCGAGAAAGAGAGATATTAACTCTTTGATATACTTTATTAAGATTGATTCTAGTTGATTCTCTTGAAAATATATTGGAGTTTTTCCATACAGATTGCTAATCGAAATATTGGGTGAGGTTGTTGTACCCTCGCTTTTTCAATTGGTATCAGAGCAGGAAAACACATTAAAGACCTTATAAGTCTGTGTTTGTAGCGATCTGATATGGACAAAAGTGCTATCTCAATAAATGCACCACCAGATCCAGGGATTTCTAAATTCTCTTCCATGAATGATTTAATAAAATATGTAGAAGAAATTCTATCTAAACCTCCACCAGGTTTAAAATCCCTTGAAGTGTTTTTAGGGCTTGAAAAGAAGCTTGAGAGTTTATCTCTTGATGTTGAGTTGTACCTCCAGAAAGAGCAAGAATCTCTTGACAGGCTAAATCAAGTTATGATGAATAATATTTATGTTGAGGTTGATATTGATATTGATTTACTAATCAGTGAGAGCAATGTTGCTCCTCTGCGTAATCTAATTAGTTGTAACAAACTAAACGAATTATAGAGGAGTTTAAATCTCAGTCATCTGAGTGTATCACCTCAAAGCATGAATTGATTCGTTGCTCAATTCCTGATACTTCTTATCAAGATAGTAGTATTGTCTTCTTTTATGAAGAAGCTAGGATGTATCTGTTTATCAAAAGAGTTTCTCTTCGCAGTACTATAAACTATCCGCAGAAACTGTTTTTTATAAGTTGGAAAACAAAAAATCAGAAACACAAATCTTTTTGGGTTCTCTTGAAGCTCTTTGATAGACTTATAAAAACAGTTCCTTGGGTGTTTCTCAACACTACAAGATATAAGAGTTGCTGGAAAGAAACTCTCTCTTGATGCCATGGTGAGCAAGACATTGTTCACATCAACACAACTTGTTTGTGTTAAAAGTGCATCCTCACCAAGAAACGCCATGTTATGTATACGGTGAGGGAAGCACAAGAACTGGGGTACACATATTAAGTTTGGTATGATTTTGAATGTTTGGTAACACTGTAGAATTCAATCGGATTTTTCTAAAAAGGTATGTCTCTAAACTTGAGCAGGTTTTATGATGATCTATGTACCTTGCTTATCGTTCATTTCTACCTATCTTGATCTGTGTTTAAGGTTCTTATATGTTTAGGTTTGAAAATAGTAGTTCGAGATGTTTGGAATTCATGGTACACATACTAGGTATGCATACCATCATTTAAAATCAAAATCCAGGGAGTAAAGTACGCATACCTGGTTTGCATACTGCTCCAGGTCATGAAAATTTGTTTGCAAACCCGTATGCATACTTGCCTGTAGACGTCGATTTTCGGTAAACTTGTTTTGGCCGTATATTCCTCGTCTGAACTCGGAAAGACCTCATTCTTTTTGTATTCTCTTCCTCTTTGAATTATCTTCAAAATGGAGATGAGAATACTTGAATTTGGATGAGTTAAGATTGGTATTTGTCCTGTCTCTTGTTTGTTGAGTGTTTTGCTCCGTTTCGTCGCACTTGTTCCACTTCTATTGGACTTGGACACTTGGATTCATGGAGTACTACTCTTATAGGATCTTTTGTAGCTTTTAAAAGAATGTTGTTGGTGGATCACAAAGAAGGAATTTCAAGAATGGGCAGTAATACGCATTACTATGGGTTTCTTGAATGTTCACAATCATTTTATGTGAACTATGGTGCATGGTCGTTAATGACTTTGTATATTCCTCTTTGTTAATAAAATCTTTTTATACGCCTTTGGTAGCTGTTTTTAGTATAAATCCGGGAGAAAAAGGTTGATTCTACCCTCTAAGGACAAATCATCTTATATGTGCATACGAGTTTGTCTTGACATCTAGTAAATCTTCTTTTTTCTTGTTTTGTTTAGAAGAATAACTTAAGTTTTGGAATAGCCATTATTGTGAATACACATAGCTGTGTCCAAAATTTCCATCTTCATGTTTTGGTTTACAATCTAAAATTGTTTGGAAGATGATTTTTGCAGTATTAATCTTTATGGTTTTATATATTGCAATTTTTTATAGGATATATGTGTTTGCTTCCGTGAACTGTGATTGTCCCATACCTTGTCAAAAGTTAAGTCTGATAAGTGCATAATTCATATGATTTTAGTGTTCATTCCATACTTGTTTTAGCTATTATTCTTGCATGTATTCGTATTATTACCATTGTTTTCTCTTATTTGTATATATTAGGTGAATCATCCAAAAAGGAGCTACAAAGTTCTGAAAATAGCTAAGAAGAGAAGTATTCCAAGTATTCAAGTGCCCAAGTCCAAGAGAAGTGGAAGAAGTGCGACGAAAAGGAGCAAAACGCTCATAATCAAGACACAGGCCAAAGACCGATCTTAACTCATTCAAATTAAGGATTTGTCATCACCATCTTTAAGATAATTGAAATATAAAAAGAATGCAAAAAGAATGAGGTCATTCCGAGTTCGGATGAAGAAGTTGTGGCCAAAACAATTTCCATTGAATACCGAAGACAGTAAAGTCCGCGAACTGGTAGGCGATAACTTCCGTATCCAGTGATAAAAGGAGTTTTGGGAATAACACTGATCTAGTTTCATTCTACGGTTGGTGATGAATGGTTCTTACGAACAATAGATAAGTGTTCTAATCCTGCTATCGCTTGGTAACGACGAAGGATTCCTTAATCATCTTTTTTCTTTATTATTGTCTTTCTATTTATCTGACAACCAAACCCCCCTTTGTTATTTACTTTATCTTGCTGATCAAATAACATATCAATTACACAGCTCTCTGTGGGAACGATCTCTTACTACCGCTATATTACCAGTTAATTAGTGGGAAATATATTTATTAATTTGTTGAGCCTATGACAACCCATACAAAGTCCTTTATATGTCGATATGCATGTGTTGATAAAAGAAGGAATGAAATTTTGACAATATAAAAGTTAAGCTTATTATGTCAATTATTGATAAAAAAAAAAAAAGGTTAAAATCTTTTGTTTACAAGGATTATGTCTATTGTATGTCATTGTGCAAATGGTGATGGAAAATAGAATGAATCCTTGCTTATTCCACAGTATTTGGTCGACCTCCGGTCTACAATTTTTGTGCATATACTGTGTTGTTCCATAAGGTGTCTTATGTTGAGCACAATCGGCTGAGTTATTCATTTGTTTATGATTAGCTTAGTTGTTGCTCCGTGAGGTACTTTATGTCGAGCATGATCAACTAAATTAATCATCCTCGTTTGGTTGTTTAGTTGTTGCTCCGTAAGTTCTCTTATGTCGAGCATGACCAATTAAATTGATTACTTTTTGTGGTTAATTTGGTTGAGTATTCCGATTAGATTAAATATGGGTTCTCTTGTGATTAACCTAATTGAGTATTTTTGAGTCTCCATAAGTTCACTTATGTTGAGCATTTCCGATTAAATTAATCATGGGTTCTCTCTTGGTTAATTTAATTGAGTATTTTGGATTCAAATTCATACTCGTATGTGATTTGTTATGTCCAAAGAAATCCTTCTTCTCTTTTGAAATTAAGATCTCTCTTGTTGTTCTTTCGAGAATGACATATTATGGGGGAGAGTTCTTAATTGAACTTGTGCTTAATTGCCAAATCTTTGTGGGGAGTGCGGTTGTGGAATATTATAGGGGTTATCTTGTATCTTTATAAACTCCTTGATGAATGCATTTATCTTCTGCTATATGATTGCATCTAAACAAGTTGATATATGCTTTCTTTTGGTCATGAAATGTCTCATTTGGAAATTTCATTAGGATCCCGTTTTCGTACCTTTGCTAATTTTAGTGACAAAAAGGGGGAGAATTAATATGTAGTTCACACTACAAATACATATGGTTTTCGGATCATTATGTAAGGGGGAGTGGTTTCCATATGAGATGGAGTATTGACTAAGGGGGAGTGACACATATCACCATAGTATTATTGTCGAAGTTGTGATACAATTGAACTTTGATGCTATATAATGATACTATGACACTGTATAACAATGATTGAGAACTCTTGTTTCTCATTGTTATAGCTACGGATTTTCAACAACGATGATGCTGAACTTACAACCTTTTGGATCATTGGAGTACTTGGAAATGACGAAGATTTCGAGTAACGTTGAAGATTAGGCATGTGGAATAGGAGCTACAAAAGTTAATTCATTTATTTTTTGTATTCCATATGTATTGATGAATTTGTCACTAAAGTTGACAAAGGGGGAGATTGTTAGAGCATTGCTCGGTCGAACTCGCATGCGTTGCTATCTCAAGCATGTTTGTCAATGTTAGTGATCAAAACTATAAGTCTTGATTTCTAGTCTACTATAGCTAAGTCTCGAACTAGGATAGAAAGTGTAGTTGAGCTCAAGAACTCCATGGCAATCATCATACAAGACGAAGAACTACTCAAGGTACTGGTGAAACTTCATCGACTAAAAGGTATGTGGAGACTTGAACTTATCTATCACTCAAAAGTTTATCTACTCTATCTCTTATTTTGAGACAAAAGTCGTTTTACTATATAGATTTTGATTATATACATTTTCTATTTCGAGCCGAGTTTATCTCGCCTATCTATTTCTCGAAATATGTGTTGGTAAGCTTTTGCTTTGGCCAAGTTCATCTTTACCTAGTGACGAAAGTCATGTTATGTTTCAATCACTTTGAAAATTGCTTACTTTGACGAAAAATAGTTTGTGAATAACAACTATATAATAACGTCCTCTAAGAATGTTTCAATGATTGAAATGAGAGTTTAGATTATATAACCAATTATGGATATAAGCATTGTGTGGTAACACATATATGTATAAGTCCTTTTTCCTTGGACCGAAGTTTGAACGAAATTTGTTGATCAAGAGAACCGAAACAAGAGCTGTGAACTCAGTCCGCGAACCCAGTCCGCGAACTGGCGGAAGTTCTCGACCCGACAAAATCTGCTGAAGTTTGAGAACTCCTTCCGGGAACTTAAGTCCGCGAACTAAGTCTGTGAGCTTAAGTTGGTTATATCTAAAGACGATTGTTTGTGAACATATATTTATATCAACTAAGGAATGCAAAATGCAAACCGTGGCTATAAAGTTCATGAACCGATTCGAGTGAATCAAATCGTTTTTGCTTCGATTGTGTCTTGTGTAGTTACATAAGATTTCCTTGCAATTGAACAACTCTCTAACTAGTTCATTTGAGTTATTTGAACTAGTTATGGTGAAGAAGAATATGGTTGATATGAAAGTGCTCATATGGCTAACCATTTGGTTAACTATTGTTGAACCAACAAATGTACATGTTTGGGTATGGTTACACAAACCTAAAATCGTGCATTTCATTTGTGTGTAACAAGCTAAGTTTTCGATCCAACGGTTGAAAGATATTAGCTTGAATCTAATCAGGTTTTCATCTAACGGTGAATATTGAATGCTTTGTTACCAAGCATTGCAAACCATGATTTGAAAGACTATATAAGGGAGAACTCTAGCAACTGGGAAATCTAATCCCCACACCTCCTGTGTGATACTAGTTGTATTAGCTAGAGTCGATTCTCCTTTAACCTTAGGTTTCTTTTTGTAAACCAGGTTAACGACTTAATGACTTAATTGGGATTGTGAAGCCAGATCGGTACTACTCTGTCGTAGTTGTGTGATCTGATCTTGTTGATTCTATCGTTTTGAGTACAGTCGTAACGATTGGCTTGAGATTAATATCTCCGATATGCAAGATATAAAAGTAGTCACAAACATCTTCGTCTCATCGTTTGTGATTCCACAATATCTTCTTTCGCCGCGTCGATTAAGATTATTGTGAGGTGATTGATAATACTAGGTCGTTCTTCGGGAATATAGGTCTGGTTTATCAATTGGTTCATGTTCACCTTGATTTATCAAAAGACGGAACAAAAACTCGTAGGTATTTTTGTGGGAGACATATTTATCTATTACTGTAGACTTTTCCGTGTGATACATATTTGTTTATTAAAGTCTTCGACTTTGGGTCGTAGCAATTATTAGTTGTGGATGAGATCAGCTAAGGGAATCAAGTGCGTAGTATCCTGCTGGGATCAGAGACGCAGGAGCATAATTGTACCTTGGATCAGTGTGAGATTGATTGGGGTTCAACTACAGTCCAGACCGAAGTTAGTTTGTAGTAATCTAGTGTCTGTAGCGGCTTAATACAGTGTATGTTCAATCTGGACTAGGTCCCAGGGTTTTTCTGCATTTGCGGTTTCCTCGTTAACAAAATTGTGGTGTCTGTGTTATTTCTATTCCGCATTATATTTTGTTATATAATTGAAATATCACAGGTTGTGCGTTAGAATCAATCAATTGGAAATCCGACCTTTTGTTGTTGATTGAAATTGATTGATACTTGAACATTGTTCTTTGGTACCGTTCAAGTGATTTCTCTTGTATTCAATTAGACTCGCAGATTACTATTTGCTTGAGTAAGAATTGAATCGAGAAAGAGAGATATTAACTCTTTGATATACTTTATTAAGATTGAGTCTAGTTGATTATCTTGAAAGTATATTGGAGTTTTTCCATACAGATTGCTAATCGAAATATAGGGTGAGGTTGTTGTACCCCCGCTTTTTCAAACCGAAGCAAGACCGGAACTGCGATTCTTGGTTTAGGCCAGAATTTTACAGATTGATCTTTTGAATCTAAAAGTACTCCCATGCAGCGCATTTGGTTAGGGTTTAGATTTTATTCTCGGCAGCACACCCAAATTTACCATTTCCAGCATAATCAGTTTTTACCCCAAAACACTGTGTAACCAAAGAGCACCATTTAGTCATGGATTTTAGGTCCAAATTCATAACTTGTAGCCAAAAAGTACCATTTGGTCATGGGTTTAAATCTGAACTCATATCCTATGGCAATAGATGAGTATATGGCTACATTGACAAATCATGATGTGTCTATTGTGTAGGCTGGCCATAATTGAAGTCTATATAGCAATACGACTTTTATCTCAAATATGAGATAAAATAGATAAACTTTTGAGTGATAGATGAGTTCAAGTCTCCACATACCTTTTGTTGATGAAGTTCCACAAGTTCCCTTGAGTAGTTCTTCGTCTTCATTCGATGAACGCCGTGAAGTCTAAATCTCAACTACACTTACTATCCTAATACGAGACTTAGCTATAAGTAGACTAGAAATCAAAACTTATAGTTTTGGAAAGTAAACTTGACAAACAAGCTTGAGATAGCAACGCTTGCGAGTTCGACCGAGCAGTGCTCTAACAATCTCCCCCTTTGTCAATTTTAGTGACAAAATTATTAATACATATGGAATACAAAATAAATAAACTTTGTAGCTTCTCATCCAAATGCTTGATCTCCTTGGTTCTTCAACATTACTCAAAATCTTCGTCACTTCCAAGTACTCCCATGATTCCATAGATGTTCAATTCAGCATCATAGTTGTTGAATATCCGCAGCTATAACAATGAGAAAACAGTAGCTCTCAATCATTGTTATACAGTGTCATAATATCATTATACACATCAAAGTTCAATTGTATCGCAACTTTGACAACAATACTATGGTGATATGTATCACTCCCACTTAGTCAGCACTTCATCTCACAATGAAAACCATTCTCCCTTACATAATGATCCGTAAACCATATGTATTTGTAGTGTGAACTACACATTAATTCTCCCCCTTTTTGTCAATAAAAATTGGCAAAGGTATGAAAATTAGTGGGATCCTAATGAAATTTCCATAGAGACACTTCATGACCAAAAGAGAAGCACATATCAACTTGTTTAAATGCAATTATATAGCCGAAACTAAATGCATTCATCAAGGAGTTTATAAAGATACAAGATAACCCCTATAATATTCCACAGCCGTACTCCCCACAAAGATTTGGCAATTAAGCACAAGTTCAAATAAGAACTCTCCCCCATAAAATGCCATTCCAAAAGGAACAACAAGAGCGACCTTGCTTTTACAAGAAAAGAAGGATTTCTTTGGACATTAAAAAATCTCATGAAACATGAATTTTTTATCCGAAATACCCAATTAAATTAATCCCAAGAGAACCCATGATTAATTTAATCGGAAATGCTCACATAAGAAAAATTACGTAGCCGCACAGTATTTACACAAAAATGTGGATCAAGGAAAGACTAATACTGCGGAATATTCAAAGATTCATTCTATTTTTCATCACTATTTGCATAGAGACATATAATAGACTTAATCTTTGTAAACAAAAGTTCATCCTATCTTCCATCAATATTTGCATAATGACATGATAGGCTTAACTTTTGTATGTCAAAAGTTCATTCAATCTTTTATCGATATTTGCATAAAGACATATGAAAGACTTAACTTTTGACCATGTATGGGATAATCATAGTTCACGGAAGCAAACACATATGTCCCATAACAAGTTGCAATATATAAAACCATAAAGATTAATACTGCAAAATCATCTTCCAAATAAACTTTAGAATTTAAATAAATAAATCTAAAAACATTGCAAGATGAAAATTATTGGAAATAGCTATGTGTACTCACAATAATTGCTATTCCAAACCCTAGTTATCCTTCTTAAAACACAAGAATAAATTCTCATAAGAAGTTTCCTAGAAATGAAAACCTTTGAAAAATTCTTTATCAACCCCGAACTCCTTGTCGTCAACATCCGTTGGAACATAAGGTTCATGAAGATAGGAGTTAATATCAACAAACCTTCTTGACTGATGCCGAACCAGGGTCTTATGAATTTCAAGAGTCCTAAACACAAAAGCCTTTATTTTCTGCACTTCCTTTCTTAATTCTTTCAATTCTTCAAGTACACCAGAAAATTTCTGAAGATTTGAAGGGACAACCCTTGGTTTTCTCACATTCCTCCTTTTCCTTTTCAGATTTGAGAGAAGAGGAGAATTGTCTTTTTCCTTCATGATTGATGGCTTAACAATCACATTAACATCTTTTCCATCAGAAGTCATGATGCTTGGAGTCTCCATAACAATATGGATTCGTGAAGGGGATTCACAGAAAAATCTCAACAAGCAACCTTGTGATAAAAGAGTTTCTTAGAGAGGAAAAAGGAATGTAGGGTTACGAAACCTTTATACACTAAAAGGATTCACGTACGCACAACTCATACTCTAAAGAAGGAAGAATTTTCTATAATAACCCTCTTTTACTGATATAACAGCGTGTTAGAGCATAGCTCGGTTGAACCCACCAAGCGTTGGTATGTCAAGTTTGGTTGTCATATTTTAGTGAACCAAAACTCATTTAAAGAGTCGCTTGATTATTTACTAGAGTCAACTTCGTATAGGTTAGCTAGAAAATTACTAGGATATGAGACTTACAAGTATTACGTGAAGACTTGAAGAATGTGAAGAAGTAAAGAGATACAACGATGACATCATCCTTCCTCTTGAGGTTAGTAATATTTGACTTGAAATGTTTCATTCCTAACGTATCTTTCAAGTCATGCATATTTAAAACATAACTGCGAATCTGTGAATAATTATACTCTAGTTAGACATAGTTTTAAGGAATTATAATACGAAGTATAACATCTATCTTTTGAACTTCGTATATAAGACATCGACATAGTCGTATGAATGCTATTGTGATTATGTATGGGTATGGGTGAAGATTTCGTCCTAGGAAACAATGTTTTACATTCGTTTAAAGGAAGTACAATTCATAAACTTGTTTTGTGAACCGAAAGGGAAATCTCTAAGCTTATTGGTATTGTTATTCATTGCAAATCTTTAGATTACCAATATGTGTGTTTAGTATAGTCGCTCATAACTTGTTTATGTATTTTGGTAAAACTATTCACAATGCCTGACTTTTTTATTGGTATGACTTTTATTAGTGAAACCGATCTTAAGTAATCACTTGAGATGGTATGATCGATATTTTGTAATTGGTATGACCAACTCTAGACATTGGGTAACCGATCCTAGTAAGAGGTGCAACCGATCACAAGTATGTGGAATCGATTCTTGTAATAGGTATAACAAGTCTTAGTAATTGGTAACTGATCCTATGACTTGTGCAACCGATCACAAGTAAATACCATAATAATGTGGTAACCGATCCTAGTACCTAGTCAACCAACTTTTGGAAAGATAGTGTGACCGATCCTAGTACCCACATAAAGGTAGAACCGAATATTTGTGTTTTGGTAGAACCGTGAAACCCATTAATGTGATTTGATAGGATAATCAATCACATATTTCTTGGAAGTCAGATGAACCAATTATAAACTTGTTTGGAAGTGTGGAATATCGGTTCCAAGATTGTAAATATGAAAAAGGATTTACAAAGTAAAGATGTGGACATACTTTGAACATGTGCAGTAATTCTTATCTTTTATTGTTCAAAGATATTCCTTAATAACTAAAGGGGAATCCTGGATCGAAATAAATTGAGAATCTTTTAATTAAGGTTTTTAGTTTTTATATGCTTTTACTTTCCAGCAATTAATGCATATCTTTAGAAAATAAAAATTGGTAATGTGCATTTATTAATTGGAGATTTTCTACTAAGATTTCGGTCAATATTTGGGCAGTGCATTTCCAGGAATTATGAAAAGCGATTTTGGCTTTATTGCATATCTTTGAGAATATTCGGTTTTGCAAATTCCTTGGTGTCCAAACTTCCTTGGTCTATAAATATTGAAGTTTGCATTTCGAGCAAACTAATCCTTAGATCCAGCAAAACTACCTAGTTGTTTGTTACTGGTGGAGCCGTCTATTCGGAGAGGAAAGTACCCTAATTAGGCGAAATCTCTTACAACCGCTCATTTTAAAGACTTCTTTGGGATTGAGAATCTCTACGAGTACCGTTGGTAGGAAACTAGAAAATTGCAGTTTATTATTAGTTTTCCATTGATTTGATTGACTAACGGTTGTTGAAATTTGATTGCACCTAGTTTGTTTTTGCTTGCGAATCTTTTCTTCTGATATAAGATTCACTCAAACTAGATCGAAGTATCGACGGGGATCTTTAGACTGTTTGTAGATCTAAAGACGTCTTGTGATAATCCATCTTTAACAGACTCCGTTCTGTATGTGATTAATCACAAGAGATTCAAGTTGTTTGTGTACAGGTGTTTATTGAAGATCTAAGAAGATTTGAAGACAAAGAAGATTTATTATTTGAGTTCATAATCTTTGATGTGCACAAAACTTGTTCGGTTGGGGATCCAATTATAATCGGTTTATCTTTTGATAGATTGGATTGATTAGTTGTGTAGATCGGCATCAATTCATTTCTTTGTGATTCATAATATTGATTGCATAGTATAAACAATTACTTTGGTAGTTGTTGAATAGATAGATCTAAGTATCCGACAAAGGAGTTTATTGGGATAAACGGAAGAGCCTTTTGTCAAACTCATATCACGTTGTTTGAAAAGAGTTGTTACCGAACATATTTTTTGTTCCTTTACTATTTGGAATACGAACCAAATGAATTGTTCCAAGTGCGTGACTTATTACAAGTTGGAGGCGCAGGGATACTGAGGGAACTAGGTGAACTATAGGTTTAGTTGCTTGGTCTCAACTATACGAAGTTGGTTTAGATTTTGTATAGCGGCTTAATTCTGAGAGTATTCAATTCTGGACAAGGTCCCGGGGTTTTTCTACATTTGCGGTTTCCTCGTTAACAAAATTTTGTTGTGTCTTTTACTTTTCTATTTCCTCAATTATAATTGTTTTATTGTAATTAGAAGTAAAATACACAAACGTTAATTCCTAATTACTTGATAGAAATCCTATAGTGTTTGGTTAAGTCCGAACCTATTATCAAGTAATCATACTTCGTTTTTATATTCTCTCGAACTTGTATCCATAGTCAATCACGCAAGTTATCTTGTTGTCGTATTGTCTCGATCTCGTATCCATAGACGATCACACGAAGTATGAACCGATGCGTTGTATTGCCTCGACTCAGTCCATAGACAATCACTTTCGGAGAAAGGACTTATAGGTGGAAAAGTTTTAGATTGAGGTATATTTGGGTACACTCGTCTTTTCAATTGGTATCAGAGCAGGCAAACGCGAAAAGATCTAACAATCTGTGTTTGGTGCGATCCAACCTATAAGAAATGAATCTAATGAGTGATTCAGTTAACGTACCGCCAAGATTTAATGGGACAAACTACCCATTATGGAAATCTGCTATGAAAGCTTTTCTTCAATCCCGAGATTTTAATACTTGGTTATTAATCGAAGACGGACATGAACAACCGATGGATTATTCGGAGACAGAGTTCAAACGCTTAGCGTTCTATACTCATTAAGAAAGAGTTCTCGCAAAGCAGAATTCTGATGGTTTGAATGCTATCATACATGCAGTTAGTCATGATCTTCTACATCATGTGCTGACATGTAAAACTTCTAAAGAAGCATGGGATGTTCTTGAGACTGTATTTGAGGGAGATGATTCTGAAAAAGAAGTAAGACTTCTTTCCCTTTCATCCGAATGGGAACACCTCAGAATGGATGATAATGATACCTTCTAGAAGTTTAACTCTAAACTTTCTGAGATTGTTAATGCATCTTTCTTTCTTTCTTGGAAAGGCTATACCTGAAAAGGAAATAATATGCAAAATTCTCAGATTGTTACCATCCAGATACAAGTCTAAGAAACATGCCATATTGGAAGCCAATGATCTTTCTATACTTTCTCGAAGCGCTCTTGTAGGAAAGTTGAAGATCTTTGATAAAGAAACTCTGCTGAAAAGCCAAAGTATTGGATATGATATCTCAGCTACAACAAGTCAATCTTCGAAAGAAGTATGCATAAATAAGACTGAGAAACGTTGTCAAGAGGATGAACTACTTAACTCAACAATTCTTCTTCTAACACAACGGATTAAGGATGTTTTATTGAAAGATAACTCTAATCCTGATAAAAAAATCCAATGTTTCAACTATCGTAGATTCAGAAATATGGCAAAATATTGTTCAAGCAGAAGAACTCAGAAGTGCAACAAGGCTTATGTCTCTACTCTTCATGATATTCCGGAGGAAGAACCCTGGAATATCTAACTGTAATGCGCTTCTTGACAACTCTAACAGTGTTGAATCATGTGAGTCTAATCAACTCATAGAAAAAATTGAGTTGGGAATTAAGGATAATAAAAGGTTAAGCCTAGAACTTGAAAACCTTTTGAAATTCCTATCAGATAAAACCCGAATGGTGAAATCTGAGCAAGAAAAATTGGTTGAAAAACCAAAAGGTTCAGAAACTAGTTTTTCTGATAATATACTAAGTTCTTCATGTGGAGGAAATAACCACACTGCAATCTCCATGGAAATCTCCAACAAAATAAATTTATCAAGGCACTTCGCAAGGGGGTAAAGATTTTGAAGGATGATAAGTTTATTAGATTTCAAAAGGAAATTGCAAACTCTTGCAATTACAAGAGAAAGAAAGAACGTAAGGAAACACAGTCTATTTTGTTTACAAGTCATCCTAAGGATGTCTTTGTTACCTATGGTGAGAATAATTCTCACCTCAACACACACAGATTGTGTTGAAGAATGCATCCTCACTTGTTTCCCAAAATTCTGACTGTGAGGAGGCATAAATTCGGGCAGGTTATACATATTCCTTAAGTGAAAATAATAGATATCTTTTACTTTTGGGAAAAATATATTTGGTTTCTATAAACCAAATTATCTCTTGAATTTCTCTCATCCTATATACTTTCTTCTTGTCCGAAAGAAGACTATTTTGTTTCAATGGAGAAATCGGTAAAAGAAGAGTCATCTCTTGATGATTTAGCACTCTGTGCATCAGTTATGACTGAAACTCATGATGTCTCTCTTCATGATAATCCTCAAGATTCTCTAAGAAAACAGATTCTTACTGTTAGAGGTTGCATTAGATATCATGAGCTGATGATAAAGGATTCAAAACAAGTACTAGCTGATATTCATTCTCAACTGTTTGAGATGAACAAATTGCCTACTGAAAAGGGAAGTGCTCAAAAGAATTTGAATCCAGTTTTCGAAAGCAATCTTCACAAGACTTGCGATTAGAAGGAAAATATACATCAGTTTTTGATTTCTTTCAATAATTGTATAAGGTCTAATCTGAATAAAACTATCTATTATTTATGAATAAAATTATTATTTTATAATTTTTCTTGTGATAGTTTTTCGCTTATATAGCATGTGCTTGAATGCTTTATATTATTGCTATGTATGTTATGGGATGTTTGATTTCGGTTTTCATAACCTTAATATTCGATCTCATATGGTGTGAACCCTTATGGTTTGGGTGACTTTTTGATTTAGTAGGATTGAGTTCTAGCCCATATTGGTAGGCTTTATCAAAGGATCATAAGGGGTTCCGATTGAAACTAATATGTGAAAAAGTCACAATATATTGAATCGTTTTTGGTTTAGCATAAAAGCATATGTGTTTCGGGGTTTCAACTTTTGCACTGCATTAATTAAAACCGATTTTCAAACTTTCTCTGGTAAAGGTTGGTCTTTGTTGTTGTTCTTTTGTTTTTGCAGGAGGTTGACAACACAACGGGGGAGAGTTCTATGTGAAATTGCGCTTAATGATATATCTTTCTGGGGAGAAGAGGATTCGGAATCTGAGGTAACGAATTTGTTAGTTAATCGTTTTCCTGTTTAAGAAAAGCCTGATTTTATTGCATATATTTATTTCTTTTGCTTAACAAAATTTCGATACAATTGATTTATTCCATTATTTGTGTATGGATGTATGTGTGTGATTCAATTATTTCCGGTCAAGAAAAACTATTGTTATCTTTCTTTATGGTTTGGTATCAATTGTTTAGGCTTACAAAATTTCGGTGCAATTGCGGTACTATAATGTCTATGTTTGTTTCAATTACTTCCGATTGAGAAAAATAATTATGCAAGTTGATTTATTTGGTTTGTATGAATTGTTTATGACTTAACAAAAAGGTTTTCGGGATCAATTGTTTAGTTCAATTCGTTTCCGGATAAGAGAAACTAAGTTAATTCTGATCTTAGTTAGACTTATCAAATTGGAGGTTTCGGTTATTCAAGTCTAATTGAATGCCTTAACAATAAATGCTAGTTAACTAACCTTGTACTTGTCTTGTTTAAAAGTGAAAGGTCTAAGTTATTGTTGGAATAATTAGAACCTAATGAGAAAAATAGAGTTAATTCTGATCTTTATTTTGGTCTTATCAAACAAGCGATTGTATTTGTACAATCAGTTTAGCAAAAGAACTAAGGCACTTAGTCAATTTATGATTTGCTAAAATATTAGGGAAAATTGCTTCGGGAAATTGTTTCCTTGATAACATATCAAAACAAAATTACTTTGTAGTTTCGGTTTTGATATTGGTTATCTAAAATGGTGTGTGGAACCCTCGTGTTTAATTAACTCTTATAGGTTGCAAGTCTTTTAAGATTTGTAAGATCCTTTCGGTTTGTGTTTTATTTGCTCGTACCTTTGCCATTTTGTGACAAAAAGGGGGAGAAATATATGGAGTAACCAAGTGATTTGGTATCACTAAGGAAAGGACAATGGTGCTTAAACGTTGTATCTAATGAAAGAGCAAAGCATAGACTAAGGGGGAGTAACATATCATATTGATACTTGTGGTTATCTTAACTATAAAGGGAATAACAAAGACGTGTGGACCTTTAGGGGGAGTATTAGCTTTGTTATTATAATGTCAACATCGGCATTTATAAAATTGAATGTATACAAGTTATTGTGCTGTTGAAACTTGGAATCAAGCGTATCTATAATGAATTCTTGTAATTTGTTTATCCAAATTATGTAAGATTTTTGTCACTAAAATTGACAAAGGGGGAGTTTGGTAGAGCATAGCTCGGTTGAACCCACCAAGCGTTGGTATGTCAAGTTTGGTTGTCATTGTTAGAGCATTGCTCGGTCGAACTCGCATGCGTTGCTATCTCAAGCATGTTTGTCAATGTTAGCGATCAAAACTATAAGTCTAGCCTATTTATAGAGGTCTCGGACTAGGACATAGATTGTGTAGTTGAGCTTAGACTTCACGGAGTAAGGGGATCTTGTGGATTGTATTTGAAGACATAGATTGTATTTGAAGACGAAGAACTACTAAGGGGATCTTGTGGAACTTCATCGACAAAAGGTATGTGGAGACTGAAACTCATCTATCACTTGGAAAAGTCTATTTCTACTCTATCTCCTATATTGAGACATAAGTCGTATTACGATATAGTTTTCTATATACACATTTGACATTTCGAGCTGAGTTTATCTCGCTTACATATTTCTCGAAATATGTGTTGGCAAGCTTTCGCTTCGAACAAGTTCATCTTATATCATGTGAAAATTGCCGAGTAACATCTTACATGGTTTGTGTGATACAATCATTTGGTGTAGTCTTGGAATGTTTCGTTATGATTATTTCAATATCTTGAAAATTGCTTTGATGCTAATAGTGTGTGAAAACGACTATTGTCATCCTCTAATAAAGTTTCAATGATTGAAATAAAGATCTTATAATCATGTAACCATGTTTGGATATAAACATAGTGTGTAAGTCCAAAACCGGGAACCTGAAGTATGCAAACCCGAATGCGTACTGGCGGTTGTTGGATGTCTGGGAAAGTATGCGTACCCGTACGCATACTGGTGGAAGTCTCCCGTCCGTGAATTTCTGCTGGAGTTTGGAGTGTGAGTAGGTATGCGCACCCGTACGCGTACTGGCGTAACCAAACTCGGTCTGGCTACTTAAGTATGCGTACCCGTTTGCATACTTGAGTTGGTTACTTTCTAAAATCGGTTTTGTACATGAACCTAAACATTAGGAATGCAATCTTTGCATACTGTGGCTATAATATTCATGTATTGATTCGAGTGAATCAAATCGATTTTGCTTCAATTGTATTCTTGTATACTTCTATGAGAATATAACAATTGAACGGCTCTTTAACTAGTTTCATTTGAGTCATTTGAACTAGTTATGGTTAAGATGAATAAGGTTGATATGAGAGTAATCATATGGCTAACTTCCGTTAACTATTTTTGAGTCAACATGGTGTACACGTTTAGGTACAGTTACATAAACCTAAATTAGGGTACATTTCATTTGTGTGTAACAAGCTAAGTTCGATCTAACGGTTGAAAGATATTAGCTTGGTTGAATCACGTTTTTCATCTAACGGTGAATATTGAATGCTTTGTTACCAAGGTAACTTGGATTGCAAACCCTGATTTGAAAACTATATAAAGGATAACTCTAGCAACTGGGAAACCTAATCCCCACACCTCCTGTGTGTTACTAGTTGCATAACTAGAGTCGATTCTCCTTTAACCTTAGGTTTCTATCGAGACCCTGTAGGTTAACGACTTCAAAGACTTCATTGGGATTGTGAAGCCAGACCTAACTATTTTCTTTGTAGTTGTGTGTTCTAATCTTGCCCGATTCTATACTATTGAGTACAATTGAAATAATTGACTCGAGATTAATTTCTCTAATAGGCAAGATAAAAGTAATCGCAACATCTTCGTCTCATCGTTTGTGATTCCACAATATCTTGTTTCACCAGTCGATTAAAATTATTGTGAGGTGATTGATAATACTAGGTTGTTCTTTAATTGGTTCATGTTCACCTTGATTTATCAAAAGACGGAATAAAAACTCTTGGGTATTTCTGTGGGAGACAGATTTATTCAATCTATAGACTTTTCTGTGTGAGACAGATTTGTTTATCAAGTCTCCGACTTTGGGTCGTAGCTCCTCTTAGTTGTGGGTGAGATCAACTAAGAGAATCAAGTGTGTAGTATCCTGCTAGGATCAGAGACGTAAGGAACGCAACTATACCTTGAATCAATGTGAGATTGATTAGGATTCAACTACAGTCCAGTACGAAGTTATTTGGTAGTAGGCTAGAGTCTGTAGTGGCTTAATACAACATGGTGTTCAATCTGGACTAGGTCCCGAGGTTTTTCTGCATTTGCGGTTTCCTCATTAACAAAACTTCTGGTGTCTGTGTTATTTCTTTTCCGCATTATATTTTGTTATATAATTGAAATATCACAGGTTGCGTGTTTAGATCAATCAATTAGAATATCAAACCTTTGGTTGTTGATTTAAATTGATTGACACTTGAACATTGGTCTTTGGTACCGTTCAAGTTGTTTCACATAATAATCAGGCTCGCGGATTTCTATCTGTTTGATTTGCTGATTACATTGTGAAACAAAGATATTAAACTCTTTGATATATTTTACTCTAGATCGAGTCTTATTGTCTAGTTGATTCTCTAGAAAGTATATTGGAGTAAGTCCTCTCAGATTGCCAACGAATTATTGGATGTGGTTGTTAGACCCCCGCATTTTCAGTCATATTTTAGTGAACCAAAACTCATTTAAAGAGTCGCTTGATTATTTACTAGTGTCAACTTCGTATAGGTTAGCTAGAAAGTTACTAGGATATGAGACTTACAAGTATTACGTGAATACTTGAAGAATGTGAAGAAGTAAAGAGCTACAACGACGACATCATCCTTCCTCTTGAGGTTAGTAATATTTGACTTGAACTATTTCATTCCTAACGTATCTTTCAAGTCGTGCATATTGAAAACATAACTGCGAAGGTGTGAATGATTATACTCTAGTTAGACATAGTATTAAGGAATTACCATACGAAGTATAACGTCTATCTTTTGAACTTCGTATATAAGACATCGACATAATCGTATGAATGCTTTGTGATTATGTATGGGTATGGGTGAAGATATCGTCCTAGGAAACAATGTTTTACATTCGTTTAAAGGAAGTACAATTCATAAACTTGTTTTGTGAATCGAAAGGAAAATCGCTAAGCTTATTGGTATTGTTATTCATTGCAAATCTTTCGATTACCAATATGTGTGTTTAGTATAACCGCTCATAACTTGTTTATGTATCTTGGTGAAACTATTCACAATACCTGACTTTTGTACTGGTATGACTTTTATTAGTGAAACCGATCTTAAGTAATCACCTGAGATGGTATGATGGATATTTTGTAATTGGTATGACCAACTCTAGACATTGGGTAACCGATCCTAGTAAGAGGTGCAACCGATCACAAGTATGTGGAGTCGATCCTTGTAAGAGGTACAACAAGTCTTAGTAATTGGTAACCGATCCTATGACTTGTGCAACCGATCACAAGTAAATACCATAATAATGTGGTAACCGATCCTAGTACCTAGTCCACCAATTTTTGGAAATCTAGTGTGACCGATCCTAGTACCCACATGGAGGTAGAACCGAATCTTTGTGTTTTGGTAGAAACGTGAAACCCATTAATGGTGATTTGATAGGATAATCAATCACATAGTTCTTGGAAGTCAGATGAACCAATTTTAAACTTGTTTGGAAGTGTGGCAAATCGGTTCCAAGATTGTAATCATGAAAAAGGATTTACAAAGTAAAGATGTCGACATACTTTAAACATGTGCAGTAATTCTTATCTTTTATTGTTCAAAGATATTCCTTAATAACTAAAGGAGAATCCCGAATCGAAATAAATTGAGAATATTTTAATTAAGGTTTTTAGTTTTTATATGCCTTTAATTTCCAGCAAATTTTTTTTATAAATGCATATCTTTAGAAAATAAAAATTGGTAATGTGCATTTACTAATTGGAGATTTTCTACTGAGATTTCGGTAAATATTTGGACAACGCATTTCCAGGAATTATGAAAACATATTTTGGCTTTATTGCATATCTTTTAGAATATTCGGTTTTGGAAATTCCTTGGTGTCCAAACTTCCTTGGTCTATAAATATTGAAGTTTGCATTTCGAGCAAATTAATCCTTAGAGCCAGCAAAACTACCTAGTTGTGTTGTTACTGGTGGAGCCGTCTATTCGGAGAGGCAAGTACCCTAATTAGGCGAAATCTCATACGACCGCTCATTTTAAAGACTTCTTTGGGATTGAGAAGCTCTACGAGTACCGTTGGTGGGAAACTAGATAATTGCAATCTATGATTAGTTTTTCATTGATTTGATTGACTAACGGTTGTTGAACTTTGATTGCACCTAGTTTGTTTATTCTTGAGAATCTTCTCTTCTTATATAAGATTCACTCAAACTAGATCGAAGTATCGACGGGGATCTTTAGACTTTTTGTAGATCTAAAGACGTCTTGTGATAATCCATCGTTAACAGACTCCGTTCTGTGTGTGATTGATCACAAGAGATTCAAGTTGTTTGTGTGCAGGTGTTTATTCAAAATCTAAGAAGATTTGAAGACAAAGAAGATTTCTTATTTGAGTTCATAATCTTTGGTGTTCATAAAACTTGATCGGCTGGGGATCCAACTATAATCGGTTTATCTTTTGATATAATGGATTGATTATTTGTGTAGATCAGTATCAATACATTTCTTTGTGATTCATATTACTGATAGCATAGTCTAAACAATTACTTTGGTAGTTGTTGAATAGATAGATCTAAGAATCCGACAAAGGAGTTTATTGGGATAAACGAAAGAGCCTTTTGTCAAACTCATATCACGTTGTTTGAAAAGAGTTGTTACCAAACAGATTTTTTGTTCCTTTATTGTTTGGAATACGAACCAAAGGAATTGTTCCAAGTGCGTGACTTATTACAAGTTGGACGCGCAGGGATACTGAGGGAACTAGGTGAACTATAGGTTTAGTTGCTTGGTCTCAACTATACGAAGTTGGTTTAGATTTTGTATAGCGGCTTAATTATGAGAGTATTCAATTCTGGACAAGGTCCCGGGGTTTTTCTACATTTGCGGTTTCCTCGTTAACAAAATCTTGCTGTGTCTTTTACTTTTCTATTTCCGCAATTATAATTGTTTTATTATAATTAGAAGTAAAATACACAAACGTTAATTCCTAATTACTTGATAACAATCCTATAGTGTTTTGTTAAGTCCGAACCTGTTATCAAGTAATCATACTTCGTTGTTGTATTGTCTCGATCTTGTATCCATAGTCAATCACACAAGTTATCTTGTTGTCGTATTGTCTCGATCTCGTATACATAGACGATCACACGAAGTGCGAACCGATTCGTTGTATTGTCTCGACTCAGTCCATAGACAATCACTTTCGGAGAAAGGACTTATAGGTGGAAAAGTTTTAGATTGAGGTATATTTGGGTACACTCGTCTTTTCACAGAGTAAAATTATTTCAAAAGCAATTAGATAAGAAAAGATGGAAGAAATCCAAAATAGTGAAAACAAACCGAAAACAAAAGAAAAAAGTTTTTATTTTTCTTAAAGCCTGTGAAGTGCCAACTCTTGTCTCTTTTGAACCAGTCACGTGAGACAACACAATTACGTTGTGCTGGGGTGAACAATGATTTGTCCACCATACCTTTCTTGAATGGAATTCCTAGATCTCTGTTTCCCAAACTGTTCAGACCGAAATGTTTTTCCTAATGGTCTAGACACATCTTTGGAAATTAACTTCTTTGGAGAGGGGATAAGATTACATATCTCAGTCGATTTCTGAACAAGTTTGAGCTTGTTAGCTAATCGATTTGCTCTTCGTTGAATTTTGTTGACATATCTTATCTTATGTTTGTACTTGAAACATTTTGATAACTCATGACCTTTGAGAGTACAATAAGAACTTGTCAAACTGGAGGAAGGTTCATACATCACAGCTGTGCAGGCTGCTAGACACATGGTGGAACCTGCAAAAATAAAAAAAGAATTTCCAGTGGGCAAAGAGAAATCCATTTTATCCCCCAAGATGGTTGAAGTTTCTTCTGGAAGAATATCGAGATTGATGAACGTATTGCTACAATTATCAAAATCAACATTTTCACAGAAGAGTGCAACATTTGATTTTTCGTCTTCATTAGAATCATAATGGTCACACATTTCATCAAGAGTTGCAGCAAGACCTTTGTTTCCAGTGTACTTTATATGATTTGGACACTCATTTGCAAAATGACCAAAACCTTTACACTTGAAGCACTGTGGTATATCCTCGTCATCAGTATCGTCAGTATCCATGTTTCTAGGAGGAACACGATTATGCGGTTTAACTGATGACTTAGGTTTATCTCTAGTGAACCGTTTACTTCTCTTCAAAAGAATATCTATAAACTGTCTCGTGATAAATGAGACTGACTTGTCAAGGTCTTTATCTGAAGAATCAGTCTCAGAAAGATCATCTTCAGAGATGCCAACACTTTTAATTTTATCAAGTAATTTAGTGTTCTTTTGTTCTTTGAAAGCAATATCCTTTCCAGATTTGGATATATGCTTATGATCAAAGATCTTTAAATTCCCAACGAGAGTATTTCTGGAAAGCACATCAAGGTTATTTCCTTCAACGATAGGCGTGTTTGTTAGAATCGTATCTGGATGGCAGTGATCTAAGAATTATCATCACAATGTCCTTTTGAGGAATAATCTTACCCAATGTAAAGGATGCATTAACAATTTCAGATACTTTGTGATTAAACTCATCAAATGAATCTTCATCTGCCATACGAAGGTTTTCCCAATCATAATTTAGGTTTTGAAGCCTAGCTTCCTTTTCACTGGTATTACCTTCGAATACGGTTTCTAAGATATCCCTAGCATCTTTAGACCGAGTGTACGTAGTCACATGGTGCTGAAGATCTGGGGTAATAACATGGATGATTCCATTCAACCCGTTAGAATTTTGCTTTGCAGCAAGAATCTCGGCAGCATCATAATCACCAATATCCTTTGGAACAGTTACAATGCCTATTGTAATAACCGGAGGAATATAGCCATTAACAACGTAAACCCATGATTGAAAATCACGCGCTTGAAGAAAGACACGCATTGCAATTTTTCACCATAAGTAATTCGAGCCATCGAAGACTGGTGGTACGTTTATTGAGATAACACTTTTGTCCATAGAGTCAGATCGCTACAAACACAGACTTATGAGGTCTTTAACGTGTTTGCCTGCTCTGATACCAATTGAAAAAACGGGGGTCTAACAACCTCACCCAATAATTCGCTTAGCAATCTGTATGGACTAATGCCAATATACTTTCAAGAGAATCAACTAGACAGTCAGACTCAATATTAAGAAAAAGTATATGAAAGAGTTATATCTCAATTTCTCAATTCAATCCGCAATCAAACAAATAGGAATTTATGAAACTGATTGAATACAAGAGAAATAAATTAAATGGTACCAAAGACCAACGTTCAAGGATCAATCAATTTCAATCAACAACCAAAGGTTGGATTTACCAATTGATCGATTCAACGCACAACCTGTGATATTTCAATTATATAAAAAAATATAATGCGAAAAATAAATAACACAGACACCAGAATTTTGTTAACGAGGAAACCACAAATGCAGAAAAACCCCGGGACCTAGTCCATATTTGAACACCACACTATATTAAGCCGCTACAGACGCTAGCCTACTCCAAGTTAACTTCGTACTGGAATGTAGTTGATCCCTAATTAATCTCACATTGATCAAGGTACAGTTGCGTTCCTTACGCCTCAAGAACCACGCCGGATTCTGCGCACTTGATTCCCTTAGATGATCTCACCCACAACTAAGAGTTGCTACGACCCAAAGTCGAAGACTTGATAAAAAAATCTGTATCACACAGAAAAGTCTATTGAATAGATAAATTTGTCTCCCAAAGAAATATCTACGAGTTTTGTTCCTTCTTTTGATAAATCAAGGTGAACAGGAACCAATTGATAAACCGGACTTATATTCCTGAAGAACATCCTAGTGTTATCAATCACCTCATAATAATCTTAATCGATTAACGAAACAAGATATTGTGGAATCACAAACGATGAGACGAAGGTGTCTGTGACTACTTTTCAATCTTGCCTATCATAGATAAAATATCGAGAAAATCTTAAAGAAGATAGTACACAATCACAATAGAAAACAACAAGATCAGAACACACAACTACAGAGAAAATAGTTGGGTCTGGCTTCACAATCCCAATGAAGTCTTTAAGTCGTTAACCTACAGGGTTTCGTGAAAAACCTAAGGTTAAAGGAGAGTCGGCTCTAGCTTATGCAACTAGTATCACACATGAGGTGTGGGGATTAGGTTTCCCAGTTTCTAGAGTTCTCCTTTATAAAAATTTCAAATCAGGGTTTGCAATCTAAGTTACCTTGGTAACAAAGCATTCAATATTCACCGTTAGATGATAACCTGATTAGATTCAAGTTAATATCTTTCAACCGTTAGATCGAACTTAGATTGTTATACACAAATGAAATATATCTTCATCTATAACATAACTAGTTCATATGACTCAAATGAAATAGTTAGGGAGTTGTTCAATTGCTTAGATCTCATAGAAGTATATAAGACACAATTGAAGCAAAATCGATTTTGATTCACTCGAATCAATTCATGAACATCATTGCCACGGTTTGCAAAAGATTGCATTCCTTATTATATAAATGTCTTAGTTCATGAACAAACCGATTTTAGAAAGTAACCTACTTAAGTATGCAATCGGGTACGCATACCTAAGTACCACTGACCGAGTTTGGTTACACCAGTACGCGTACGGGTACGCATACCAATTCACACTTCCAAACTCCAGCAGAAATTCACGGAACCCAAACTTCCGCCAGTACGCGTACGGGTACGCATACCTAAGTTCCGGACTTCCAACAACCAACCAGTACGCATACGTGTACGCATACTTAGGTTCCCGGTTTTGGATTTTACACAAATGTGAATACACACTATGTTTATATCCAAACATGGTTACTTGTTCAGAACTCTAATTTCAATCATTGAAACTTTCTTAGAGGATGAAAATAGTTGTTATCCACAAACTATTAGCATCAAAGCGATTTTCAAGTTATTGAAATAATCAATATGACTTTCGTCAAGAGTAAAGATGAACTAGGTTAAAGCGAAAGCTTACCAAAACATATTTCGAGAAATACATAAATGAGTTAAACTCAGCTCAAAATAGCAAATGTGTATTATTGAAGTCTATATAGAAGTACGACTTTTGTCTCAAATAGGAGATGGAACATATAGACTTTTGAGTGATAGATAAGTTCAAGTCTCCACATACCTTTCGTTGATGAAGTTCCACAAGTTCCCTTGAGTAGTTCTTCGTCTTCATTCGATGAACGCCGTGGAGTTTAAAGCTCAACTACACTTACTATCCTAATCCGAGACTTAGCTATAAGTAGACTAGAAATCAAGACTTATAGTTTTGGCAACTAAACTTGACAAACAAGCTTGAGATAACAACGCTTGCGAGTTCGACCGAGCAGTTCTCTAACAAATACAAGCTTAACTTGTTTCAATCCTATCTATGTTTCTTTCAAGTCGTTTAGATTGGAAACATAACATATGAACTATATTTATGTATCTCTAGTATTAGTGACTTGATCATTTCATGATGGTCAAAGTTTCAAGGAAGCATTTACTTTACAACTTTGGTACATAGTGGATTATGAAGTGTAACATTTATCACTTGAACTTCGTAGATTCGACATAACACTGTTTGGTAACTCATTACTAGTTAGTGTGTTGAAATTTCAGAGTGACTTCATGCCTAGAAAACTATGTTAAACTACATGAATTTAAGGAAGTAGACTTGCGAAACTTGTTTCATGGTTTAAAGGAATCAAAGGATATATTCTAGGACAGATCTCTTAAACAAGGATATATACTATGACCGATGCTAAGGATATCTAGTAGGACCGATCCCTTACCAAGGATCTCTACTAGGATCCGTCCCAAAGATCTCGAGCAGAACCGATCCCTTAACAAGGATATCTAGCTGGACCGATCCTTATGTTAACCAAATAAGATGTCTTTCGATTGGGCTATTGACTTACAGTTTGTATAGGTACCGGAAATATGTTTTGTCACAAGATGTCCACATAGTATTTGAACATGTGCTAAAATTTTATTACTTAATGTTCAAGTGTATTTTCCTTGATACTCAAGGTGAGATCCCAAACCGAAATATTCTAAATATATTTGTGATATTCAGAATTTATATGTCGTTCATATCCAGTGGATAAGCACATCTTTGGTTGTTGTAGATGGGGAAAAACGATTTGCTGGTTTTTAAGGAATTGAGGAGACGACCGTACTGAGGAGACTCCTCGAACCGAGCGAAATGTTAAACCTCACACAGATGCACCGCTGCAAAGGGGGTGCTTTAGATTCGAGAGATCAATCTGTAGTACTCCGGCCTAAATCAAGACAATGACCATTTCAGAGTAAATTCGGTCACAAGAGAGGATGGGTTGATCTGTAGGAAGGAAGCTGAGAAATGTGTGGAATCAATGATAATCAAAGATTGTTGGTGTATGAATTCTGAATACGATAAGCTCTGAGTGATTGAAATTTCTCAATTGAGAGTAGTTGCTCAATTGATGAGTTGATGATCTCGTGTTGTCGATGAGACGTGAGATTGATGATATTGTTGATGCTGATTCAATCATGATTCAGAGACTTATTTATATTGCTGGAATTGTAGACACCATGATCCCATGAAGTGTGACAGTTGATGGAATCAAGGAGTGGGGAAGTGGAGATCGTATTTGAAAACAGTTGCTCAACGTGTGGAGACTTGGTCTATTTTCCACCCACTACCTCGTGAATTCCTTCAACTGATTGCACGACTTTCTCACATTCCATCGTGTGTTTGAACACACGTGCCGTAGACCGCCAGACCAAAACCCTAAGTGATATCCCCCCAAGTGACACGATTGACGTCTCGTGGTTTGTTAATCAATTGATGACTTCGTGGTTTGATGGGACGATGAATCCATGTAGCCGTTGAGTTGAACATGATGTTCTGAAACTCATGAATTGAACATGTCATGAGACAGAGGTATAGTTCTTACGATCAAGTGAGCAAGTATTTCTCATTCGATGGATCTTTGAATATCGATTGTTGAACCAATATTCCTTGGTTTGAGCAAATATTCCTCATCTGAGCAAATGCTGCTCATGCGATGAATTGTTGAATATTTCATCGTCTGAGCACGTGTTTTCATCTGATGGATTATTGGCAGCGTACCAAAAATATTAATTAAAGTACTAGCATAATTAATAAGATTAATGACCATGAGGTCGTCGTAAAATTATTAAGGTTGGAATATGGAATGATGATCCTTGGATTCAGAAACCCTAATTTGATCAATTGATGATCGATTCACGGTTCGTCAGAATTTTAACCATGGGACGAAGGAGGGAGCGACTACATAGGACCATGGATCAACCATGTAGTGTCCATATGCTCACTGAGAAAATACGAAGAAATCCTGAAGAGTTGACGATTTATTGGTGGAAGAATGATTAAATGCCGGCTTAATCATTTATTCAAAATGCTCGTCTGAGCCTTAGGTGAGAAAACCTAATTGATTATGACGAGGCGGGGGACCGACCATGGAGTCATGAAACCATCCCTGGGTTGTCCCGTGACCTCCTGACGATCACTTCATGAAAATCCAAAGTGTTTGGGAGAGTTTTGGACCTAATACGAGCAATTTTGCAAATTAGGTCAAAACTGTGAAAATTGATGGGACCGGCTTCCGTGAGCCAAAGAGCCAATCTTGGTTGGTCAAGATAGCGTTCTCGTGTCCCCAAGGCGTCCGCGTCTCAGTCCTGAGAATTTTGATATTTTCTGGCGTGCAATTGAGCATCCATTCGAGAAAATATGCCAAAATTAGGGTTTCGACGAAACTGAGGAAAACACCATGAGATGATGAAAAATAATTATAAAATAAGGAATGAGGAGGCGTGGGACCTCCGTGGTCAAGGCATGGTCGTACGGTCGTGACCACGGTCCCGTGGTGCCTTTTTCTTAATTTTATAATATTTTGATGATTTTATGAAAAATTCATGAAATTTGAGAAATTTGATGAATTTAGGGAGTTTCCATGAATTGAAGGAGTTTTCATGAGTTCAGGGAAGCAAAAAATATTAAAATAATAAAACAAGGGCGTGTGGGACCGTGGAAGGCATGGCCGGCCGGCTTGGGCCCGGTCCCACGAGTTTCCCTAATTTTTTAATATTTTTAGGTATTTTGATGATTTGAGGGAATTTTTCCTAATTTGAGATAAATACCATGAAATCAAGGAATTTGATGAATTCAAGGAAAACTAATAATAAAATACTAAAACAAAGGGGCGCGTGGGACCGGCTAGGGCATGGCCGGCCGGCCAAGGCCCGGTCCCACAAGTTTTCATAATTTATTTTATTTTATTATTATTATTTGATGATTTGTGCAAAATACCATGAAATCAAGGAGTTTTTTCATGAAATTAGAGAAATAATAATAAAAATAATAAAATAATAAGGAACCGTGGGGTGTGGTGTCGGTTGGGACCAAGGCATGGCCGGTTGGCCGATGGTCACACCCCACACTCCTTTCCTTAATTTTATATTATTTTTTATGGATTTATGGAAGTACCATGAAACCGAGGAGTTTCCTCGAGACGAAGGAAATTTGATAAAATGAGAGAATTTTCATCAAATCATGAAAAATAATAAAAATGCATTAAAAATTATTTCCTCGGTCGGTTGGTCGTATGTCCGTGCTCCCAGCACCCTGGTCAATATTTTTCATTATTTATTATTTTCTTCATTATTTTGCATAGGTTCATCGTTTCGTTGTATTTTTGAAATACTCGTTCATGCGGTGACTGTTAGTGTATCATCGTTGGATACACCTTCATCATTTGAATCAGCGCTTACTTAGAGGTAGCTCAGACGCCCGGTTGTTGATTATTTATTACTAATTATGGAATCCAGTGGAGAATAATTCACAAAACTGATTAATAAAATGTTTATTATTAATTCATAGGATCAGCTGAGGATTCGACTATGAATTCAGAATAATATAGTGAGCATTACCATTCCATGGGATCGTAGATTCGACCATAGAATCGGAGTAATTATGATTTATCTATTACCATTTATGAGACCAGTTGTGGATTCGATCATGAAATCAGAGTAATGAGATAATATAGTTATTGCCATTCTATGAGATCAAGTCGTGGATTCGATCATAGAATCAGAACAATTGTTATTGCCATTCCATGGGACCAGTCGTGTATTCGACCATGGAATAAGAGCAATTGTAATTAGGAATAATTAACTTTGTGGCTCTATACTAGCAGAGCAAGCTGTCTAGGAGCATTAATTATCCCGATATGAGCCTGTCGGTAAGTCATATCCTTTATATAGTCAGGGTAAACTCGTTGTTTGTTCCTGAAGACGTTATCACTCTATACTAGCAGAGCAAGCTGTCTAGGAGCCGTCCATCACGTGATGCTATATAGAAATAATCACTGAAAGTATTCAGTATTCATGAGATATGCCGTTGTCCAGTCGTGAGACTACATATCCACATGTACTCTGAGAGAAGGTACTCTCCGTTGAGAATTCGATGAGAGACCCGTGTCTCGATACACACGTCTGATTGCTGAATCAGATCTTCGTATAATTATAAGTTTACAAACTTAGCCTTTGTCGAAAATCCACCATCTACAGTTGCTATATTAGTAAAGTATATTTTATACGCTAGCTAATATTTACTTGTCATCTAAGAGAGATTTCGATATATTAGTTGGATTATAGTTGGAATATTTACAAAATCGAAAATAGGCATTTCTTTGCGTATCTTTTGTATTTTTGGGTTTGGTAATTCCTTGTTTTCCAAACTACCTCGGTCATTATTGTAGATGGGGAAAAACGATTTGATGGTTTTTTAGAATAGTGAAGAGATGACGGTTCGGCCGAGACTCCTCAACCGAGCAAACTGCTTAATATCACACAGATGCACTGCACGGGAGTGCTTTGAGTTCGAGGGATCAATCTGTGGGACCCCGGCCTAAACCAAGTCAATGACCGTTCCAGAGTCAATTCGTCACAAATAGGGAGATGGGTTGATCCGTAGGAGGAAAGCTGATAACTGTGGGATCAATGATGATCAAGGATTGTGGATGTGTTGTGGGTTTCTGCCAATTGATGAACTGTTGAGTTAAGTTCTGTAAATAAGTTTTGATCGAGAGAATTCTGTGTGTAGATGTATGTTATTCTCAGTCATCGATTTAGAACTTACTTATATTGTCAGAATAGCAAACACCTTGATCCTAGTAACTGTGAAGGTTTCTTGAGTGAAAGAGTGGGAAAGTGGGAGATCGTGGTAAAATCATTTCCATGTCGTGCGGAGACTTGGTTGATCATCCACCCACTACTTTGATAACTCCCTCAATCGCTTGCACGACTTAGTCATGTTTATCATCGTGGATGAACACACGTGTTGTAGGCCGCCAGACCAAAACCCTAACTGATATCCCCCATGTGACGTGATTGATGTCTCATGAACGTGGAGTCTGCAAAGCAGACGTGTATTTGATTAGTCAGTCATTGACTTATTAGATAGTGAGTCTAAGTTTTGTTGAACTGAGCATGAGTAACGATTGCTCAGTGATTCATGGATTAAACATGTCAGACGTACAGTTCTTATGTGGGTCTGAGCAAATATTGTAAATTTGAGCAACTGAGCAAGTATTTCTCAATTCGACGAATTACTGAATATTGATAGTTGGATCAATATTCGAGCAACTGAGCAAGTATTGCTCAATTTGACGAATTACTGAATACTGATAGTTGGATCAATATTCGAGCAACTGAGCAAGTATTGCTCAATTCGACGAATTACTGAATATTGATAGTTGGATCAATATTTGAGCAACTGAGCAAGTATTGCTCAATTCGGCGAATTATTGGTAACGTGACCCAATAAAATATTAATTAAAATATTGGTAGCCTACCAAATATTATATAATTACTCTGGACGTTGATTACTGGATCAACATAAAATTATTAGTGTTTGAACCTGCTCAGAATGATGATTTGTGGAGCATTTGTTCGAACCCTAATTTTGGTCAATTGATGAATTGCTGAAAACAGGTCACTGAGTGAAGGAGGGACCGACCACACGGAATTATGTACGACCATGTGGTTCCCAAGTGCTCGAGTGAGCGTGCACCAGAGTCCTTAGTTGACCGGTTGGTGATGAAAGAATGATCAAATGCTGGTGTTGATCATTTATTAGAGTAGTGCTCGTCTGAGCATTAGGTGATAAAACATAATTATGGGGAAGTGAGGAACCAACCAAGAGGGCATGAACCGGACCTTGGTGGTCGTGGTCATTTGAGCAAATTCCAAGTTGGTTGAAAAGTGTTTGGACCCAATATGAGAAATTGAGCAAATTAGGTCAAAATCATGAAGATGTGTGGGACCGGCTCCTTGCGTGCCTTAGAGACGGCCTTGGTCGGTCAAAGAAGCATGCCCGCGTCACCATAATGCCCGTATCTCAATCCTGAGAGTTTTGGTATTTTCTGATGTGTGTTTGAGCAATATTTTGGATTTTCGGAAGAGTTTGATCTTTGACTGAAATTCTTGATTTTTGCTCGAATGAGCAAGTAGAACTTTGCTCGTTTGATCAAAATTTTGAGAATATTAAAATAATAAAATTTTAATATTTGACGTGAGTATCCTAGTCGGTCATGTGATCATTTGACTTTTTGGTTTTTTCATGGTTTGAGCAATATTTGAGAAAATATGAAGAAATCATGATTTCCACTCAAACGGAGGAGTTTCATGAGATGAGGGAAATAATAATTATGAAAACAAGGGATTGCAAGGTGTGGGACCGGCCACGGCTAGGGCATGGCCGACCGGCTAGGTATACCGGTCCCATGACACCTTCCATGTTTTATTATATTTCATGAAACCGTGAAAATATGGAGAAGCCATGAGTTTTGCTCAAACAAGGAAAGTTTCTCGAATGAAGGAGTCTTCATGAGTTCATGAAAATAACAAAATAATAAAAAAATAAAGAAAGAGGCGTGGGGAATCGGCCACGGCGACATAACCGGCCGGTGGGCCCGGTCCCTAGGCGTCCCTTTTATATATTTTTATTATTATTTTCTCTCTCGTATTTTGTGTAGGATTCCTTGGTTGTCCATACTTTCAAATGCTCGTTCGTGCATTTGGGTGCTCGTTTGTGCATCATTGTTGAGTATACTTGCACCATTTTCTTGGGGCTTACTCGGTGATAGTCCAGATGCCCGATTGATGAGTAATTATTACTTAATTCATGAAATTCAGCGGAGAATGATTCATGAAACGGAGTAATAATTATGAATTGTGCATCTATTACTAATCCATGAATCCAGCCGAGGAATTCAAGGAACTGAGTAACGAGATAAAATGGTTATCTATTACTAATCCATGGAATCAGCCGGGGATAGCCATGGAACGGAGTAATGAGATAAAATAGATTATTTTCTAGGAATTCAGTCGGTGAATGTCACGGTATAATTAATCTATTGTAGAATGGAGATATGAGATAGTTGAAGCATCATACTCGTTTTGAAGAGTACATGGTCAGGAAACAACGTGCAACGTTGGTGTCCTGAAGGCGTTTAGCCCTCCAACAAATTATGTCCAGAGAGCCGCCTGAATCTATACACGGTCTCTCTATATGGTCAGGGAACAACGAGTATCGCCGACGTCCTGAAGGCGTTAAGCCCTCCGATAAACAATTATGTCCAGAGAACCGCCCAGTCGTTCTTCTATGTAGAGGGGGGGGGTCTCTCTATGTAGTCAGGTATAGATGGTGAATTTTCGACAAGGGTTAAAATCGTAAAACCATAATTATACATGCTCCTGATCCGACAATCAGATGAGTATTGAGGCTCATGTCTCTCATTGAAGCATGAAAGCTCATGCCATAAAATCTCTGACTGAGAAGGTTGTCTCTCAGATTATATGTAAATGTGTAGTCTCTCAGCTGAGGAAACGACACATCTCATGAATACTAAGAAATATCAGTAATTATTTCTATATGGAATCGAAAGATTGGACGACTCCTAGACAACATGCCTGCTAGTATAGAGAAACAACGTCTTCATGATGCAACAACGTTTTCCCTGACTATATAGGAGAGACATGACATTTCAACAAGCTCATATCTCTCAATCTTCAGATAATTAATGCTCCTAGACAGCATGCCTGCTAGTATAGAGCCATCAGTTAATTATCTATAATCGTTAACTGAATATTCAACAATATTCTACGATTCTTCATAATATTTCATCACTTCAATTTGTGGTTCTTCTCAGCAGACTTCCATGGGTTAGTGATAAATATTCAACTTACAGACATCTGAGCAGCTATCGAGTAAGCCCTGGTTAAAATGGTGCAAGTGTACTCAACAATAATGCACAAACGAGCACCTGAATGCGCAAACGAGCATTCCAAAACACGAAGGAATGATGAACCTATGCAAAATAGGAAGAAAATAGTAAATATTAAAGTATTAATTGAGGGGCTAGGGGACTGGGCCAACCGGACGGCCTGTCGTGCCGTGGCCAGTCCCAAGCTCAATTTTACATTTTTATCATATTTTCATTATTTTCCTTGATTTCATGAAAATCTCTTCATTTGAGCAAATATCCTTCGTTTCATGAAAACTTCATGATTTCATGATATTTCCCTAAACCCGTGAAAAATAATATAAAATTACGGAAAACTCGTGGGACCGTCCCCTAGCCGACCGGTCATGCCCTAGCTGGTCTCACACGTCCCTTACTTTATTATTATTATTTTTTTATGTTTCCCTCATCTCATGGAAACTCCTTGATTTCAACAAATTCCTTGGTTTCAACAAACTCCTTGGTTTTATGATATTTCCCTAAAATCATGAAAAATATTATAAAATTGGCAAAAGTGCCTTGGGACGGGCCCTTTGGCCGGACGACCATGCCTTGGCCATAGCCGGTCCCACACTTCATGACTACCTATTATTTTATTATTATTTCCATGATCTCATGGAAATAACCTAACTTCATGAAATTCCTCAGTTTCATGATATTTCTCTCACATCAGGAAAAATACATAAAATTATATAAAATTGGGAAAGGTGTTGAGGGACTGAGCTTGCTAGCTGGCCGGCCATGGCCTAGACATGTACGGTCCCACACCTTGCAATCCCTTATTTTATTAATTATTTTCATCATCTCATGAATTTTTCCTAGTTTCGTCAAAACCCTGAATCCTTCATATTTTCTCGAAATATTGCTCAAACGCGCATCAGGAAATATCGAAACTCTCAGGACTGAGATACTGACATTATGGTGACACGGGCATGTCTCCTTAACTGACCAAGGACGACCCTAAGGCTTGCAAATAGCCGGTCCCATATGTTTTAATAATTTTGACCTAATTTTCTCAATTGCTCATATTGGGTCCAAACTCTTCTCAAACAACTTGGAGTTTGCTCAAACGACCATAAGCTGGTCCCACGACCACCAAGAGCCGGTCCCATGACCCCTTGGTCGGTCCCTCATCTCTCCATGATCAAGTTTTACTACCTAACGCTCACACGAGCATTATTATAAAAAATGATTAAACCAGCATTTAATCATCCTTTCACCAACTAGTCTTCAGGAGACTTTGGTATTTTGCTCATCCGAGCATATGAGCGTTACATGGTCGAACCTTCATCCCGTGTAGCCGGTCCCTCCTTCACTCTGTGATCGATTGTCAATAAATCATCAATTAATCAAAATTAGGGTTTCGAATTCAGAGCTCTGCAGCAACATAATTCTGAGCAGATTCAAACACTAATAATTTTATGTTGATCCCGTGATCAACACCTTTATTATTATTATGCTCGGCCTAGCCTCCAGTATTTTAAATTAATATTTTGTTTGGGCCTGCCACCAACAATTCATCAGATGAGCAACATTTGCTCAGACTAAGGAATATTGGTTCAACTATCAATATTCAACAATTCAGCAGCACAGTTTGCTCGTCTTAGGTTATCGACATTTATTCGACAATGAAACCTTGGTCTCAAAAAGACATGTCCAATTCTTGAGTCTCAGAACATTTGAAAATCATGTTCCACTCAACAATACAAGGACTCATCGTCCCATAAAGTCAGCAACTGACTCTACAATCACGAGATGTCAATCGTGTCACATGGGGGATATTAACTAGGGTTTTGGTCTGGCGGTCTACGACACGTGTGTTCATACACATGACGAGAATGTGAGCAAGTCGTGCAATCAGTTGGAGGAGTTAGCGAAGTAGTGGGTGGAAAATTAACCAAGTCTTCGCACGATGAGCAACTGGTTTTAACATGATTTCCCACTTCCCCATTCTTTGACTCCGGCAACTATCACACTTCATGGGATCATGGTGTTTTCAATTCAGCAATATAAAGGCATCTGAATAATGATTGAAAGGGACAAAATTCGTCTACACAAGAATTTCTCGACAAGTTCATATAGACAATCTTTCGTCTATACGAACTCACCGTCTGAGCAATCACTCTCAACTGAGTAAATTCAATCATTCAGAACTTTTCTACGCAGAATATACGACACACCTACAATCTCAGATCACCATTAATCTCAACCATTTCTCAGCTTCCCTCCTACAGATCAACCCATCCTCTCTTGTGACCGATTGACTCTGGAACGACCATTGTCTTGGTTTAGGCCGGAGTCCTACAGATTGATCTCTCGAACTTAAAGCACTCCCTTCTTGCAGTGCATCTGTGTGAGGTTCAATATTTCGCTCGGTTCAAGGAGTCTCCGCACGGTAGTCTACTCAATTTCGTAAAAATCAGCAAATCGTTTTCCCCCATCTACAGATTGGCGACCACAGTGGGAGGTTAATCTCTCGGTTGCAATCTCAATTCACAAAGATGGATGGTCTTAGGTCTTGGTTAGTTACAGGTTCCAAAACAAATTACGCTAGAACTAGCAACAATAACAATGAGGATATCCCGGAAACCATTCCGGCCTCTAACACTGACGGTGGTGATGTTATTCCTCCTCACGCTAACATGGAAAGTCATCCCTTGTTCGACCGACACCCTGAGGAAGTCAGGGGGAATCCACCACCTACCATGGATGATCTCATCAAAGTGCAAGAGACTCTTGCAAAAAATCAAACTGACATGGCTGCAACACAGAAGGATCTATTCAATTATCTCAAGACTCTCACTGACAAGATGTCAGAGAAGACTCAAGGAAAAGGAAAAGAAAAGGAAACATCTTCAGATGTTGATCCTGAAGTAGTTCCAATTCATACAGTGGATGACAACGAAGTCCGAAAAGCTGCAGATGATCCATCATCGAAGGAATCATCAAATTTTATTACTCGAGAAGATTTGGAACGCCTCTTGGAGAACCATGGAAAAGACAAGACATCACATGTCCACTGTCGCCAGCCTCCGTACCCTGCTGCGACGCAAAAGATTCCTCTTCCAAAAGGTTATACCTCTCCAACTTTCAATTTGTATGACGGAACATGCAATGCTCGGGAACATGTTTCTCAGTTCCTGGAAGCCTTGGGTAAACATGAACATAACCATGTTGTTCGCCTCAAAGAATTTTCAAAATCCTTGAAAGGAAGGGCATACACCTGGTACAAAAACATTGCACCAGGGACTATCAACAGTTGGGGAGAAATGATTAACGCCTTCTACAAAAAGTACTTCTTTGTGTCAGAGCAAGTTACTCTCTCTGATCTTGGAAGAATTTTTTAAAAGGAGCAGTGAACATCCCAATAACTATGTGAAAAGATTCAGAGTCCAGGCCCTGGATTGCCATGATCCAAACGTCACGGAGCAACAACTGGTAGATTTGTGTATCAACGGCATGATCCCGGTCTACAGAGATTTATTGGAAAAACTTTGTTTCCATACCTTCTCAGAGCTTCATGAAGCGGCGAAGAGATCGGCAACTACTGCACCCTCCTTACTGGAAAGAGCAAGAGCTACCAAGGCTGAAGAACCACGAGACACTCGAGGTAGAAGACGTCTGATCAACAAGCAGTACAACCTTCAGCCTTCCACAAACGCTGTCGCATAAGGGAGCAAACGGAAAGCCGAACCATCGCGCAAGCATACCTCAACACCTTCAAAAATACAAAGGAAGGATAAGCAAGATGCACAAGCTCCTGACCAACGCGCATGGGCTCCTGATCAAGACGCACATGACTTTCCCCTTTCCATTGAAGAGGTGATCGAACTCCTGGATGCTTGGATCCAAGATGGCGCTATCAAGTTGTCATATGTCAAGAAATAACCAACTAAATAATACATAGAAAGTCCTCGTTACTGTCGCTTCCACAAGTTTGTCAATCATCCCACAAGCGATTGCAGAGTCTTAAAGCGTATATTCAGGGAAAAGGTTGAATCCGGGGAACTTAACTTGGGGACTGAAGGAGTACACAGAGATCCTCTCCCAGTCACAACTTTCTCCATCTCTGAATAACCAGTCAAAGAAGCAGTTCAGTCATTGATGGAGCATGTCTGCGAATTTCTCTATCTGTCGAAGGCGCAAAGGGGAGACCTGTTCATGGCTTTGAACCACATAGTATCTGGGAAGCGTCTACCAATTCCAGAAGTACCTCCTGAGCCTCCGTCCACTGACAAAGAAATGTATGACTGGGGACTGCTCACCACAGTGCATATTAAAGGAAATGAATTCAAGAGAGAATTTGTTGATGTTGACACTGCCATTAACATCATTCCTATGAAAACTCTCAGAGCCGCTGACATTACCCGACAAGAGGCTACTCATGCTCCCATAATAATCAGAGATCACGAAGGGACTGCCAGAGACGCGTATGGATACATCACCCTTAAGGTCAGATAAAGCTCGGTCTGCACTGAGACAAAGTTTTACATAAGTCGAGAGGACCCAAAATACGACATGATCCTCGGAAGAACTTGCTGGAAAGATGGCTCCAACGCCTTCAACACACCCTGCTGTTGAAGAGGACTTTGACTCGGAAGAAATAGAGGATACTCCACCATTTGAGCATCTGGAGGAAGTTAAAGCCTTGGCGAAACTTACGCAGAAGCCTGGAGAAAGTGCACACTCTTTCATCAAAAGGTTCCGTACTCAGGCAAGTCTGATTCCCCTTCATGCACCTATAATACCAATGTTTAATCATATTTCCCTGGTTCGGGGACTTCTTCCCACCAAAATCTTAGCCGTCGCAAAGTGCTATGAGTGGATAGCTTTACCTCAATAATAATACACCAAATGGTTGAGTACAGAGCCTCTTCAAATTGATCATTCTATCAAAAAATTTATTGCTGAAGATTTGGCTAAGCATGACAGACACTATGCCAGATACTCCCCTCTGCACGAGTGTCCATATGTGCCTCAACCCTAGAATCCCATCATGCAAGGAATTCCGAATCAGCAGAAGATATTCAAGGCGCGGACGACCAAGCCTAACAAATTCAAGGAAGGAGATCTAGTTCTTAAGGAAACTAAGCGTGATCTCCATTCTGCAAGGAGCTCCAATTGGGAAGGACCTTTCATGTTCGCAAGATACATAACTGGAGGCTACTACAAACTGATCAACAAAGATGGGAGGACCCTGTCAGTGATCCATGCGAATTGGCTTAAGGCATTTGACGCATGAAATTATTGGACATTTGAGGTACTGGGCGTTTGATCATTCATGGTGTTTGCGATTTGGTGTTTAGGATTTTCTTTCATTGTATTTCAATTTCTCCAAAAAGTTTGCAATACTTGCATTCAGCATTTGAATTCAACAATCTATCAAATTTCATTTCATTTTGCTTAAAGAAAATTTCTATCAAATCCAAAAGAAAATCCTCAATCATCTACCAATCCAAAACCAATCAATATCAAAACCAAAATAAAACCTCACATCCCTCAGAAGTCCAGAAGTTCAAGAGATTATGAAAAGGAAATCAAAGAAAATCGACAAAGAAAGATTTTCGCTCCTCTGCATCCTTCAAGACTTGCAAGGCCGCCTTCTCCATGTTCATCTCCTCAGTCAGCTTAGCAATCTTGTCTTCTTTCTCCATCACAACATTATTGAGAAAGGGTATGTTATTCTCATACGAGTTCTTGATATCATCTATTTTCTTACGAAGCCACTTCACATTGAAGCCAAGTCTTTCAGAATTCTCCAAGTTGAACTCCCAATCAAAGAATATATTTGGAGTCACAGTATTTCTGGCCCTAGCGCATATATCACTTACAACACGCAAGATAACATTTACTTGCATTGTTAAAGCATAAGCGCGTCAGGGATTCCTGTTAACAATGATGTGACCAAACTTCCTCCATATTTTCTCATACAAGCATGCATATCCAATGGGAACGCTGAATCCACCAACTAGTTCATGATATGAGAGTGATGCATCAAATGGGGGATCAAAAGCAACTCATGCACTTGAATATTCATACACCACTATGCGATTCTCAATTACTGGAGTCATGGCAACAGTTTCTTCAGTGTCCTCTGCTTGTGGATCGGTTTCTTCTATTACCGGAGTGGCAACAATTGAAGTTTCCATAACTTCAGTGACGACCCTCTCATGGATTTGAAGTTCAGGGATAGTTGTCTCTTCATCAATAACTCTAGGGCTGCTCGAATTATCCTTATTGGTTTCAGTATCCTCAACTTCGGTATTTAACACCTAATACGAAGATTACATGAGGTTAGAGCAATCTAAACACGGAAACCAAATGGGATCATAAACTACATCATACAAGCAGTCCAACATCATCAAGGTTCATCATTATGCACTCAAGACACGAACAAATAGTGTGAAAGTCATAAAAACACGTTTTGCGGCAAGCTCATCTGAAGAGATTTTACTCTGCTCTGTACAAGATGACGAACTGGGAGAAATCTACAAGGAATCTAAGAGTTCGTTATATACCATTCTCTTTGTACGAATGTTCTCTACAACATGTCAAAATTTCATAACAATCCTATGAACGAGCAAGGAGATATGATCAAAACATTGGACGACGTACAGTCTGAAAAAGTTCTGAAAGTCTCCTGGAAGTTTACTGTTTCGCCTTTTTCAGGCCCTAAACAAGCTCAAAACTTAAAACGATTCTGAGCTAAAGCTTGGAAATTTTCCTGGCTTGAAGATACATATGCAGACCGTAAAAATCCGACTTCAGATGAGGATTTTATGGCGTTTTTGTTAAAAGGCTGAGTTCTGAATTTTCTGGTGACGTATTTCGGCAAAGTTTTTCGTGTATGCACATGGATTCTCGTTCATTCATAAATAAACAATTTTATGCTTCTATGGATAAAATACAAGGGAAATACTTACTTGGATGGTCTCTGAAACGTTCAGAGAATCAGAATTGCCCGTGTCAACATCAAGAGTATCGTCACTTCCGTTCGGTTTTGAACCCTGGGAATTTTCTTTACCTCCATTCTCTGAAGATGAACGAGCATCAGCACTCTCAACTTCCATGGCGACATCCTCCTGGACATATTCTCAAACAATTAGTATTTTATCTACGAAGCATCATATTTGGTTATGTGGAGGAGTACTCACATCATTCTCTTCTTCAACACTCAAGTCGGAAACCGTCCGCCCAGCAGCAGAGAACTGAAGACCATCAATACTTGATGGAGCAAAATTCTGTAACCAAATAACGAATATTGGTTTTACGATCCTAATAACACGGATAAGAAAGGGTCACGGCGGAAAAGAATTGACAACTCACCAAGAAACAACTGGGGAATTTATGGTGTTAGGCAACAACTTGCAATTCTTGTTCCTGCCCTCTCCACCGTGAATGACTGTTTCTGCTTCAGAGAAGTTTACTTCAATTCGAGGTCTCACAACACGACCGTCCTGCAGAAAAGAAATTGATGCTGTAATTAAAGGTAATTATTTTGATCTTATGAAGATTACGCAAAAGGTACATACCGGTGAACACCCTGGAGATGTCTTTCGCTTGTCACCGCCAGAAATATGTTTCAATCTTGGTCGAAGAGCAATCATCTCAGCAGAAGGAGTCTCTTTCACTAAAGGTTGGCCAACCATTACGAAATTGTGTAAACGCTCAATATGCTGACTCCAGAAATCTATATAACCTGGATTTACATATGTAATTCGTTCAGAACAAGGGAACCAGTAAGAACTCCGTTTCACATGTGTACGATATAAACAGGTCTTAAGTTGTTCCACTGATGGTTTCCTACTTCGAAAAGTTGGAACACATTGATCCATACCCATCTGACGAGCCGCTCTATCGATGTTGTATTCTTCTACTTAAAAATCTCCATATATTGCTGATATCAAATGACCCAGAGTACAACTCAACATGAAGGATCTCTCGCCATCGCTCAAGTCAGCACCAGATTTCAAAGCCATACTTTATTCAGTATTGAAAGTTTTCAATTGAGAAACATGAGAAGGAATTAGAACCCAGGGGCGGAAATTAAACTCATATTCATCGTCTGACACATCAATGAGTCGTGTCTTCGATTGAGGTTGTTTTGTAGACCAGCGCATAATCCTGGCATTAACCTTCTCAGGAAAAATACGACGAGAATCAGAAGCATTCAACCCTTGCAAGATATTACGAGGAATATGCGCATAATTCTTAAAGCGCTCCCACATCAAAGCCTGGAGAAACATCGTATTGGCGTAGCATTCAATCTTCATAAAGCCATTCGAAACGCTGGAGTCTATAACCAAGGAGTCTAGGTTAGAGTACAAATAACCCAAAAATAGACTACCTATGGGAAGTTGTTCACCTTGAGCCATCTTAATGGAAAAAGGGATTACAAATGGCTTTAAAAAAGTTCCGATGTCTTCAAACACGTCCCTGGACATCCATAAACACAAGAAAGCAGCAATAGATAACATACCGTCAGGTTCATCAAGAGGGGTATCTCGTGGCCACCAGTGTGTTAACCAGTGGGCGTAACAACCTTTGACAGACGCCTTATTAATTCTTTCCATCTCGACTGTCAAGATGTTGGAAACTGTTGTTTCCTATGCTGAAAGCTCTTCAGGGAAGTTACCCGTGATTGGGAGATGCAGCAAAGCAACTACATCCTACAAAGTAATGGTAAACTCTCCCCATCTGCATATGAAGGTGTGAGTTGGAATGCACCATCGAGCAACGAGAGCTACAATACCTCGCGTATCATGGAAAATGAACAAATCTCCAGATGTTTGGATAGCCCTGGTTACCTGTGCTCTATCAAACATAGCTCTAACACGAGGAAAACCCAGCATATGTCTCGCCCATCCAGAGAATTTTTCTAAAGGTCGTCGAGAAAGCTTGAATTCTATAATGGACGCAAGAAAAAGTCCTCATTCAAGACAAAATCGACTAGCTGCTCGAGGAGTCACTAATTTCTTTCGAACAACCTCTCTGGGATTATCAGAAGGCGAAATGATGGAGATTGAATACGTTTTTCAGTTCCCTGCTGAACCGCGAAAAATGCATCATCTATATTTGGAACGTTTTTGAGCCCAGGAGTCTCTTCTTCTTCTTAACCAGCGGAAGTCTCATCTATACATGTATCGTCTCTGGAGGCATCATTTTCCTGGGAGTCAGACATCCTTGCGAAGTAGCTGTAATGTGCACAAAACATTCTACTTCAGTGTATCATCATACAAGGTGCAAACTTCGACAATATGATGGAGTTATATAATCTGACAACAAAATACTTATGCAGGAATCTACAAAAATGGTAATTCTTAACTCTTACCTCTTTATAATTTCACTAACACAGTAATTGTGATACAAGAGTTAACACTCCAAATTAGTTCGTTCTTTGAAATCTGCAATAGTGAACAAAGCATTATCATTTGAAAATCAGAACTGATTTTCATAAAATCATGAGCATAGTTTTCATAGTATAAACATCCACAACTGGGCTATGAAATTTACATCAAGACAATATTTCATCATAAATAAATTGTCTAATTTCGAGGGTTACTCAAAACCCATGTTTTGATTTTACGAAATAATAATTAACGTGAATAACTCACGTAAATTTTTAAAATTTTTTTATCTAATGTGAGCAAACTCACGTAAATAAATATATGGCATTATATTTTATATAATATGTCACGGTTTCATGATAAAAAAAATCTTTTCCTTCGTGTGAGCATTTTCTTTGAAATGAAGGTTTATTTATGTTTTGTGAAAAGTTCACACCTTTTAAAATAAAGTTTTGGTTTCCATGAAAGCTCATAAACAAAATTTTATCATTGGACACAGGTCTATTTCAAAAGAAAAATCTCTCTCAAGTTAGGGGTTATTGCTAGTCTCTTGAACTAATGATCTCGAACATACGTCTAATAAAATAAGGGTTTTCAACAAAACTCACACTCATATATACACATATATATAATTTTAACATGATCAAAGCATGAACAACTCATGAACTCAGAAAAAAAAAACTCACCTGGTCGGTGCTGGCCAGAATATGGCCGGACAGTGCCGGCGATCAACAGCTCCAGCGAAAATCTCCCTGCTCTCTCTTGTGCTCGGACGTGAGGATGAAGAAAGGATGAAGGTGGTGGACTGTTGTGTGGAGGAAAAAAAGTATTAATTCCCTTTTATATCAATTTTTATTTCCAAAACCTAATTTCACAAGGATTTCCTTATTTGGGCCCGAATCCTAAACCGACCAAGGTTCCACCATCAAATCAGCGGTTCTACACCGATTTTTGCTCTTTGGGTGACGCTCTATTATGCCACTGGGGTTTTCATCCAAACCATGGTTTTCTCATTCAGTCAAAATCCGGTAACGTCTTATCTTATGACTAAGTTCAATAACTTATTTTATTTGTAACTGGAAAATCACCATTCAGTGCTGACTGAGGAACATGACTGTCCCTCACTAAGCAGGGGACTTAATGTAGATGGTGGATTTTCGAAAAGGGTTAAAATTGTAAAACCATAATTATACATGCTCTTGATCCGTCAATCAGATGAGTATTGAAGCTCATGTCTCTCATTGAAGCATGAAATCTCATGCCATAAAATCTCTGACTGAGAAGGATGTCTCTCAGAGTATATGTAGATGTGTAGTCTCTCAGCTGAGGCAACGGTACATCTCATGAATACTGAGCAATATCAATAATTATTTCTATACAAAATCGAAATATTGGACGGCTCCTAGACAACATGCCTGCTAGTATAGAGCAACAACGTCTTCAGGATGCAACAACGTTTTCCCTGACTATATAAGAGAGACATGACGTTTCAAAAAGCTCATGTCTCTCAATCTTAAGATAATTAATGATCCTAGACAGCATGCCTGCTAGTATAGATCCATCAGTTAATTATCTATAATCGTTAACTGAATATTCAACAATATTCTACGATTCTTCATAATATTTCATCACTTCAATTTGTGGTTCTTCCCAGCAGAATTCCATGGGTTAGTGATAAATATTCAACTTACAGGCATCTGAGCAGCTACCGAGTAAGCCCTGATTAAAATTGTGCAAGTGTACTCAGCAATAATGCACAAACGAGCACCTGAATGCGCAAACGAGCATTCCAAAACACGAAGGAATGATGAACCTATGCAAAATAGGAAGAAAATAGTAAATATTAAAATATTAATTGAGGCGCTAGGGGACTGGGCCCACCGGCCGGGCGGTCGTGTCGTGGCCAGTCCCACGCTCAATTTTACATTTTATCATATTTTCATTATTTTCCTTGATTTCATGAAAATCTCTTCATTTGAGCAAATATCCTTCTTTTCATGAAAACTTCCGGATTTCATGATATTTCCCTAAACCCGTGAAAAATAATATAAAATTAGGGAAAACTCGTGGGACCGGCCCCTAGCCGGCCGGTCATTCCCTAGCCGGTCCCACACGTCCCTTACTTTACTATTATTATTTTTTATGTTTCCCTCATCTCATGGAAACTCCTTGATTTCAACAAATTCCTTGGTTTCACAAACTCCTTGGTTTTATGATATTTCCCTAAAATCATGAAAAATATTATAAAATTAGGAAAAGTGCCTTGGGACGGGCCCTTTGGCCGGCCGTCCATGCCTTGGCCATAGCCGGTCCCACACTTCATGACTCCCTATTATTTTATTATTATTTCCATGATCTCATGGAAATTCCCTAACTTCATGAAATTCCTCAGTTTCATGATATTTCTCTCACATCAGGAAAAATACAAAAAATTATATAAAATTGGGAAAGGTATTGCGGGACTGAGCTTACTAGCTGGCCGGCCATGCCCTAGCCATGTCCGGTCCCACACCTTGCAATCCCTTATTTTATTAATTATTTTCATCATCTCATGAATTTTTCCTAGGTTCGTCAAAACCCTGAATCCTTCATATTTTCTCGAAATATTGCTCAAACGCGCATCAGGAAATATCGAAACTCTCAGGACTGAGACACTGACATTATGGTGACACGGGCATGTCTCCTTAACCGACCAAGTCCGACCCTAAGGCTTGCAAATAGCCGGTCCCATATGTTTTAATAATTTTGGCCTAATTTGCTCAATTGCTCATATTGGGTCCAAACTCTTCTCAAACAACTGGGACTTTGCTCAAAAGACCATCAGTTGGTCCCACGACCACCAAGAGCCGGTCCCATGACCCCTTGGTCGGTCCCTCATCTCTCCATGATCAGGTTTTACTACCTAACGCTCACACGAGCATTATTATAAAAAATGATTAAACCAGCATTTAATCATCCTTTCACCAACTAGTCTTCAGGAGACTTTGGTATTTTGCTCATCCAAGCATATGGGCGTTACATGGTCGAACCTTCATCCCGTGTAGCCGGTCCCTCCTTCACTCTGTGATCGATTGTCAATAAATCTTTAATTGATCAAAGTTAGGGTTTCGAATCCAGAACTCTGCAGCAACATAATTCTGAGCAGATTCAAACACTAATAATTTTATGTTGATCCCGTGATCAACACCTTTATTATTATTATGCTCGACCTAGCCGCCAGTATTTTAAATTAATATTTTATTTGGTCCTTCCACCAACAATTCATCAGATGAGCAACATTTGCTCAGATGAGCAATATTTGCTCAGACTTAGGAATATTGGTTCAACTATCAATATTCAATAATTCATCAACACAGTTTGCTCGTCTTCGGTTATAAACATTTATTCGACAATGAAACCTTTGTCTCAACATACATGTTCAATTTTTGAGTCTCAGAACATTTGCAAATCATGTTCAACTCAACATTACAAGGACTCATCGTCCCATAAAGTCAGCAACTGACTCCACAATCACGAGATGTCAATCGTGTCACATGGGGGATATTAACTAGGGTTTTGGTCTGGCGGTTGACGACACGTGTGCTCATAGACACGACGAGAATGTGAGCAAGTCGTGCAATCAGTTGGAGGAGTTAGAGATGTAGTGGATGGAAAATTAACCAAGTCTCCACACGATGAGCAACTGGTTTTAACATGATTTCCCACTGCCCCACTCTTTGACTCTGGAAACTGTCACACTTCATGGGATCATGGTGTTTTCAATTCAGCAATATAAAGGCCTCTGAATAATGATTGAAAGGGACAACATTCGTCTACACAAGAATTTCTCGACAAGTTCATACAGACAATCTTTCGTCTACACGAACTCACCGTCTGAGCAATCACTCTCAACTGAGTAAATTCAATCATTCAGAACTTTCCTACGCATAATACACGACACACCTACAATCTCAGATCGCCATTGATCTCACACATTTCTCAGGTTCCCTCCTACAGATCAACCCATCCTCTCTTGTGACCGAATTGACTCTGGAACGACCATTGTCTTGGTTTAGGACGGAGTCCTACAGATTGATCTCTTGAAATTAAAGCACTCCCTTCTTGCAGTGCATCTGCGTGAGGTTCAACATTTCGCTCGGTTCAAAGAGTCTCCGCACGGTAGTTTCCTCAATTCCGTAAAAACCAGCAAATCGTTTTTCCCCATCTACATCAGGGAACAGCGAGTATCGCCGACGTCCTGAAGGCGTTAAGCCCTCTAACAAATAATTATGTCTAGAGGACCGCCCAATCGTTCTTCTACATAGAGGGCACGATGAAATGTGTAGCATCGAACGCTCAGTTAGTGGGAGGCCTTTCGAGAAACATATTCATCATGGCTCTGAGAGGAATGCTCACTCAGTCAGAGATCGTGAAACGGTTCACGGATCGTAAAACACGAATCGTCACATGCGCTCCTGAAGCCGGGTCAGAAACATGCAGTATCATGATTTTACGATTTTGACCTTTGTCGAAAATCCACCATCAATAATTAAAAATAGTGAAGTTTGTGTTTCTTGCAAAATCATTCCGAAACACATGGAACTTTATGTTTGTATGAGGAATCCCACTAGCAGTATTCTCGTAATACTCACTGGAGAGGAGGGTATCCTAATTAGGTGAACTCTCTTACGTGCGCTTCGTTTAAAAACTTATGTATATAGAGTTTATATCCCTAACCTCTTCTCAACCATTATGTATATAGACAAGAGTCTGTGAACCCGATTGTTAAGAAGACTACTTAAACGATCTCAGAAATCAATATCCAAGATCAATTTAGTCGTATAATCCAATCAGAATTCCGCCAAGTAATTACACGTGTTATCTATCTTGCATGATACGAATTCTTCAAGAAATGAGTCTCTTAATGGGTCACAATTGGATGGATGAATCTACTAAGATTGAATATGTACAACTGGCGTAAATCCAATTATAATGCAGAAAAGAAAAAACACAAGACACCAGAATTTTTGTTGACTAGGAAACCGCAACTGTAGAAAAACCCCGGAACCTCGTCCAGATTTGAACACCAAAATGTATTAAGCATCTACAGAAACTAGCCTACTATCAGACTTTGGACTGGAATATAGTTGAGATCGAATCCACCCTTTAAGCGATTCAGTTACAATCGCGCTCCTTATGTCTCTTGAACCTTGCAAGGCTTTACGCAATTGATTGCCTTAGCTAACATCCTTTAAATCCTAAGAGTTGCTTCAACCGAAGTGAAGACTTTTGAGACCAATTTACCTCTAACAGATAAGACTATATGATTTTCGTTTAGATCAAAAGATCAATGTGAGGAAATCTGTTTGCAATAGATAAAGCTAGAAAGCCTCACAAATCTGAAACTTACGACTCCCGAGCAGCCTAAATTCTTAACCACCTCTCAAGAAAAATCTTCAAAAGATTAATTAAAATCAGTTTTAAGATATATATCTTGAGGAATCACAAAGTCTGAGATGAAGAGAACTTTGCGATTACTATCTATCTTGCCTGAAAGAGATTACGAAAACCTCGATAAAAGAAAATCAAACTAAGGATACACGATCTATAGAGGTAAAAACAGTCGGACCTGGATTCTCGAATCCCCAAAGTGAAGTCTTTTAGTCGTAAATCTAATTATGTTTCTCAAGGAAAACCTAGGTCTATACTAGACGACTCTAGAATCAACTAGGGCACACAAAGTATCGGTTATTGATTTTCCCAGTTGAAAGAGCATTTCTGTTTATAGTTTTCAAAGAGCAGGGTTGTTTAGAATTCAAGGTAAAATAACTTGGGAATCAAGCAAACACTTTTAGGTCTTGAAAATACAATAGAAGAATATACATTAGGATTCAGTTCTGGAACTGTGTATAATGATTGTTTGGTTTGGAAAATATGCCAAAGAACTAAAAGCAATTCGACGTTCATTTAAACACATAAGAATTTAATCATGATGCACACACATAAGTGTTTGAGTGATCAATGAAGTCTTAGAAGTGTTTGAGAGAGTTCTAGCGATGCTAAACATATTTAAAAAAATAAGTCTTTCAGCATCTGCTAAAAACTGTAGGGACGGTTGGTACAAAAGTTCGTGAACCGTTAGACTTGTTCACGAGTCAGGGTGCAATGGTTCGTGAACCAGGTTCGCTAACCCTACTGGACTACCGAACTCAGTTGACTACCGTCGTGAACCGGGTTCTCCAACTTCTAGCCTATAATACCAACTTTGATAAATTAGTTCACAACGGTTTGTGAACTGTTCCCAACTGAACTCACGGTTTGCGAATTGGTTCCCCAACCTACCCTGACCATAAATATCAGATAGTTCAATAGTTATCTCTTATGATGTTTGAAACATTCCCATGTGATAAAATCATTTGAATGGGCAATTCTAAATTGATCCAAAAATTAATTCAAACAATAAATTGCTTAGAACTAATATTTTTAAGGATCATTGAACATCTTTGTTAGAATCATATTTCGAGATTTGTAACAAGACAAGCTTGACTCGAAATTTCTTTTTTGTAAATCTACTAAAAATCATACCACATCGTCTCAAAAATATAGAATGGTAAGATAATGAGTAAAATAGAATGGTCCAGTATTCACATTCCTGATACAAAATTTTTTCAAATGTCTTTGTTGATCTTTAGTCTTCGAGGGTGATGTATGATACTCAACTACCAAATTCTAACCTAGTACAAGCCTCGACTTAGTAGACTATAAGTCAAAATATAGTTTCAATCATCTAACATTGATAACAAGCTTGAGATAGCAAAACTTGCGGGTTCAACCGAGCATTTCTCTAACATCTTTACCTTGATAAGGTATTGAAGTAACATGTTATTTTTCTTTTGAATTTAGTCGTTTTAATCTTTTCTTTGCCTTTTCAAATGGCTTTTTTTTGCAACTTTCATCATGTGCTAATGATTAAGTTGGATGATACAAACTAACTGATATGGAAATCGCAGATCATGGACTTTAATCATGGTTATGACTACATGGGACTCCTCGGTGGAACTCATCATTGTCCAATTGCAGCTATTATAACAACACCTCTACCAGGGTCAACAGAGGGTTTCTTAATTTGGAAACAAAAGGATCATACTCTCCTCAGTGGGATCCTCTCGTCTTTGTCATAGAGTGTACACACTCAAATAATTGGTGTCACGACCCCTCAAGAGGCATGAGAACGACTGACGAAGATATTAGATTCAAATTCTCAAGCTCGTATGATGCATCTCCACTTGAAACTAATGAATACCAAAAAGGAAGCATCGACATCTTTTTGTTGATAACTTAGAAATTATTTCACAATCCACTTCCGATTTCCAACTTATATTTGTATGTCCCCTGTGGACTTGGTCCTGAGTATATATAGTTCATGTTGTTATTACCATGAGTACACGATCTGAACCTGTCTTATTTGTTGTCTTGCAAGGCTACTTACTAGCCATGAAATTAGTTTAGTTAATCAACATGTGAATGAGTTAGCTAGCTTTCATGATGCTAACAAACTCAAAGACAATCATCCTCGGCTGCTCTTATTAAGTGACAGAAGCATAACTAAAGTTTCACAACTAATTTCTGATTGACTCCATCACTTCTTTTTAATCTACTTAATCATCTTTCAAACTCATGTTTTCAAGTTATGTTTTGATGCTGTCACAAATTCTCCCAACTTCTTTGTTGTCCAATATAGTATACTGATAGTACAACTACAAGATAAAGATAAGGATAATAACAACAAGTTGCTTTCTCTCTGTAAAACATCTGTAAAGCAGAGCCTAAACTTTCAATTGTAAGCAAATTTAATTTTCATTGATAGGTTTTTGAGTCTTACAATGATTGGTATTAATACCCAATTGGAAATAACTGACATCAACGACTCTTATTACATCAAACATAAAATACTAGACTCAAAGAAATGTAAACCTAAAAACATTTAAACGTATTTGTTTCCTTATTTACCCTTTCCAAAATTCCCAAGGTTAAGTAACCGGCTCAAGCATAAACTGGCACCATAAGTACATGACGTTGCTTCCCTTATTTAAAGATCTTTGTCCTCAACGATGAATTCTGGAAATTGGAATATGAGAGGTATATTCCAAGTAGCATCCATGGAGACAAATTAGACCATTGAACCAAAAGCTAAGAGACTGAATTGATACCTCTAAGAGTAATATGGATGGGTAGGACATTTATTGGTTCAACTACATATTGTCCACTATCATCAACCACTGGTAGTTGGGACAAAGTATATGCCTCGAGTCCAATATTCTTCTTCAACTACAAAACATAGAATATCGGATCTATTCTTGATCCCACTGGTAACTTCAGTTTGTAAGAAACAGTGCGGATTGTCTTCACCGCCTCAAATGGACCAAAATAGTTAGATAAAAGCTTGAAATTCTTCTTAATAGCCACTGATGTTTGCCTGTAAGGATGCAGTTTGAGAAAGACCATATATCCTACCTCAAAGTCTCTGTTAATTCTTTTCTTATCTGCAAAAAAATTTATTCTATCTTGATCTTTGCCTAAGTCATCTTTCATAAGCTACAACATATATAAGGTTTCTCTCTTGCAAGTAAATCTCCACCGAAGCAACAGAAGTTGTGGAAGTAATAGGAAAAATAAGATGAGGTGGTTGGTACCCATATAAAGATTGAAAGGGGGACATCTTCAAGCATGTGTGATAGTTGGTGTTGAACCACCATTAAGCTAGAGCCAAACAATTAATTAGTCCAGTGTTTAGGATTGGAGCTGGTGCAAACGCAGGGGTACCGATTACACCACCAACTTTTTTCGTTCGGGAACCTGTATGGAAAAAACCTAATGCAATTGCAAGTAGATCAACTGAATGATCCTTGACAATATGTATATAGATTTTATGTCTCTAACCATTTCTCAATCCGTATGTATATAAACAAGAGTCCGGATCCTGATTGTTAAGAAGAGTACTTCGACGATCTCAAAATCAATATCCAAGATCAATCTAGCATATCCAAATAATCCAATCAGAATTCTGCCAAGTAATTAAATTTGTTATCTATCTTTCAAGATACGAATTCTACAAGAAAAGAGTCTCATAATCGATCACAATTATATGGAAATATCTACTAAGATTGAATGTGTACTACTTGCATAAATCCAATTATAAAGATAAACAATATAATGGGGGAAAATGATAAACACATTTTTGTGTCTGACTTAATCTCAATTATCTATTTTGTCAGTGCTCATTTTTGTACTTATTATGGTGTTTTGTGTATTTGTAGGTGTTTTGGGGAAATAAAGCTTGATGGAATAAAATGCGGAATTCCGCTCGTAAAATCGAGTTATGCAGTGGTTTAATGGGCTAGGCCGGAAAAAAAACATGAAGAATTATTGGGCTTTTGTAGATTAGGTAAGAACAAGAGGCAGATAAATATGCAGGGAGTTTCTCATTGATAAGAGTTCTATATTACATAGTTATATTATTCTTTATATACATCCGAAAGGGAAACCCTATATATCTAGTTGGGCCGCACATCCATGGGTCGTAGACCCTATAACACTCCCCCTTGTGCGGTCCAATAAAACTTCGTATGTAGAGCTTCACATAGAGCGCTTCTAATGTAAGTCTTCAAATGTCGTTCTCTCCTCGATGACTTGTGCCGAAATCAATTGCCTTACTAAAACTTTGACCAGGAAAAACCCCGTGGGATAAAACCTTGGTACAACTCTTCACATGTAGTACTTCACATGTTGTCTCGTACTTTGCATGTAGTTCATCACATGCAATACAATCTTCAAAGATCGACGAGTCTAAGTTAATTGTCTCGTTAAAACTTCGTCAGAAAAAACCCAATGGGACAAAACCTGAACTAAAGAAAAAGAGTACAATATTAAGTAAACTTAGAATATAGTCGGATGTGTATGCGTTGCCTCATTAAAACCTTGTCAAGGAAAACCCAGTGGGATAAAATCTTGACGAAGGGAAAAGATTACAACATGACAGATGCAAGTCAATGTGATATGTTGCAGATGATCACTTTTCTCTGTTGGTTGACTGGTTGCTTCACAACTCCTAAGGAAGAAAACCCTCGTAGCAAAGACAATAGCCTTAGCTGGGAAATTACATTCCCGGTGTTTGTTGTTGTCTCATTAAAAACCTTGTCGAGTAACAAAACCATGTGGGAAAAAGCAACCTCGGTGAAAGAAAATAGTTCAAAAAACCATTAGATGCTCCCCCTGATGTTAGACAATTTTCATTAGTCTAATGCAGTCAAAAGGAGTTTAACACACTTTAATTTGGTGATTTGAATGTTTATAAGACCATATTATTGATTCTGGAAGTTACATTGCTTAACAGACTATCGCGTTTCATTTCTTTGACAACATACTTGATGTTTTTAGTGTAGTCTCGCTAAAAACCTTTTCGAGTAACAAAACCCTTTGGGAAAAACTGTTCTCGATCGAAGGGAAAAAGAGTACAACACGACTTCAATTTCGAAGTAAATTATGTCGATATCATATCCTTGGATCCCCCCCTGATGTTGGCATCTCCCACTGATAACTTTCAGAGTTGTTCCAGACTGTTCCTTCAGTCATGTACTTTTCGAAACTGAATATCGGTAATGACCTAGAAAATAGTCTACCGTATCCCCCCCTGATTACTTTCGTTGGAGAAGAGATTATTGTTCCTTTATAATCAACAACCTTTGGATTGCACTTTCGTTAGCATTCTTTTTATGTCTTTTCATGGATAAAACAAATTTATGTCAATGGTTACTTTTAAGCACATGATTACATTCACTATACCATTCCAATGACGTTGCGTTGACGATGAGCTATATCCAGATAACAAGTTCATTGAGGATGTAACATTTGGTCGAGTACATTATGCTAAGTACAATAATGCGTCTATTATACTTTGATAAGGAAAGTTCATCTCCCGACCCAACTTCGTCATCTTCCTTTAGACGAATTGGTTATGTACATTTGAAACTCGACTAATCATGGGAGTGCTAGCAGCATGCACGTCCTTGTTAAATAGCCTGACAATGGACATATGCAAACTGGTGGAATAATATACCACAAGCTCAGTCTTCTAGTTTAGAACATAGATAAGATCGATATTTCCCAGGATTTTCATCTCAAATTCATATTTTAAATAGTTTGTAAGATCTCTTATTCCATTAAGAGTACTTATCATGTCCATACCTTCGATATAGATAGCTATAATTCTGAATCATAAACTTATTTAATACGTATGGTACGAAACCTTACTTGTTTATCCCTTCCCAATCAAATAGTCACTTAGACGGGTATACCACATCCGCCTGATTGTTTAAATCAATAAGTGAGTGTTCCAGTGTAACTGCAAACACACTTCATAGAGTCATTCGACTTGGGAAGCAAAAGGCTATCATGCACTTTTACAAATATCTTTGAGTCTAAATCTCCAGAGATATAACCACATCTACTATGTTTCAAGTTCTTTTGAAACTACCAAGCAAACTAATTAACTGAACATTATGATGTTCAAAAGAGTAAGTGATCCATTGGTTTATGAGAAACCTAGCGCCACAAGGTGATTCTTTATACTTTAAGACCTCATTCATCCCACTACACTTTGTGACAAATAACCACATATGTCCCACATTCTTTACACTATGTTGGTTAGCACTACCACTCCAAATACCCGTATATTTGTCAAAGAATTAAGTTCTACCTGGATTGCGTAGACCAAATATGCTATTTATTTGAAATTAATCAAAATAAAGCATGGTTCGATCTCATTGTGCTCTACTTCTGGAGCAACTATTTATGAATCATATCATCATTGTGCACGCATGATCCTTCCATTGACTCATATGCATTCTCATAATCCGTCAGGATTTCATTGTTCTCTAGAATCATTTAAAACTTCAGAGCGCCCCCAGTTTGATTCATGGACATATTCAGAGACAATCTTATGAGATGATTTCTGATGATGTAAATAAGTTGTGCCTTAATTACTCACCTACATCCTTTCTAGGTGAGGATTGATCGAACCAAGTGGTCTCTCCAACTTCCTTTATGGAGCCACGACCTCAACCACACTTCCACTGAGTGTAGTTGCAACACCTTAGTCTATGGTGTATATCCCGTATTGAGGATTTGTAACTTTGCAGGTAGGTTTGCAGCTGGTATGTGTGATCTTATCACTTTAGCAACATCAATGTACATCCTGAAAATCGAATATTCTTTATCACTTCACATTTACATTTGTGGAGTACAAGAATCAATATGAGACACAGTGGGAACACACCACGACAATTCCTGTCGTTCCCTTAAAAAATACTTTTTCTTATCTCCCCCAACGTCGGGAAGACTGTCTCATTAAAGTGATAACCTGCAAATCTAGCGGTAAGAGATCTCCTTCCAAAAGTTTTAAAATGCGGATAATTGTTAGGAACTCATTACCAACATAACTACTTAACAGTTTTGAAGACCCATCATAGTACGATGTGGAGTCATAACGGCACATATATAGTGCGACCAAAAATGTGTAAGAACACGAATGTCAGGATTAAATCCAGTTGCCAACTGGTACGCAGAAAAGGACTAGTATTGGGTTCTAAAAACGAATTAAGTAAGATGCGTGTAATATTGCATATCCCCAAAGCAATAAAAGATAGGTTGGTACGCATAACCTATTCCTTAGGCACCATCTGTAATCTTTGATGGTAGCCTCTGCGAGATCATTGGGTATAAGATGCTCTATATTGATCCTATTAAACATGAAATATTCATCAAGTCCTTTTGATGTAAATTCTCTAGCATTAATAAGGGTGGTGAGCCGTTGTACTTTATGTTGTGTAATATATGCTAGGAGTTTTTAAACGCAAATTTCTTGGGAACTATAACTAGTCCAAAATGTCGAAATATTCACCAGAGCCATAAGTCACTTTAATGGTCCACATTCTGCATGAATATTTTTCTAAATTTCACCTTGTTATCTTTGTAATATGGATTGTTTACCATTTGCATCTTAGGATGGTCTCGATCCTGTTTTACTGAAGACTTTGTAAAATGAGTGATATGCTCTCTTACTTAAAAGCATAATGGGAGGGAGGAGGGGGTTGTGCATCTGGTACTTTAGAAAACACTTATTGAGAGATATGTCGTTACTTCGCATTATGTCAATATTTTTCCCGTTGTCTCTCCCACTCAAACACAGCAATGTACGTACGAGTTCTTTCAAAACGAAACATCATGTCACAACCAAAGTGCCTTTATGGTTATGTCAAAGTCTGTATGAGTCAATTTCCAACATTTCATCGTCGGAGTCAATATGGATTCAATAATCCAAATTAATAATATAGTGATTTACATTTCACTAAATTGACCCATTAGTCTCTATAAAGTATGTTTCCTTCTAAATACATTAGTGACTATAAAAGATGCAATCAATTACATTATCATCACAGTCGGGTTCCACATGATATCCATTTTCATGGGTTTCTTTGGAATTTAACATGGTGTGATTATCTCTCGGTACATATAGAGATTTTGTGACGTCTTTGTTCTATCTTGAAAACAAAATTTGAGCATTGCTTCGATCGATGATCCAATATCGTAGTCACATTATAAAGAATTAGTTCACAAACTAGTGTCGCATATCTACGTTATTTGGGCATTCCTTTTTCTATATTCCTTAAATTAGTGGGAGAAAAACAACTACGAGTTAGACATTTGGGTCTTGAGAGTTTTAATAAGTGGTGTGGCTTTATCACGTAATAAAAGTGGGACTCAACTCAAGTACTTTAGACTGAATATATATTAAATTTCACCCAATATATCTCAAGTGCTTTAGAGAATTTATGTCTCGTGTTTTCATTCCATAGGTGCAGATATTGGATCTAGTTCAACTGAATAAGATAGTCAATTGGCTCGGCAAAGTTCTTGTTTCCATTAAAGTTGATTTGAAAATTGGTTGCTACTATGATACACACATTATATTGTATATGCCAACATCTATGACCAGGTGTATTTCCAACTCTTTCATTTATGATGGGAGCTAGAGTTACATTTTAGCTTCATCCCATATTCAGTTGATACCTGTACGTTTGTGTCATTACTACTGGGGAAAAAAATACATCTTTGTCTCATGATATATATGTCCCTTTTCACATGCTTTATATGAGTCGGTACTTCTGACCCTCATTACTTCAGGGTTCTTTCCATTTCCAATTTCTCTACATTTAGCTTAATTTGAGAATATTCATTATCTCAATAGGCCAAGAGAATCTCACTAAACATGTACTGGTTCGTTAGTATCATGGATGAAGTAGAGAAATGGAAATGGAAATTTTCTGACTCGTTAGTATCCGACAGGACAGGACAGGATAGGGCCCGGCTGGAACAGGAACCCGGACAGGACAGGGACCCGGCTGGTTTAGTCATCCCAAATCTTATCAGGAACGATCCTAATAAACAACTACAGATGCGCTCCCAAACCACTCTTATCAGTTGATCTTTTAAATCTTATTTTACCCAGAACATCTAACGAATTACGTACTACTGATGAATTCTCTTAACAAGATCCCTTTGTTATTGTAAAAAGTATTAATTATCAAACTCAACAACTGATTGATCTCAGTTTGAAATACGAATGTTTCTGGTGCTTCTCCTCCCATCTATACTTCTGCCATTAAAATCAACCAGATACACAGTCTCATTTGATTGAGAGGAACAGGGAGCGTTTTCCTTTTTCGAGATTGCGTTGGGAAAAAAAATTTCTTCCTTTGATGACCTAAACTTCCAATTTCATGGTTCACATGATTATAATTAATCCAAAAATAGGAAAAACAAAAATCAGCCATAGCCAGGATTGAGCTCGTGCATGATAACGTTTTGTAGATTAGGTAAGAACAAGAGGCAGAGAAAGATGTTGGGAGTTTCTCATTGATAAGAGTTCTATATTACATAGTTATATTATCCTTTATATACATCCGAAAGGGAAATCCTATATATCTAGTTGGGTTGCACATCCATGGGTCGTAGACCCTATAACATGGGCCAATTATTTGGATATGGGAGTGTGGTAAGCATGCCACAGTGTGTAGAAGTGTGTCACAACGTGTAGTGTGGAGACCATGTGCAAGATATTAATAACTAAAGGATATCTCAAGATATGTGTTTTGATGAATAAAATAAGAAAAATAAAGAATAAAATCAAGATTATGGAACAATATTGTTCTTTATGGTTGGAATTAATAAAGAAAGAATATTTCCCAAATAAAGAATATTCTGACTGCATGTGGTTTATATTATTTGACGCGTTGCGTGTCTTTATTGGAGGATTTTGTATTGTCCCAACACATGGCGCCACTTCAATGTCCAGAAAATAAAAAGTTACATCATTTCATGTCGCAAATTATGGAAAGAGTTCGGAATTCCAACTATAAAGGGAGTCAGTACAGAGAGATCTTGGGAGAACCAGTAATTTAGGATTTGCTTTCTTTTCTTTATTCTTTTTAGTTTTCAATTTTTATAAGAATGAAGAGGTAAACCCCATCAATGGGACGACGAATGAAGTCAGATTTCATCCTTGTGGTAAATTTAATTAATTCTTTATACGACTATTTGCATTAAATTAAATTGATTTATATTTTTTTAAAATAAATATTATTTCATTTGATGGTTTATGCTTAAAGTTAGTTCTTCCATGTTTAAGATTTACAATTAATATTTTAAAAATATACCTTAGGCAAAGAATTAGAGTCAAAATTTTTATTGAATAAGTTAAAATCGTTTGGAATTGATATTAGAACCACATAAATATGAAAATTGGTGGAATCCTGAGTCCCTGTTTATCTCAACCTTGTTATTATATTTTCATTATTTGCTACTTTAGTTTTATAATTTAAGTCTAAGAACCAAATTTCTACAAGTTCGAGCAACAAAACCCCTTTCTTACCACTTGTTTATACTACATCAACATTTTGGCATCGCCGACGCGGACTTGTCTTTACATTAGGTTTTAGATTTATTTTCGTAAATAATTTGCTAGTTATATTTAATTTTTAGATTTTATTTTATTCTAGATTTTACCCTTTGGATATATTCCTATTTTTGGTGTGCATGATAATTTGGGATTTATAATGGAAATAAAATTTGCACACCAAACAGGTAAGTATCTGAGTTTCTATATATTAAATATATATATTTGTAAATAATTATATTAGGAAGTGTTTTGATTTTTTGGATTTTTTTTCGTTGTACATAATTAGTTTAGGATTATTTTTAATTTTGTAGGAACTTTTATTATTTCTTTTTATTTTCTTTATTTAAAAAAAACACAAACGCAAACGCAAACGCACATGTGCACATCATATTGCATTGTCTGGCACCGATTATTAGGAAAACACGTGGGATAGTACCATGAATCCTTTGAGAGTTATCATCTGAAACACCACAATACCTTTGACCAGTTCTGACTATAAGTATATTTTGCTAAAGGTAACCCAAGCCTACCCAAAATAGTCAACCCCAACAAATACATTTACATGTGCACATAAATGTCGAACTGGTATCATAATAGCCTATACAATAAATATCCGACTGAAAATGAACATTATTCTTTTTACAATCACAGTGTGACTGGTTGTGAACATCAACCTTTTGAGAGTTATGACTCATACCATGTTGAGCCCAATTATAATCACATGCTCACTGGTTATACGAGCAAGAAAACAAAAGGAATATCATAGTACTAGTTCCTCGCCTTTGAACGATTTAATTAAACAGTTGAAAACTAGTCCTTATTATGATCGTTATATTCCTATACTTTCTCTAAAAGAGTCTCTCAAGCGGTTAACAGAGAGTACAAATAGGTTTGTGGAGAAATTTGGTCAAAATAATCTTAATCTCCAATACAGTGTTTCCAATATTACCCTTGAAAATGAGCATAGTTATTTACCTAAAGATGAGGAGGTTATAATTGGTAACGCTACTTGTTTAGATAAGGTTCTCCCATCTTCAGCTTATTATGATGATGAGGATTGTGCTGATGAAGAACATGAAACATGTAGGCATAGTGAACAGGAAATTATTACTCCAATTGAGATTCATGATGTAAATATTATTTCTGGTTCAGATCCTAATAATTTTAATTCACCTATTCAAAAGGATGAGTATTTGACTAGATATACCTCTGTTTTAGGCGTAGTATTAGTTCGTGATCCTTTAGCATGTAGTGTGTTTAACAATCCATTACTTGATGAACCTATCAGTGAATCGGAGGAAGTAATTATGATTAAAACCTTAACTGGTGAGCCTTTTCTAGAAACTTTCTATGATAATACTTTATGTGATTGTGATGATGGTTTAGTGGAAAGAGTTTATTCTAAGAATACTGATTTAGAGTCTAACGATTTAAAAACATTAGTCTTCGACAAAGAAGATAGACTCGCAGAAATAAGTGACGATTCACCTCTTCATTCTGACTTAGCAGAAGCAATTGAACATTTCAGGAATCTGACGATTTAGAAATCAGGGAAATTGTGATAAGTCTATCTAGAGACACTGAAAACTCTAAGTTTGAGGGTGATTATGATTCTCCATGCGCTTCACCGTTGATTCTTAAAAAGATCCCTCATTTGGGACTTGACACATGTGGCTCAACCATCTTACAAGATTATCTTCATGCACGTTTTTATGAACCTAATTATGTCCATAAAGAAGTTAAGTTGTTAGAAACCCATCATCTGGTTGATGTGGTTAACCTAGGCTATGATACCCAGATTGACTTTGTTTTCCCACCAAAAAAATTTCTTCCAATTGTAGGAACGTATAAGTTTCAAATGTGTCAGTTGTTAAATTTTGAGCCTAAGCCTAATTACTTTAGGAGATTGGAGTCTACATATTTGTTTAAGAATGACCACTCTCATTGTGGTCAACTGTGTGAGTCAAATTTGATTGACTTTGAGGATCCTCAACTATTCAGGTTATTGTTATGTGCTTCTAAGTTTTTAGTTGAGTTTTTCCAGACTCTACAACCTGATCATTTGGATCTTATCTAGAGGAAATCCAACCCAAAGAGATTTATCTAGACCCATTTATAGAGCCAGAACCTAAACGCAGCTAGATGTAGTTGTGTTAAACAAAACAGTAGTTAAGGTTGTGCTCAGTTTTTTCATATTATTGGTGTGTTGTAGTTCCCTTTTATATGTGATAACACTTTTTGATACAGATGACCCACAATTATTCCGGCTATTTCTATATGATTCAAGGTGATTAATCCTTTCTTAATCTGGCTTAAAACTTTTAACTTAGAACTTCTTGGGAGGTAACCCATGCTCATGCAATACAGTAATATCCTTCCTTAAATCCTTTTCTTCAAGTGGTAACAGTTTCTCCTTGTTTATGCTTTTAATTTATCTTTAGAACATTGAGGACAATGTTGAAAAAGCGGAGGTCTAACAACCTCACCCAATATTTCGTTTAGGAAATCGGTATGGACAAACTCCAATATAATTCTAAGAGAATCAACTAGACAGTCAGACTCAATCAATGGAAATATATCCAAGAGTTGTATCTCTGTTTCACAATGTAATCAGCAAATCAAACAGATAGAAATCCGCGAGCCTGATTATTATGTGAAACAACTTGAATGGTACCAAAGACCAATGTTCAAGTTTTAATCAATTTATATCAACAACCAAAGGTTGGATTATCTAATTGATTGAACTACGCACAACCTGTGATATTTCAATTATATAAACAAATATAATGCAGAAAAGAAATAACACAGACACCAAAATTTTTGTTAACGAGGAAACCGCAAACGCAGAAAAACCCCGGGACCTAGTCCAGATTTGAACACCACACTGTATTAAGCCGCTACAGACACTAGCCTACTCCAAGTTAACTTCAGACTGGAATGTAGTTGATCCCTAATCAATCTCACACTGATCAAGGTACAATCGCGTTCCTTACGCCTCTGAATCCCAATAGGACTTTGCTCACTTGATTCCCTTAGATGATCTCACCCACAACTAAGAGTTGCTACGACCCAAAGTCGAAGACTTGATAAACCAATCTGTCTCACACAGAAAAGTCTATTGAATAGATAAATCTATCTCCCACAAAAATACCTAGAAGTTTTGTTCCGTATTTTGGTAAATCAAGGTGAACATGAACCAATTGATAACCTGGACTTATATTCCCGAAGAACAGCCTAGTAATATCAATCACCTCACAATAATCTTAATCGTATGGTAGCGAAACAAGTTATTGTGGAATCACAAACGATGAGACGAAGATGTTTGTGACTACTTTTTATCTTACCTACCGGAGATTGAATCTCGAGAAAATCTTAGAGAAGATAGTACTCAATATGATAGTGTAGATGGTGGATTTTCGACAATGGGTAGAATTGTAAAACTATACTCCAGATTCGGCAACCGGATGAGTATTGAGGCTCATGTCTCTCATCAAAGCATGAAAGCTCATGCCATAAAATCTCTGACTGAGAAGGCTGTCTCTCAGAGTACATGTAGATGTGTAGTCTCTCAGCTGAGGCCACGACACATCTCATGAATACGGAGCAATTTCAGTAATTACTCCGGATCCGGCAATCGGATGAGTATCGAGACTCATGTCTCTATGCATGAAAGCTCATGCCAACTCTGATGAAGAAAGTCTCTCAGAGAAGATGTAAATGTGTAGTCTCTCAGCTGAGGCCACGACACATCTCATACTGTATAGAATCGAAAGATTGGGCGGCTCCTAGACAGCAAGTCTGCTAGTATAGAGCGACAACGTCTTCGGGATGTAACCAAGTTTTCCCCGACTATGCAAGAGGAATATGACACTCCAGCAAGTTCATATTGCTCAACCCTCAGATAATTAATTCTCCTAGACAGGAAGCCCTTCTAGTATAGAGCCAGAAATTAATTATCTTAAATCGTCTAAATATCCAGCAATATTCTACGAGCCATCGCCTGAATATCCAACAATATTCTACGAGTCGTCAATCAATCGCCTGAATATCCAGCAATATTCTACGATTCCTCGTTATATTTCGTTACTTCAATCTGTGGTTCTTCCCAGCAGAATTCCACAGGTTATTAATAAATATTCAACGAAACATGCATCTGAGCATCGAATAAGCCCTGAAAAAAATGGTGCAAGTGTAATTAGCGGATAATGCACAGACCAGCATTTTGAATGCACGAACGAGCATTTCAAAAATACGAACGAACGAGGAACCTATGCAAAATAGGAAGGAAAATAATAATAATAAAATATTAAGCAAAAGCGCCAGGGGACTAGGCTCACCAACCGGCCAGTCATGATGTGACTAGTCCCGCGCCCAATTTTATATTTTATCATATTTTTACTATCTTCACGATCTCATGAAAATCCTCTTGTTCGAGAAAATTTCCTTTATTTCAAAGAAATTATCTAAATCACATGATTTTCTCAAAAATGATAAAATTAGGGAAAGGTGTCGCAGGACCGAGCACCAGCCGGCATGTCTTGACCGTGGCCGGTCCCACACCTCACGTCCCATTATTTTATTATTCCTTCTCAAATTATGAAAATTCCTTGATTTTATGAATTTTCCCTAAAATCATGAAAATTACCTAATTTCATGTATTTTTATCTAAATCACATGATTTTATCAAAAATAATAAAATTAGGGAAGGGTGTCGCGGGACCGCCGGCCGGCCGGTCATGCCTTGGCCGTGGCCGGTCCCACACCTCATGTCCCATTATTATATTATTCCTTCTCAAATTATGAAAATTCCTTGATTTTATGAATTTTCCCTAAAATTACCTAATTTCATGTATTTTCTCTAAAATCATGGAAAATATTAAAAAATTAGGAAAACTTGTGGGACCGGGCTCTAGCCTGCCGGCCATGCCCTAGCCGGTCCCACACACCCATTATTTTATTATTATTTGGTGTTTTGTTTCCTGATTTCATGTAAACTCCCTGATTTCAACAAAATATCTTGGTTTTCAACAAATCCATTTGATTTTATGAAAATTATCTAAAATCATCAAAATTACATAAAATAGGAAAGAGTGTCTTGCGACCCGCGCCCATTGGTTGGCCGGCCATGCCACGGCCATTGCCGGTCCCACACTCCCATTCCCTATTTTATATTTTAATTTATGTCTCTCATCTCATGGAAGTTCCCTAATTTCGCCAAACTCTCCAGTTTCATGGAATTTCCCTTAAATCAGAGAAAAATACATAAAATCACATAAAACTGGGAAAGCATGTGGGACCGCGTGTCAGCCGGCCGGCCATGCCCTAGCCGTGGACGGTCCCACACCTTGTGATTCCTTGTTTATTTATTATTTTCATCATCTCATGTATTTTTCCCAGTTTCAGCAAAACCATGGATTTTTCATATTTTCTCCAAATGTTGCTCAAGCGTGCACCAGAAAATATCAAAATTCTCAGGACTGAAGCACGGACATCATGGTGACACGGGCACATCCCCTTGACCGACCAAGGGTGACCCTGAGGCTTGCAAACATCTAGTCCCGCATGTTTTAATGATTTTAACATAATTTTCTCAGTTGCTCATATTAGGTTCGAACTCTTTCCAAACAATTGGAAGTTCACTGAAACGACCATCTACTGGTCCCACGACCACCAAGATCCGGTCTCATGACCTCTTGGTCGGTCCCTCATATTTTCTACATCAGGTTTTATGATTTGTCGCTCACACGAGCATTATTTCAGTAAATGATTAAATCAACATTTAATCATTCTTTCACCAACTGGTCCTCAAGAGACTTTGGTATTTTTGCTCATTCGAGCAATTGGGCGTTATATGGTGAACCCGTCATCCCATGTAGCCGGTCCTATGTGATTTGCAGTAAATCATCATCTCAGTAAAATTAGGGTTTTGAATCCAGAACTCTGCAGAAACGTGATTCTGAGCAGATTTGAACATTCTGATAATTTTATGTTGATTCCATGATTAACATTCGTATTTATTTTGCTCGACTCAGCAGTCAGTAACTTAAATTAATATTTTATTTGGTCCAGCTACCAACAATTCATCAAAAGAACAATATTTGTTCAAACTAGAAATATTTGCTCGAACTAGCAATATTCGCTCGAACCGGCAATATTTACTCAATTAGCAATATTCGCTTAGACTAGAAATATTTGCTCAAATCAAAGAATATTGGTTCAACTATCAATATTCAACAATTTAGCAACACAGTTTTGCTCGTCTTAGGTTATGATGATACCTCGTCTCAGCAGACACATTAAATTCATGAGTTTCGAAACATTTGCTAATCATGTTCAACTCAACAATACATGGACTCATCGTCCCATAAAGTCATCAACTGACTCCACAATCACGAGATTTCAATCGTGTCACATGGGGGGATACTAACTAGGGTTTTGGTCTGGAGGTCTACGACACGTGTGTTCACCCACGATGAAAATGTGAGCAAGTCGTGCAATAAGTTAGAAGAGTCATCAAAGTAGTGGGTGGAAAGTTAACCAAGTCTCCGCACGATGAGTAATTGGTTTTAACACGATTTCACCATTTCTCACTCTCTGATTCCAGCAACTGTCACACTTCATGGGATCATGGTGTTTTCAACTACGACATTATAAAATATCTCATAATCCTGATTGAAAAGACAGAAGTTTTCGAATACTCGAATAACATTCGCCAAGACGAGCATTTTCTCATCAAAGTTCATACAAACAATCTTTCGTCTACACGAACTCACAGAAATTACTCTCAATTGAGAAAAATTCAATCATTCAGAGCATTTTCACGCTGAATTCACAACACACCTACAATCTCAGATCACCATTGATCTCACGTATTTCTCAGCTTCCCTCCTACAGATCAACCCATCCTCTCTTGTGACCGAATTGACTCTGGAACGACCATTTTTCTTGGTTTAGTCCGGGGTCTTACAGATTGATCTCTTGAACTTAAATCACTCCCTTCTTGCAGTGCATCTGTGTGAGATTCAATATTTCGCTCGGTTCAAGGTGTCTCCACACGGTCGACTCTTCAATTCCGTAAAAACCAGCAAATCGTTTTTCCCCACTCACAAATTGGCGACCACAGTGGGAGATTAATCTCTCGGTTGCAATCTCACGATTTCACAAGATGGATGGTCTTAGGGCTGGGTTAGTTACAGGTTCCAACACAAACGACGCTAGTACTAGCAACAACAACAATGACAATCAGAATATCCCGGAAACGATTCCGGCCTCCAACACTGACGGTGGTGACATTACTCCTCCTCACGCTGAAGGTCATCCCCTGTTCGGTCGACACCCTGAAGAAATCAGAGAAAATCCACCACTTACCATTGCTGATCTTATCAAAGTGCAGGAGACTCTCGCAAAGAATCAGACTGACATGGCTGCTACACAGAAGGAGCTGTGTAATTATCTCAAAACTATTACTGATAAGATGACAGAGAAGACTCAATAAAACGGAAAAGAGAAGGAAAAATCCTTAGATGTTGCTGATCCTGAAGTAATCCCAATCCATACAGTGGATGATGATGAAACTGGCAAAGCTGCAGATTCATCAACAAAGGAACCATCAAATTTCATTACTCGGGAAGACGTGAAGCGCCTTCTGGAGAACCGTGGAAAAGATAAGACATCACATGTCCATCGTCACTAACCTCCTTATCCTGCCGCTACGCAGAGGCTTCCCCTTCCAAAAGGTTACATTTCTCCAACTTTCATTCTGTATGACGGAACTGGCAATGCTCGAGAACATGTCTCTCGTTTTCGAAGCCTTGGGAGAGAATGAACATAACCACGTTGTTCGTCTCAAAGAGTTTTCAAAATCCTTGAAAGGCAGAGCATACACCTGGTACAACAACATCGCACCGGGGACTATCAACAATTGGGGAGAAATGATCAACGCATTCTACAGGAAGTACTTTTTCGTGTCAGAGGGTCAGTGAGAATCCCAATGATTACGTGAAAATATTCAGAGTCCAGGCCCTGTACTTTCATGACCCAAATGTCACAGAGCAGCAGCTGGTAGATTTGTGTATCAACGACATGCTCCCGGCCTACATAGCTCTACTGGAGAATCTTCGATTCCATACTTTCTCAGAACTTCACGAAGCCGCGAAGAGATCATCAACCACTGCACCTGCTCTGTTAGAAAGAGAAAAGTCCGCAAAGACTGAGGAATCATGTGACACTCGAGGAAGTAGACGCCTGATCAACAAGTAGTACAACCTGCAGTCCTCTACAAACGTTGTTGCAGAAGGGATAAAGCGCAAGGTTGAATCCCCGAACAAGCATGTTGCAGCTCCTCCAAAGACGCAAAAGAAGGACAAACCAGAGACACAGGCTCCTGGCCAATGCACAGATGCTCCTGATGATGCACCTGATTTTCCTCTCCCCATTGGAGAAGTGATCGAACTATTATACGCTTGGATCCAAGATGGTGCAATCAAATTGCCATACGTCAGGAGAGACCCAACTGAGGAAGACATGGAAAATCCTCGTTACTGCCGATTCCACAGGTTCGTCAATCACCCCACAAGTAGCTGCAAAGTTTTGAAACACATATTCAGAGGAAAGGTTGAGTCAGGAGAACTTAACCTTGGAGCCGAAGGAGTACACAGATATCCTCTTCCTGTCAGGACTTTCTCTATTTCTGAAGCACCAGTCAAGGAAGGAGTTCAGTCATTGATAGAGCATGTTTGTGAATTGCTATATCTATCAAAAGCACAAAGAGGAGATATGTTCACAGCTTTGAACCACATAGTGTCTGGGAAACGCCTACTGATTCCAGAAGTACCTCCTGAACCATCAGCCACCGACAAAGAAATGTATGACTGGGGAATGCTCACCACCGTGCATATTAAAGGAAATGAATTCAAAAGAGCATTTGTTGATGTTGGCACCGCCGTCAACATCATCCCTTTGAAAACTCTCAGAGCTGCTGGCATTACTCGACAAGAGGCTACTCATGCTCCCATAGCAATCAGAGACCACGAAGGAATCTCCAGAGATACATACGACTTCATCATTCTCAAAGTCACGGAAAATTTGGTCTGCACTGAGACCAAGTTTTACATAATTCGAGAAGATCCTGGATGTGAAATGATCCTTGGAAGAACTTGGATTCATGTTGGAAGGGTAACTTCAAAACTTTCAACACACTCTATCGCCGACAAAAACTTCAAGTCAGAAGAAGAAGTAGAGGACGCCCCACCGTTTGAGCATCTCGAGGAAGTAAAAACCTTGATGGGACTTACGCAAGAACCTGGAGAAAATCCACATACCTTTGTCAAAAGGTTTCAAGCTCAGGCAAGTCTTATTCCTCTTCATGCTCCAATATTACCAATGTTCAAATATGATACTTTGATTCAAGAACTTCTCCCTACAAACGATTTAGCAATTACCAAAAGTTATGAATGGATAACTTCACCTCGCCAATATTATACCCAATGGTTGGGTTCAGAGCTTCTCCAAGTCGGTCATTCTATCAAGAGGTTTATTGCTGAGGACCTGGCTAAGCACGACAGACAGTATGCTGGGTACTCTCCTCTACATGAATGTCCATACGTGCCACAACCATGGAATCAACAAAAAATATTCAAGGCGCGAACTACTAAACCAAACAAATTCAAGGAAGGGGATTTGGTTTTCAAGGCGGCTAAACGAGATCTCCACTCTGCAAGGAGCTCCAATTGGGAAGGACCATTTATGGTTGCTAAGTACATAACTGGAGGATACTACAAATTGATCAGCACAGATGGTAGAACCCTGCCAGCAATTCACGAGAATTGGCTTAAGGCGTTTATCTGAAATTATTAGGCATTTGAGTTACTGGGCGTTTGAGCATTCATGGTGTCTGGATTTGGCATTTAGGATTTTCTTTCATTGTATTTCAATCCCTCCAAAACGTTTGCAATACTTGCAATCAGTATTTGAATTCAGCAATTTATCAGAAATTCAATTCACTTTACTTAAAGAAAATCTCTATCAAATCCAAAATCAAAGAAAATTCTCAGTCACAGACTCGACACCTATCAAAGAATGAAAACCCAAATAAAATCTCACATCTCTCACAGAGTTCAATGTTCTTGATATTATGGAAAGGAAACTAAATAAATCCATCAAAGAAAGATTTCTGCTCTTCTGCCTCCTCCAAGACTTTCAAGGCTTCCTTTTCCGCCTCCAGCTTCCTGGTTAGTTCGGCAACTTTATTCATATTCTTCAACACGGCATCACTGGTAGGGAAGGGAACATCACCCTTTACTGCTTTCCTGATAACTTCAAGTCTTTGACGGAGCCACTTCAGATTGAAGCCAAGATCTTCAACATTCTTCAAGTTGTACTCCCAATCAAAGAGTACGTCTTGAGTAACATCATTTCTGGCTGTAATCCGGATATCATTTATAACACGCAAGATGACTTCTACTTGTCTCGTCAAGAAATAACTACGTCCTGGATCCTGAGTAACAACAATGTGTCCATACATTTCCCACAGTTCCTTGTACATAGAAGCATATCCGATGGGCACGCTAAATCCTCCAACAAGCTGGTGATATGGGAGTAACTCACCAAATTGAGGATCAAAGGGAATCCCTGCAGTAGGATAATCGTGCACTATCATCTGGTTCTCAGCTACTGGAGCAACATCGATAATCATAGAGACGATTTCAGAGGAAGTAGCTTCTGCTATTTCGGGTTCGGGTTCCACCGTCTGAGGCACAATTGGAGTTTCTTCTACCTCCACGGCATCAACGACCAGGAATTCATCATCTTGAGGCACATATATGGAATTATTGTCATCAACAACTACTGGATTTCCCAAACCATCATTACTAGATTCATGATTCCCAACTTCGTTGTTAGGCACCTAATGCGAAGATTACATGGGATTAGAATGATTCAAGAGGAGAAATCCAATACAATCATAAAATTAAGAGAGTAAGTGAACTAATATCATCTAAGTTCCTTATCATTCATCTAAGATGTGTACAAGTAGCATCAAAGTCATGAAACACGTTTTCAAAGAAACTCAGCTGAAGAAATTTTACACTGCCCTGTGTTCAATGACGAACTGGGAGCAATTGGTGTGGAGTCTATATTTGGGTTATATACCGTTCTCTTCGTATGGGAGTCCTCTACAACATGTCAAAATTTCATGGAAATTGGGTGAACAAGTTAGGAGGTGTGATCAAAACATCGAGCAACATACAATCTGAAAAAGTTCTGAAAGTCTCTTGGAAGTTTACTATTTCGTATTTTTCAGGCCCTAAACGTGCTCAAAACTTAAAAATCTTCTGTCGTAAAGCTTGGAAATTTTCCGGGCTTGAATATGCATATGCAGATCATGAAAATCCGACTCTAGATGAAGATTTTACGGCGTTTTTGGTAAAAAACTGGGTTCTGAATTTTCTGACGACGAAGTTCGACCAAGTTTATCGTATATACACATGGATTCTCATTCATTCATTCACAAATCATCACTTTCATACTAATATGAAGAGGATGCAGGGTATATACTCACTTTGGTGGTCTCCGAAGTACTCAAGGAATTATGATTGTCTGTATTAACGACAAGGGGCTCATTACTTCTATTTGGCTCCGAATCTTTGGAAGTGCCTTCGTCTATATTCTCATAGGAAGATCGAACATCAGCACTTTCCATCTCCATGATGACATCCTCCTGGACATATTATCAAGTAGTTAGCATTTTCACATGAAACATTTATGTCTGATGGTAAAGGAAATTACTCACGGCGACTTCTTCTTCAACGTTCAAATCAGAAGTCGTCTGCCCAGCAGCAGAGAATCGAAGACCGTCAATACTAGACGGAGAAAAGTCTTGTGACCAAATAAAAAATATTGGTTTTGAGATCCTGATAATGCGGATGGAAGAAGTCACAACGGAAAAATATCAACAACTCACCAAAAAGGCGACTGGGGACTTTATGGTGTTGGGCAACAACTTGCAATTCTTGCTCCTGCCTTCTCCACCGTTGGCAAGTGCCTCCGCCTCTGAGAAATTCACTTCAATTCGAGGTCTCACAGCACGACCCTCCTGCAAGAGAAATTGATGTGATAATTAAAGACGATTATACGAGTTGTATGAGGAATATGCAAAAGAATACATACTGGTGAACCCCCTGGAGATGTCTTTCGCTTGTCACCACCAGAAATATTCCTTAGTCTGGGACGAGAGGCACTCATCTCAGAAGAAGGAGGATCTTTCACTAAAGGTTGGACGGACGTCACATAATCATTAAGACGCTCAAGCTGCTGATCCCATAATTCCATGTAGCCTGGAGTCACATACGTAGTTCGATCAGCACAAGAGAACCAATAAGAGATCCTTTCATCATGTGTGTGATCTAAGCAAGTATTAAGTTGTTCCACTGATGGTCTTCTCCTTCTGAAGGTTGGAACACATTGGTCCATACCCATCTAACGGGCGGATCTGTCAATGTTATACTCCTCCACCGAAAAATCTCCATACGTTGCTGATATTAGATGACCGGGAGTGCAACTCAGCATGAAAGATCTTTCGTCATCGCTCAAATCAGCACCAGATTTCAAATACTTACTTTCTCCAGCATTGAAATTCGTCAATTGAGAAACGTGAGGAGGAACCACCACCCAAGGACGGAAGTTGAACTCAGACTCGTCATCTAATACGTCAATGAAGCGTGTTGGACTGAATTTGCTTCGTAGACCAACGCATAATCCTAGCGTTGTCTTTCTCATGGAAGATACATCGAGCATTAGCAGAGTTCAGACTTTGTAAGACACTGCGGGGAATGGGTGCATAGTTTCCGAAACGCTCCCACATCAGAGCTTGTAGAAACATCGTGTTGGTGTAGCATTCAATCTTCATGAAGCCGTTCAAAACACTAGAGTCTACAACTAAAGAGTCCAGGTTAAAATATAAAGAGCCCAAGAATATGCTACCTAGTGGAAGTTGTTCACCTTGAGCCAGCTTAATAGCGAAAGGAATTACAAATGGATTCAACAAGGTACCATCATCTTCAAACACATCCCTAGACAGCCATAAGCACAAGAAAGCAGCAATAGACAACATACCGTCGGGTTCATCAAGAGGGACGTCTCGTGGCCACCAATGTGTCAACCAATGAGATTAACAACCTTTACCAAAAACCTTGTTGATTATCTCTATCTCAGCTGTTAAAGTTTTGGAAACTGCTTTCTCTTCCGCTGTCCAAAGTTCTTTAGGAAAGTTACCTGTAATTGGAAGATGCAATAAAGCAACTACATCTTCCAAGGTAATAGTGAACTCTCCCCAGCTGCATATAAACGTGTGAGTTGGGATGCACCAGCGAGCAAGAAGAGCTACAATACCTCGTGCGTCATGAAAGATATACAAATCTCCAGATGTTTGAACGGCCCTGGTAATTTGTTCTCTATCCAGCATAGCTCTAACACGAGGAAATCCTAGCATGTGTCTAGACCATCCCGAAAACTTCTCTAAGGGGCGTCGAGAAAGCTTGAATTCAATCATTGAAGCCTGGAATAGTCCTCGTTCAAGACAGAACCAAATAGCAACACGAGGAGTCACCAATTTCTTTTGAGTGACCGTCCTGGGATTGATCAGAAGGCGATATACCGGGGACTTGAGACGATTTTCGGGCTCCGGAACTTCAAAGAATGTGTCATCTATGTTTGGGACATTCTTGACTCTAGGTGTTTCGTCTTCCTCACCAACGGAAGTCTCATCCGTGCATGTTTCCTCTATGGAGATATCATCATCTGCACACCTTTCATCTCTGGAAGCATCATTGGCTGGAGAATCATACATCCTCGCAAAGCTGCTGTGAAATGCATACAATGTTTCAGTCATCCGCGAATTCAATAAGATGATGGAATCATGCAAATTAAAACGCCGGTGTCTACAAATGGTAAATCTTGAACTCTTACCTCTTTCAATTTCACTAACAATAGTGATTGCAATACAAGAGTTAACACACGAAATTAGTTCGTTCCTTGAAACCTGCAGTAACGAACAAAACTTTATTAACCTTCAAAATTGATTTTCTCATAAAATCATATACATAATTTTTATAACGTGAACATTCACACAACCGAACTATGAAATTTACAATAAGACATGACTTCATCATAAATAAGTTGTCTAGTTTGAAGGTTACTCAAAACCCATGTCTTGATTTTACAAATCAATAATTAATGCAATTTGTTCATATAAATTTTCAGAATTTATCTAATAAGAACAAATCCATGTGAATAAAATATGTCATCATGTTTCACATAAAATATATCACGGCTACATATATATTAAAAAAATCTATTTTCCTTCGTATTAGCGTTTTATTAAAAAACGAAGGTTTATGCTAGTTTTGTGAAAGCTCACACCTATTGTGATAAAATACTAATTCTCATGAAAGCTCATAAATAAAGTTTTATCACTGGACATAAATTTGCATACATAAAAATATATATGTCTATTTTCCTCGAATGAGCACTATCCTCTAAAACGGGGTTTATTTCGGTTTTGTGAAAACTCACATCTATTAAGGTAAAATATTGGTTCACATGAAAGCTCATACACTAAGTTTTATCACTGGACCTAAGTTCATATATATAAAGAAATCTCTCATAAATCAGAGATTTTTATTAGTTTTCAAAACTAACGATCGAACGAACATACGTTTGATAACACAAGGGTTTTTCTACAAAACTCACATCAACATATACACATGTATAGAATTTTGACATGGTGAAAGCATGAAAAACTCATGAAATCAGCAAACTCTGGAAAAAAATCGACTCACCTGACGGCGCCGGCCGGAAACTGACCAGACGGTGATTGGACGGCGGCGGCGGCAACTCCGACGGAAAATCTCATGCTGCTCCTGATGCACGGACGTGAGGGAGATGAAGGAGGTGGTAGACGTGAGAGAGAAAAAAAAGAGGATTAATTCCCTTTTATACCTAATTTTATTTCCAAAACCTAATTCCATAAGGATTTCCTTTTGGGCCCGGCCCGTGAATCCTAAACCAACCAAGGTTCCACCATCGAATCAACGGTTCTACATCAATTTATGTTCACCGGATGATGTCTATTATGCCACAGAGGTTTCCGCTCAAAGCATGGTTTGCTCATTCAGTCGAAATCCGGTAATATCTTATCTTTTGACTAAGTTCAATTACTTATTCTTGTCTGTACCTCGAAAATCACCATTCAATGTTGACCGAGGAACATGACTATTCCTCAGTAAGCAGGGGACTTAATGTAGATGGTGGATTTTCGACAAAGGGTAGAATTGTAAAACTATACTCCAGATTCGGCAACCGGATGAGTATTGAGGCTCATGTCTCTCATCAAAGCATGAAAGCTCATGCCATAAAATCTCTGACTGAGAAGGCTGTATCTCAGAGTACATGTAGATGTGTAGTCTCTCAGCTGAGGCCATGACACATCTCATGAATACTGAGCAATTTCAGTAATTACTCCGGATCCGAAAATCAGATGAGTATCGAGACTCATGTCTCTATGCATGAAAGCTCATGCCACCTCTGATGGAGAAAGTCTCTCAGAGAAGATGTAGATGTGTAGTCTCTCAGCTGAGGCACGATACATCTCATACTGTATAGAATCGAAAGATTGGGCGGCTCCTAGACAGCATGTCTGCTAGTATAGAGCGATAACGTCTTTGGGATGTAACCAAGTTTTCCCCGACTATGCAAGAGGAATATGACACTCCAGCAAGTTCATATTGCTCAACCCTCAGATAATTAATGCTCCTAGACAGGAAGCCCTTCTAGTATAGAGCCAGCAATTAATTATCTTAAATCGTCTGAATATCCGACAATATTCTACGAGCCATCGCCTGAATATCCAGCAATATTCTACGAGTCGTCAATCAATCGCCTGAATATCCAGCAATATTCTACGATTCCACAGGTTAGTAATAAATATTCAACGAAACAGGCATCTGAGCATCGAATAAGCCTTGATAAAAATGGTGCAAGTGTAATTAGCGGATAATGCACAAACCAACATTTTGAATGCACGAACGAGCATTTCAAAAATACGAACGAACGAGGAACCTATGCAAAATAGGAAGGGAAAATAATAATAAAATATTAAGCAAAAGTGCCAGGGGACTAGGCTCACCAACCGGCCAGTCATGATGTGACTAGTCACGCGCCCAATTTTATATTTTATCATATTTTTACTATCTTCACGATCTCATGAAAATCCTCTTGTTCGAGCAAATTTCCTTTATTTCGAAGAAATTATCTAAATCACATAATTTTATCAAAAATGATAAAATTAGGGAAAGGTGTCGCGGGACCGAGCACCAGCCGGCCATGTCTTGGCCGTGGCCGGTCCCACACCTCACGTCCCATTATTTTATTATTCCTTCTCAAATTATGAAAATTCCTTGATTTTATGAATTTTCCCTAAAATCATGAAAATTACCTAATTTCATGTATTTTTTATCTAAATCACATGATTTTATCAAAAATAATAAAATTAGGGAAGGGTGTCGCGGGACCGCCGGCCGGCCGGTCATGCCTTGGCCGTGGCCGGTCCCACACCTCATGTCCCATTATTATATTATTCCTTCTCCAATTATGAAAATTCCTTGATTTTATGAATTTTCCCTAAAATTACCTAATTTCATGTATTTTCTCTAAAATCATGGAAAATATTAAAAAATTAGGAAAACTTGTGGGATCGGGCTCTAGCTGGCCGGCCATGCCCTAGCCGATCCCACACACCCATTATTTTATTATTATTTGGTGTTTTGTTTCCTGATTTCATGTAAACTCTCTGATTTCAACAAAATATCTTGGTTTTCAACAAATCCCCTTGATTTTATGAAAATTATCTAAAATCATCAAAATTACATAAAATTGGGAAGAGTGCCTTGGGACCCGCGCCCATTGGTCGGCCGGCCATGCCACGGCCATTGTCGGTCCCACACTCTCATTACCTATTTTATATTTTAATTTATGTGTCTCATCTCATGGAAGTTCCCTAATTTCGCCAAACTCTCCGGTTTCATGGAATTTCCCTTAAATCAGAGAAAAATACATAAAATCACATAAAACTGGGAAAAGCATGTGGGACCGCGTGTCAACCGGCTGGCCATGCCCTAGCCGTGGCCGGTCCCACACCTTGTGATTCCTTGTTTATTTATTATTTTCATCATCTCATGTATTTTTCCCAGTTTCAGCAAAACTATGGATTTTTCATATTTTCTCCAAATGTTGCTCAAGCGTGCACCAGAAAATATCAAAATTCTCAGGACTGAAGCACGGACATCATGGTGACATGGGCACATCCCCTTGACCGACCAAGGGTGACCCTGAGGCTTGCAAACAGCTAGTCCCGCATGTTTTAATGATTTTAACATAATTTGCTCAGTTGCTCATATTAGGTTCGAACTCTTTTCAAACAATTGGAAGTTCACTGAAACGACCATCTACTGGTCTCATGACCTCTTGGCCGGTCCCTCATATTTTCTACATCAGGTTTTATGATTTGTCGCTCACACGAGCATTATTTCAGTAAATGATTAAATCAACATTTAATCATTCTTTCACCAACTGGTCCTCAAGAGACTTTGGTATTTTTGCTCATTCGAGCATTTGGGCATTATATGGTGAACCCGTCATCTCATGTAGCTGGTCCTATGTGCTTGCAGTAAATCATCATCTCGGTAAAATTAGGGTTTTGAATCCAGAACTCTGCAGAAACGTGATTCTGAGCAGATTCGAACACTCTGATAATTTTATGTTGATTCCATGATTAACATTCGTATTTATTTTGCTCGACTCAGCAGTCAGTAACTTAAATTAATCTTTTATTTGGTCCAACTACCAACAATTCATCAAAAGAACAATATTTGTTCAAACTAGAAATATTTGCTCGAACTAGCAATATTCGCTCGAACCGGCAATATTTACTCAATTAGCAATATTCCCTCAAACTAGCAATATTTGCTCAAATCAAAGAATATTGGTTCAACTATCAATATTCAACAATTTAACAACACAATTTTTCTCGTCTTAGGTTATGATGATACCTCGTCTCAGCAGACACATTAAACTCATGAGTTTCGAAACATTTTCTAATCATGTTCAACTCAGCAATACATGGACTCATCGTCCCATAAAGTCAGCAACTGACTCCACAATCACGAGATTTCAATCATGTCACATGGGGGGATACTAACTAGGGTTTTGGTCTGGCGGTCTACGACACGTGTGTTCACCCACAATGAGAATGTGTGCAAGTCGTGCAATCAGTTGGAAGAGTCAGCAAAGTAGTGGGTGGAAAGTTAACCAAGTCTCCGCACGATGAGTAATTGGTTTTAACACGATTTCACCATTTCCCACTCTCTGATTCCAGTAACTGTCACACTTCATGGGATCATGGTGTTTTCAACTACGATATTATAAAATGTCTCTGAATCCTGATTGAAAAGACAGAAGTTTTCGAACACTCGAACAACATTCGCCAAGACGAGCAATTTCTCATCAAAGTTCATACAGACAATCTTTCGTCTACACGAACTCACAGAAATTACTCTCAATTGAGCAAAATTCAATCATTCAGAGCATTTTCACGTTGAATTCACAACACACGTACAATCTCAGATCACCATTGATCTCACGTATTTCTCAGCTTCCCTCCTACAGATCAACCCATCCTCTCTTGTGACCGAATTGACTCTGGAACGACCATTGTTCTTGGTTTAGGCCGGGGGCTTACAGATTGATCTCTTGAACTTAAAACACTCCCTTCTTGCAGTGCATATGTGTGAGGTTCAACATTTCGCTCGGTTCAAGGAGTCTCCACACGGTCGACTCTTCAATTCCATAAAAACCAGCAAATCGTTTTTCCCCACTCACAGACAGAAAAAAGTAAGATCAGAACACGCAACTACAGAGAAAATAGTTTGGTCTGGCTTCATAATCCCAATGAAGTCTTTAAGTCGTTAACCTATAATGGTTTTGGAAAAAAACTAAGGTTAAAGGAGAATCGACTCTAGTCGCAACTAATATCACACAGGAGGTGTGGGGATTAGGTTTCCCAGTTGCTAGAGTTCTCCCTTATATAGTCTTCAAATCAGGGTTTGCAATCAATGCCACCTTGGTAACAAAGCATTCAATATTCATCGTTATATGAAAACCTAATTAGATTCATGCTAATATCTTTCAACCGTTAGATCGAACTTAGCTTGTTAGACACAAATTAAAAGTGATTTCATTTAGATATGGGTAACTGTACCTAAACGTGTACACTTGGTTGGTTCAACAATATTTAACTGAAGTTAGCCATACGAACACTTTCATATCAACCTTGTTCATCTTAATTACAACTAGTTCAAATGACTCAAATGAAACTGGTTATAGAGTTGTTCAATTGTTTATATTCTCATAGAACTATACAAGACACAATTGAAGCAAAATCGATTTTGATTTACTCGAACCAATTTATGAACATTATAGTCATGGTTTACAAAAGATTGCATTCCTTAATATATAAATATATTAGTTCATGAAAAAACCGATTTTAGAACATAACCACTCAAGTATGCAAACTGGTACGCATACCTAAGTGGCCGAACTAAGTTTGGGTTTCCAGTATGCGAAAGGGTACGCATACCTTCCAAACTCAGTTGAATTTCCAGACATGAACTTTACGCCAGTACGCATACGAGAATGCATACTAAGTTCTCGGACTTTCATTAAACCAACCAGTATGCTTACGAGTATGCATACCACGGTTCCAGGACTTGGAATAAATTGCCACAGTTAGCATACAAGTACACATATTGTTCTATATCTAATCATGGTTAATAGTTCTAAACTCCCATTTCAATCATTGAAACATTCTTAGAAGACGACAATAGCTGTCTCACATACACTATTAACTTCAAAGCAATTTTCAAGTGATCGAATGATCAATACCAAATATTCCGAGTCTACATCAAATGACTGTCTCACACAAATCATGTAAGATGTTACCAGGCCATTTTCACATGATCATCTTTTGACTTTCGTCAAGAATAAAAGATGAACTTGGTTAAAGCAAAAGCTTACCAACACATATTTCTAGAAATATGTAAGCGAGTTAAACTCAGCTCGAAATATCAAATGTGTATAATATAATGTTTATCTAGCTATACGACTTTTGTCTCAATAGGAGATAGAATAGAAATAGACTTCTGAGTGATAGATGAGTTCAAGTCTCCACATACCTTTTGTTGATGAAGTTCCACAAGCTCCCCTTAGTAGTTCTTCACCTTCAATCGATGAACGCCGTGAAGTCTAAAGCTCAACTACGCATTCTATCATAATCCGATACATAGCTATAAGTAGACTATAGATCAAGACTTATAGTTTTGGCAACTAAACTTGACAAACAATCTTGAGATATCACGCTTGCGAGTTCGACCAAGCAATGCTCTAACGATCTCCCTGTTTGTCAATTTTAGTGACAAAACTATCAATACATATGGATTACAAAATAAATAAATTTTGTAGCTTCTCATCCAAATCTTTGTTCTTCAACATTACTCGAAATCTTCGTCACTTCCAAGTACTCCAGTGATTCTGAACGTATTCAACTCAGCATCATAGTTTTTTAAGATCCGTAGCTATGTCAATGAGAAACCAGTAGATCTCAATCATTGTTATACAGTGTCATAGTATTATTACACAACATCGAGGTTCAATTGTATCAATACTTTGAAAACAATACTATGGTGATATGTATCACTCCCCCTTAGTCAATACTTCATCTCACAATGAAAACCGCTCCCGCTTACATAATGCTCCGTAAATCATATGTATTTGTAGTGTGAACTACACATTAATTCTCCCCCTTTTTGTCAATATAAATTGGCAAAGGTACGAAAACTAGTGGGATCATAATGAAATTCTCATAGAGATACTTCATGACTAAAAGAGAACATATCAAATTTGTTTCGATGATTTCACATAGTCGAAACTTAGTGTAGGAGTTTATAAAGATACAAGAAACTCCTACAATATTCCACAGCCGCACTCCCCACAAAGATTTGGCAATTAAGCACAAGTTCAATTAAGAACTCTCCCCAATAAAATGTCATTCCCGAAAGAACAACAAGAGCGACCTTACTTTTACAATAAAAGAAGGATTTCTTTGGACATTAACAAATTACATGAAACAAGAATTTGTATCCATGAAACTCAATTAAACTAACTACAAGAGAACCCATGATTAATTTAATCGGAAATGCTCAACATAAGAGAACTTATGGAGACGCGGAGTACTTTCACATAGAAGTGGATCAAGGAAAGATCAATACTGCGGAATATTCAAAGATTCATTCTATTTTCATCAATATTTGCATAATGATACCATAGACTTAATCTTTTTTATCAAAAGTTCATTTTATTTTCCATCAATATTTGCATAAAGACATATAATAGACTTAACTTTTGACATATATGGGACAATCATAGTTCACAAACGCAAACACACATATCCCATAACAATTTTTGCAATATATAAAACCAGTAAATATTAATACTGCAAAATCATCTCCCAAATAAACTTTAAAATTAAAATAAATAAATCTAAAAACATTGCAAGATGAATATCGTTGGCAATATCTATGTGTACTCACAATATTTGCTATTCCAAATCCCAGATATCCTTCTTAAAACAAGAATAAATTCTCATAAGAAGTTTCCTAGACATCAATACAAACTCGTAATGCACATACAAGATGATTTGTCCTTTGAAGGTGGAATCAATCTTTTTCGCACGAACTTACACCAAGAATAGCTACCAAAGGCGTATAAGAAGATTTTCTTAACAAAGAAGAACACATAAAGTCATTAATGACCATGCATCATAGTTCACATAAGATGATTGTGAACATTCAAGAATCCCATGGAAATGCGTACTACTGTCCGTTCTTGAACTTTCTTCTTTGTGATTCACCAACAAATTTTTTGTAAAAGCTACAAATGAGCTTAGAAGAGAAGTACTCCAAGAATCCAAGTGCCCAAGTCCAAGAGAGTGGAACAAGTACGACGAAACGGAGCACAACACTCAAAAACAAGAGACGGGACAAAGACCAATCTTAGCTCATCCTAATTCAATAATTCTTATCTCCATTTTGAAGAGAATTCAAAGAGGAAGAGAATGCAAAAAAAAAAAATGAGGTCATTCCGAGTCCGGACAAAGTTGTTACGACCAAAACAAGTTTACTGAATATCGATGTCTACAGGCCAGTTTGCATACCGGTTTGCAAATGAATTTTCATGACCTGGAGCAGTATGCAAACGGGTTTGAGAACTAAAATCTCTGGATTTTGATTTTAAATGATGGTATGCATACCTGGTATGTGTACCATGAAGTCCAAACATCCGGAACTACTATTTTCAAACCTAAACATTTAAGAACCTTAAAAACAGACCAAGTTAGGTAGAAATGAACGATAAGGAAGGTACATGGATCATTATAAGTATTCTAAGTAAATAAATAAAAACACACATCTTTCTCAAGTTTATAGACATACCTTTTAGAAGGATCCTGTCGTGAATCCTACGTCTTTACCAAATATTCAATATCATACCTAACACAATATGTGCGCTCCAATTCTCGTGCTTCCCTCACTGTATACTTAACAGGGCATTCCTTGGTGAGGATGCACTTACAACACAATCAAGTTCTGTTGAGGTGAAAAATTTCTTGCTCACCACAAGTGTCTGAAACAGACTTGAAAAAGTGGGCGTACAACAACCACACCCAATATTTCGCCTAGAAATCTGTATGGACAAACTCCAATATACTTTCTAGAGAATCAACTAGACAGTCAGACTCAATCTAGATAAAAAGTATATCAAAGATTTTATATCTCAATCTCTCGATTTGATATATACTCAAGCAAATAGAAATCTACGAGTCTTTATCAAATACTAGAGAGATAACTTGGATGGTACCAAAGACCAATATCCAAGTGTCAATCAATTTAAATCAACAACCAAAAGGTCGGATATTCTAATTGATTGAACAACGCACAACCTGTGATATTTCAATTATATAACAAAATATAATGCGGAAAACAAATAACACAGACACCAGAATTTTGTTAACGAGGAAACCGCAAATGCAGAAAAACCCTGGAACCTAGTTCAGATTGAACACACACTATATTAAGCCGCTACAGACACTAGCCTACTCCAAATTAACTTCGGTCTGGACTGTAGTTGAACTCCAATCAATCTCACACTGATCCAAGGTACAATTATGCTCATACGTCTCTGATCCCAGCAGGATACTACGTACTTGATTCCCTTAGTTGATCTCCCCCACAACTAAGAGTTGCTAAGTCGAAGACTCTAATAAACAAATCTGTATCACACAGAAAAGTCTACGGTAATAGATAAATCCGTTTCCCACGAATATACCTACGAGTTTTGTTCCGTCTTTTGATAAATCAAGGTGAACAGGAACCAATTGATAAACCGACTTATATTCCCGAAGAACAACCTAGTATTATCAATCACCTCATCATAATCCTAATTGACACAGAGAAAAAATATATTGTGGAATCACAAACGATGAGACGAAGTGTTTGTGATTTCTTTTATATCTTGCCTATCGGAGATATCAATCTCAAGCCAATTATTATAATTTTACTCGTACAATAGAGACAACAAGATCAGATCACACAACTACGAGAAAGTAGTATCGGTCTGACTTCACAATCCCAATGAAGTCTTTAAGTTGTTAACCTAGTTTAGAAGAAGAAACCAAAGGTTAAAGGAGAATCGACTCTAGCTTAGCATAACTAGTATCACACACAAGGTGTGGGGATTAGGTTTCCCAGTTGCTAGAGTTCTCCCTTATATAGTCTTTCAAATCAGGGTTTGCAATCAATGTTACCTTGGTAACAAAGCATTCAATATTCACCGTTAGATGAAAACCTGATTTAGATTCAAGCTAATATCTTTCAACCGTTAGATCGAAAACTAGCTTGTTACACACAAATGAAATGCACGTTTCTAGGCTTGTGTAACTGTACCCAAACTTGTACTTTTGTTGGTTCAACAATAGTCAACCTAATGGTTAGCCATATGATCACTTTCATATCAAACATATTCTTCTTCACCATAACTAGTTCAAGTGACTCAAATGAACTAGTTAGAGATTTTTTCAATTGCAAGAAAATCTTATGTAACTACACAAGATACAATCGAAGCAAAAACGATTTGATTTACTCGAATCGGTTGATGAACTATATAGCCACGGTTTGCAATTTGCATTCCTTAGTTTATATAAGAATAAGTTCACAAACATCGTTTTTAGATATAACCTACTCAAGTTCGCGAACTGGGTTCGCGGACTTATGTTCCCGGACGGAGTTCACAAACTCCGAAAAAAATTCTCGGGATAAGAACTTCCGCCAGTTTGCTGACTGAGTTCACAGACTGAGTCCGCAGACTTTGGTCACGCCACCATGCCGGTTCTCTTGATCAAAAAAGTTCGCAAACTTCGGTTCAAGGAATAAGGACTTATACATATATGTGTTTCCACAAAAATGTTTATATCCTCCAATGGTTATATAATCTAAACTCTCATTTCAATCATTGGAACATTCTTAGAGGACGTTGATATTCTATAGTTGTTATTCACAAACTATTTTTCGTTAAAGTAAGCAATTTCCAAAGTGATTGAAACTTGTCATGACTTTCGTCACTAGGTAAATATGAACTTGGTTAAAGCGAAAGCTTACCAACACATATTTCGAAAAATAGATAGGCGAGATAAACTCGGCTCAAAATAGAAAATGTGTATAATCTAAGTCTATATAGCAAAACGACTTTTATCTCAAGGTAGGAGATAAATAGACTTTTGAGTGATAGATAAGTTCAAGTCTCCACATACCTTTTATTTGATGAAGATCCACCGGTTCCTTGAGTAGTCCTTCGTCTTGTATGATGATTGCCATGGAGTTCTTGAGCTCAACTACACTATCCTAGTCCGAGACCTTAGCTATAGTAGACTAGAAATCAAGACTTATAGTTTTGATCACTAACATTGACAAACATGCTTGAGTTAGCAACGCATGCGAGTTCGACCGAGAAATGCTCTAACAATCTCCCCCTTTGTCAATTTTAATGAAAAACTTTCAATACATATGGAATACAATAAATAAATTAACTTTTGTAGCTCCTATTCCATACGCCTAATCTTCAACATTAATTGAAATCTTCGTCACTTCCAAGTACTTCAATGATCCCAAAGGTTGTAAGTTCAGCATCATCGTTGTTGAAAATCTATAGCTATAACAACGAGAAAACAAAAGTTCTCAATCATTGTTATACAATGTCATAATATCATTACACAGCGTCAAAGTTCAATTGTATCACAACTTCAACAACAATACTATGGTGATATGTATCACTCCCCATTCGTCAATATTCCATCTCACATGGAAACCACTCCCCCTTACATAATGATCCGAAAACCATATGTATTTGTAGTGTGAACTACATATTAATTCGCCCCCTTTTTGTCAATATAATTGGCAAAGGTACAAGAACGAGATCCTAATGAAATTTCCGAAAGAGACATTTCTTGACCTAAAGAAAGCAAAAATATATCATCTTATTTAGATGCAATCATAAATCCGAAGCTAAATGCATTCATCAAGGAGTTTGTAAATATACAAGATAACCCCTATAATATTCCACACCCGCACTCCCCACAAAGATTTAGCAATTAAGCACAAGTTCAATTAAGAACTCTCCCCCATAAAATGTCATTCCCGTAAGAACAACAAGAGCGACCTTAATTTCGAAAGAAAAGAAGGATTTCTTTGGACATAACAAATCACATACAAGTATGAATTTAAATCCAAAAATATTCAATTAAACTAACCAAAAGAGAACCCATGATTAATTTAATCGACAAATGCTCAACATAAGTGAACTTATGGGGACTTAAAAACATACAATTAGATTAATCACAAGGGAACCCATATTAATCTAATCGAAATACACAATCAAACTAATCACAAAAGTAATCAATTTAATTGGTCATGCTCGACATAAGAAAACTTACGGAGCAACAACTAAATAACCAAACAAGATGATTAATTTAGTTGAATATGCTCGACATAAAGTACCTCACGGAACAACAACATAACTAATCATAAAAATAATCAACTTGGTCGTTCAATGCTCAACATAAGACACTTTACGGAGCCTCAGAGTAATATATAAAATATGGATCAGGGAAGATCAATACTGCGGAATACACAAGGATTCATTCTATTTTCCATCACTATTCGCATAACGACATTCAATAGACATAATCCTTGCAAACAAAATATTTTAACTTATCTTCCATCAATAAATGACATAATAGGCCTAACTTTTGTACTTGTCAAAAGTCTATTCATTCTTTTATCAATACATGCATATCGACATAGGAAATACTTTACTTTTGACAAGGTATGGGACAATCATAGTTCATGGACGTAAACACACATATCCCATAACAAATTTTCAATATATAAAACCATAAAGATTAATACTGCAAAAATCATCTTCCAAACAAATTTAGAATTTAAAACAATAAATCTAAAAAACAAGAAGATGAAAACGTTGGACATAGCTATGTGTAATCACAATAATGGTTATTCCAAATACTAGTTATTCTTCTAACCAAAATAAAATAGAAGATTTACTAGGAAATAAGACCTTTGAAGAATTATTTATCGTCCCCGAACTCCTTGTCGCCAACAGCCATTGGGACATAAGGTTCATTAATGTAGGAGTGTATATCAATAAACCTTCTCGGTTGATGTTGTCGAACCAGGGACTTCTGAATCTCATGAGTCTTATACACAAAAGCCTTTATTTGTTGAATCTCCTTTCGCATCTCCTTCTACTCTTCAATAACAACAAAAAAATTCCGAGAGTTTGAAGGAACGGCTCTTGGCTTCTTCACATTCCTTCTTTTTCTTTTCAAGGTAGGAGGTAACGGAGACTCTTTTTCCTTCATGATTGATGGTTTAACAATCATATTAACATATTTTCCATCAGAAGACATCATGCTTGGAGTATCCATACGAATGAGTTTGTAAGAGGAAATCACAAATTGAACTCAACAAGTAGTCTTGAGATAAAAAGAGGTTTTGAGGAAGGAAAAAGAATGTAGGGTTTCGAAACCTTTAAACAGGTTCGTACACGTCCAATTCACAACCCTATAAAGAGTAGAATTATCGATAATAACCCTCCTTTGTTGATAGACAGGGAAGAACAAAAACTAAGAAAAGAAGAAAGAAAACTTTTCCTAAAGCCTGAGAGGTACAAAATCATTGTCTCTTTTGATCAAGCACATGAGACAAGATTTTCAAAACAACACAATCAAGTTGCTTTGCAGTGAACAATAATTTGTCCACCATTTTCCTCTTGAGAGGAATCCACAGACCTCTGTCTATCAAAACGATTCGACCATACTCTCTTCTCTAATAGTCTTGGTTTATCCTTGGAAACTAACTTCTTAGATGAAGATAAGATCCTACATACCTCAGCGGTCTTCTGAGCAAGTTTAAGCTTATTTGCTAGTTGATTTGCTCTTCGTTGAAGTTTGTTGACATGCCTCAATTGGTGTTTGTACTTGTAACACCTTGAAAGTTCATGACCCTTTAGATAACAATACGAGCACGTCAAACTAGGATAAAAGTCAGGCTTCTGAGATGTGCACACAGCTAGACACATGGTGGAACCTGAAACATTACAAATAGAGTTTCCAAGAAATGGGTCAATTTTTTCTTCCATATTAGTTGGGTTTCCTTCTGAAAGAATATTGAGATTGATGTATGTATTGCTACAGTTATCAAAATCAATATTTTCACCAAGAAGTGCAACACTTGATTTCTCGTCTTCATTGGAATCATAGTTGTCAGACATTTCATCAAGAGTTGCAGCAAAATCTTTGTTCCCGGTGTATTTTCTACGATTTGGGCACTTGTTTGCAAAATGACCAAATCCCTTACACTTAAAGCACTGAGGTATATCCTCATCATCAGTTTCATCTGTTTCCCTGTTTTTAGGAGGAATACGATTATGAGGTTTAACTGATGCTTTAGGCTTATCTCTGGAAAACCGTTTACTTCTCTTCAACAGAAGATCCCTAAACTGTCTTGTGATCATCGAGACTAACTTGTCAAGATCTTCATCTGATGAATCTGTCTCAGAGTGATCATCTTCAGAGATATAAACTTTTTTACTCTTATCAAGTAATTTAGTGTCCTTTTGTGCTTTGAACGCAACATCCTTAGTTTTGGATGAATGTTCGTGATCAAAGATCTTAAGCTTCCCAACCAGCGTATTTATGGAGAGATTATCAAGGTTATTTCCCTCAACGATGGCATGCTTCTTAGAGTCGTATCTAGATGGAAGCGATCTGAGAATTTTCATCACAATGTCCTTTTCAGGAATAGTTTTACCCAATGCAAAAGATGCATTAACAATTTCATACACTTTGCTATTAAACTCATCAAATGTTTCTTCATCTGCCATACTAAGGTTTTCCCAATCGGAATTAAGGTTTTGAACCCTAGCTTCCTTTCACTGGAGTTACCTTCGAATACGGTTTCTAAGATATCTCACGCATCTTTAGACCTCGTGCAATTTGACACATGGTGCTGAAGATTTAGGGTAATGGCATGTATAATGGCATTCAAACCGTCGTAATTTTGCTTTGCAGCATTTATCTCGACAGGGGTGTATTCACCAATAGGCTTGGGAACGTTTACATCTCCAACTGCCACGACGGGAGCATTATAGCCATTCACAACATATACCCTTGATTTAAAATCACGTGCTTGAAGAAAAGCTCGCATAGAAATTTTCCACCATAAGTAATTACAGCCATCGAAGACTGATGGTACGTTAATTGAGATAGCACCTCTGTCCATAGAGTCAGATTGCTACAAACACAGACTTGTGAGGTCTTGAACGTGTTTGGCAGCTCTGATACCAATTGAAAAAGTGGGGGTACAAAAACCACACCCAATATTTCGCTTAGCAATCTGTATGGACAAACACCAATATACTTTCTAGAGAATCAACTAGACAGTCATACTCAATCTAGATAAAAAGTATATCAAAGAGTTTATATCTCAATCTCTCGATTTGATATATACTCAAGCAAATAGAAATCTACGAGTCTTTATCAAATACTAGAGAGATAACTTGGATGGTACCAAAGACCAATATCCAAGTGTCAATCAATTTAAATCAACAACCAAAAGGTCGGATATTCTAATTGATTGAACAACGCACAACCTGTGATATTTCAATTATATAACAAAATATAATGCAGAAAAGAAATAACACAGACACCAGAATTTTGTCAACGAGGAAACCGCAAATGCAGAAAACCCCCGGGACCTAGTCCAGATTGAACACACACTGTATTAAGCCGCTACAGACACTAGCCTACTCCAAATTAACTTCGGTCTGGACTGTAGTTGAACCCCAATCAATCTATCACTGATCCAAGGTACATTTATGCTCCTACGTCTCTGATCCCAGCAGGATACTACGTACTTGATTCCCTTAGATGATCTCACCCACAACAAAGAGTTGCTACGACCCAAAGTCGAAGACTTTAATAAACAAATCTGTATCACACAGAAAAGTCTACGGTAATAGATAAATCCGTGTCCCACGAGTATACCTACGAGTTTTGTTCCGTCTTTTGATAAATCAAGGTGAACAAGAACCAATTGATAAACCGGACTTATATTCCCGAAGAACAACCTAGTATTATCAATCACCTCAAAATAATCCTAATCGGCGCATCGAAAAAAGATATTATGGAATCACAAACGATGAGACGAAGTGTTTGTGATTTCTTTTATATCTTGCCTATCGGAGATATCAATCTCAAGCCAATTATTACAATTGTACTCGTACGATAGAAACAACAAGATTAGATCACACAACTACGAGAAGTAGTATCGGTCTGGCTTCACAATCCCAATGAAGTCTTTAAGTCGTTAACCTGGTTTAGAAGAAGAAACCAAAGGTTAAAGGAGAATCGACTCTAGCTTAGCACAACTAGTATCACACACAAGGTGTGGGGATTAGGTTTCCCAGTTGCTAGAGTTCTCCCTTATATAGTCTTTCAAATCAGGGTTTGCAATCAATGTTAGCTTGGTAACAAAGCACTCAATATTCACCGTTAGATGAAAACTTGATTTAGATTCAAGCTAATATCTTTCAACCGTCAGATCGAAAACTAGCTTGTTACACACAAATGAAATGCACGTTTCTAGGCTTGTGTAACCGTACCCAAACTTGTACATTTGTTGGTTCAACAATAGTCAACCAAATGGTTAGCCATATGATCACTTTCATATCAACCATATTCTTCTTCACCATAACTAGTTCAAGTGACTCTAATGAACTAGTTAGAGAGTTTTTCAATTGCAAGGAAATCTTATGTAACTATACAAGACACAATCAAAGCAAAAATGATTTGATTCACTCGAATCAGTTCATGAACTATATAGCCACGGTTTGCAATTTGCATTCCTTAGTTTATATAAAAATAAGTTCACAAACTCCAGCAGAAATTCTCAGGGCAAGAACTTCCGCCAGTTCTTGGACTGAGTTCACAGACTGAGTCCGCAGACTTTGGTCACGCCACCATGCCGGTTTTCTTGATCAAAAAAGTTCGCAAACTTCGGTTCAAGGAATAAGGACTTATACATATATGTGTTTCCACAACAATGCTTATATCCTCCAATGTTATATAATCTAAACTCTCATTTCAATCATTGGAACATTCTTAGAGGACGTTGATATTCTATAGTTGTTATTCACACACTATTTTTCGTTAAAGTAAGCAATTTCCAAAGTGATTGAAACTTGTCATGACTTTCGTCACTAGGTAAAGATGAACTTGGTTAAACTCGGCTCTAAATAGCAAATGTGTATAATCTAAGTCTATATAGCAAAACGACTTTTGTCTCAAGATAGGAGATAAATATACTTTTGAGTGATAGATAAGTTCAAGTCTCCACATACCTTTTAGTCGATGAATATCCACCGGTTCCTTGAGTAGTCCTTCATCTTGTATGATGATTGCCATGGAGTTCTTGAGCTCAACTACATTGTCCTAGTCCGAGACCTTAGCTATAGTAGACTAGAAATCAAGACTTATAGTTTTGATCACTAACATTGACAAACATGCTTGAGATAGCAACGCATGCGAGTTCGACCGAGCAATGCTCTAACAAGACTTTTCTGTAACTATGAATTTTTCAACATCTATAGTTTTTGGCTTATTATGTTTCACTTTTGGATTATCATGAAAGATATCACTTTTAGAACCTTTCACATCCAAATCCATTTTTCCAAAGAACCTTTTAAGTTCCAACGTCATGGATACTGCCTTTTCTATAGTCATGGAATTTTCTTGGAGATCATTCCTTTTCACACTCAAAGCATCATTGGGTTTCTTTGGTACCCACTTCTGAGTGCGTTTAGGAAAAATATGAACTTCTTCCCATTACTCTCTTCTAGATTTCTCGGAAGAGAATTGGATTGACTATTCTTTTGCAAGTTAGTCTTTCTCCAATTGGGAGCATCGGATCTTGTCTTCGTCTTTACAAAGTTATCCTTTTTATTACCATTACGATTGTGAAAAGGATTCGTATGACGTTTACAGGCAAATCTAGGTTTATCACATCACTGATTCCTTTGCCTAAAGGTTGGACAGTTACAACCTGTAACGTTAAGGGGATTAGTCTTAACATATGATCTTGGTTTCGCAACTTCTTATGATGCCCAAACAAGAACATCATGAAGTTTCTCATTCCTTATACGGAAACGACATCTCCTTTCCAGGTGACCTTTATTTCCGCAATAATGGCAAACATAAGGAATGTTCTTACCTCGATCCGTGTGTGTTGACTTTGGAGGTTGATATACTTTGGTCTTTTGAACCTTAACTGGCGGTGAAAGTATTCCACTTTTCCCATCAGTGGGAACCTTTTGTTGAGAAGAATTACTAGCCTTGAAAATTTTTACCTCTTTTCTAATACTTGGAGCATCTATTCCCTTATAGCCCAATCCTCGTGTATCACGATGATTTTTACTTGCTCCTAGCATAGTGGTTAATTTGTTCGAACTAGTATTGAACTTTTTAAAGTCCTCCTCCAACATCTTGATTTTATCAAGAGCAGCAGCTAAATCAGCATCAAGGCGTTTTTCTCGAACGAGACAAAGCACTTTTTCTGTCATCAAAACTGAAAATGTGGGGGGTCTAACAACCTCACCCAATATTTCGATTAACAATCTGTATGGACTAACTTTAATATTTAGATTAACAATCTGTATGGACTAACTTTAATATACTTTAATAAAAAGTATATCAAGGAGTTAATATCTCAATCTCTTGATTTAATCTATACCAAGCAAATAGAAATCTGCGAGTCTTTATTAAATACAAGAGATATAAACTTGGATGGTACCAAAGACCAATATCCAAGGATCAATCAATTTCCAATCAACAACCAAAGGTTGGATTTCACAATTGATCGATACAACACACAACCTGTCATATTTCAATTATATAACAAAATATAATGCGGAATAGAAATAACACAGACACCAGAAGTTTTGTTAACGAGGAAACCGCAAATGCAGAAAACCCCCGAGACCTAGTCCAGATTGAACACCACACTGTATTAAGCCGCTACAGACACTAGCCTACTACAAACTAACTTTGGTCTGGACTGTAGTTGAACCCCAATCAATCTCACACATATTCAAGGTACAGTTGCGCTCCTTACGTCTCTGATCCCATTAGGATGCTACGCACTTGATTCCCTTAGATGATCTCACCCACAACCAAGAGTTGCTACGACCCAAAGTCGAAGACTTGAATAAACAAATATGTATCACACAGAAAAGTCTGGGGTAATAGATAAATCTGTCTCTCACAGATAAACCTACAAGCTTGTCATACACAAATGAAGTGTATTTCATTTAGGTTTGAGTAACCGTACCTAAACATGTACACTTAGTTGGTTCACAAATAGTTAACCAATGGTTAGCCATATGAGTACTTTCATATTAACCGTTGTTGATGGTGGTTTTTAGTTCAGGGTTAAAATTGTAAACCTTTCATTTAATATGTCGTCACTCTGCAAAGAAACGGAGCCATATAAAAGTGATGAGTGATTCAACCTCTTCACTGGCGCATTTATTGAGCAATTCAATATTTTCATATGAAATTTATCCAGAATGGTGCATGTAGCAACAATCCCAGAGATTCTATAAATTTCGGCACCTTGCCTTGCCTTTATTATAAGTTTCTTTGAATGCTTTATGTGCTATGTTCCCCGGCCGAACCCTTAATGTTGATATGGCATGACAATTTGTGTTCACTCGCAGCAGAGTAACGCGAATTTCCAAGTATCAAGGTTAAGGTCCTTGCATAAAGTACTCAATCAGAAAGCATACTCCTCTCTAGCAATAAACTTAAAGAACTCTGTGTCAACACATAGAATTCAATCAATTTTGTGATAATTCACAAGATTCGAATATTACCCTGACTAATTTGCAAAAATTAGGGTTTTGCGCCTTGCACAATATATTAAACCTCGTTGGTCAAAATTAAGCTTAGGAGAACTAAGAAATTAATCTGCCATGGATTTGTAGGTGCAAAATCCTACCCAAAATCAGAAAGGAGCCTCGGAACAGGAGCAACAGATAAGGGAGGTGTGGCCATGCTTTAGGCACGCCCCATGTTTCCCAACTGGCCCTATTTTCCTTCGACCAATCAGGTCGCCTTAAACCCGCCACACATTGTTTGGGCCCATACTTGCCGTCCATATTTCCCATTGACCAATCAGGTAACTTTAAATCCGCCACACACATACCAGAAGTGTGTCCACGCCCATGATTGGCCGACCTCTCTTATATTAACCAATCAGGTTGCTCCAAACTTTCCACAGTGTTAAAAGAGGAAACCTACGCCAAATGGTCACAAAGCCATTGGTTTTCCAAAACCGTGCCAACATCCCAAACGTGCCATGTTGCGCCAATAGGCTGAACGGCATTTCCAACATGCCACTCCGCCACGCCCAACGTGCAGCATGCCAAAACATGCCAACGTGTTGTAGATAGCTCCCTACATGCTAACCTACCTCATGTTCGTGGCCAACGCCATGATGTGCTTAAATTAGGGTTTTCTAGTCAGAAGCACGACTCTGCTTTAGGCATATTAACAAAAACCCTAATTTCCAGTTGTGGCTCAAGTTAACGCCACTTTGTCCCCCACAACATGCCACGAGCCATGGGGGACCCAGGAAACCCTAGGAATGGCGCCATATCATAGTTACTCATAACAATTCTTGCTCCTGTGGACGTTTCCACATTATGGCCTTATTATAGTTCCTTTGGCATGACTATGCCGCCGTTTACACAAAAAGCGTTACCATGTCGCGACCGCATACCACACACACTAATTAGGGTTTCGACATGCCAAAGGCTAATTTAGGCGAAGTTGCTACGCCAACCAAGCCAAATCATGCTAACCAGGGCATTGGGATTGATGTGGCAACTAGAACTAATATTTCCAAACCATATTTGGGTCTAACACCAATATGCCAAAATCTAGCGGTCATGGTTACACCGGGCGCTACTTGCACCACTGTGCCACTTGCATGCACAAACTATGCCAACCACACCATTGTGTCATTATCAGGCACCAACATAATGTGCCCATAATCAATGGACACCCTTTCTCATGGGTCACAATCTTAGCCTTCCAAATTCTCCACAGAATTGACAGGCATGTGGAAAGTCTTAGGAGACCAGCAAAGACAAGCCTAATAGCATCACATGTTATTCTCCTGCGGAAAGTCTCCTGATTTTGACTTGCGACACATAGCAACCTGCTACACGTTTTCCATGAAAACACTCGAGACGTCAAACATATCACAAACAGGGGGATACTCATCAGGGTATTGGTCTGGCGGTTTACAACGTGCATCGTGCAACACACCCATTATAAGAAAGTATCAGAAAGCAGGGAAGTTAGTGGCGGCAAGAAGTAGTGGGTGTAAACTAACTCGTCTCATTCATAATGGGAACATGGTTTTCTGGCATTTACACACGACCCAACTTCTCCATCACTCAATCATTCCCACTTTCTACGAGATCAGGGTGCATTCAATATGACTTGTATAAATAGGTTCTACATATTTCAACCAAACGGCAACAATTTGGTCAACAACAACAAAGTATCCAAAAAAACCCAAAGAACTGATAGCTTACATTCCACAAGCCAGTTCCACATTCTGATACAAGTCATAAAATATCCACACCTTCAGAATTAACCATTCTGGTCTCAACACCTTCTTCGCTTCCCTCCCTAAGACCAACCCTCCTCCTTCACTTTGTGACCGAAGCAAGCCTGGAACGGCCATTTCTTGGTTTAGGCCAGGATTGTACAGATTGATCTCTCGAATCTAAAGTACTCTCGTGCAGTGCATTTGTTTAAGGTTTAGGCTCGTTTCTCATCCACACACCCAAATTGACCAAAACCAGCAGAAACAGTTTTTACCCACAAACAATTGGCGACCACAGTGGGAGATTAAATCTCTCGGTTGAAAATTCAATTCTCAATTTCATTTCCATCCTAATTGGTATTAGGCCCAATTCAATCGTTAATTGAAACCCATTTCAGACAAAAATTCTTTCCAGATGTATTCGGGTCTTCGAACCTTGCAGAAGCAATGAATAGCTGGAAGCCAACTACCATGAAAGACATGACAAAAATGCTAGAGGATATGGTTTCCATCCAATTCGGTATTATCAGGCGGCAAAACGAGACGCTTCATATCCTGAAGAGTATAATAAGCCAATTGTGGGAAGAATCAGCAAAGGCTTATCCGAAGGATCCCGCCAATTTCAAGAGTAATACGAAGTATGTTAAATATTTGGATAAAGCCTGCGACTCTACCAATGAGGATGCTGACGGAGCACGTAGCCACATCATAAAGGAGCAGCAGAAGAGCGGCAATTGGATTCTGCCAATACAGAGAGCCATGACAATTTCACAAGACCGGGGGAGGAGACTTTCCAGGTGCGCCAAAACATCTGCAAGACAAAGGTAAAGAGCCGACCTATGAAGCCTTCCTGGAAAACATTTATCTCCAAACCCTCGCAGAATTTCAAAGAGTTGTCCAACAGTCCGCAACCATGACTGCTTTGCTGAAAAGAGAAGCACCTGAAGAGGGGGGAAACTACCAAGACGCTTATGGAAACGAACACTGCGCCAATGAACAATATCCAGCTCAGCTACCACGTATCGCCTTCGCTGATGCAGGACCCTCAAGAGAAATTACCTTTCAACAATACGGTATAAGTAAACGGTTCTCTCATGAATCAATGATCGCTCAAGCGTCAGTTCCGCCTTCAAAGAGAGCTTCATGCCAAAGCCTGCAAGAATTTCCGCCACAACAACTACTGATGCAGGAGAAGCCAGACTCAAAATATCCACGCTTCCCGCTGCCTATCAGAAGAGTTATAGAATTACTGGAAATTTGGGTACGAGAGGGAGTAGTCCAACTACCACCGATAGGGGGTCCACCAACTGATCAGGAGATTCTAGATTCAAGATATTGCCACTATCACAGGTTTATTCATCATCCTACCAACGAATGTAACGCTCTGAAGCGCATTGTCTAGGAAAAGATTGATTCAGTGGAATTACGCCTGGGGACTGGAGGTTCTCCGCCTTGCCGCGGATAGACATAGAGATGTTACTGAGACAATAAAGGATGACTGGGGACTTCTCGCGGCCAGGATTGCGTCACACAATAAACTCGGATTTGCAACCTGAAAATTCAGTTTTGTGGAGAGACCCCTAAGCGAATAGAGTATGTGGCCGTATCGGATGAGAGAAAAAGGGGAATGTCCAACACCAATCTACCATCCGCAAGCGCAGTCAACATGTCCCATGGAGTTACATCCCTCTACCACCAACACCAGCAGCACCGGAAGCATCCCCTCTGACGTGACGCCTCTTATTACCAGAGACAGAGCCGCCGCTACTCCTAATATTTTTTCGAGCATGACGCCTCCAATCATCACCAGGTCTGCCACTAGTTCTTCGTCAGGACGAGAGACTGGAGGAGCCAGAGGAAACCAACCTTCCCATTACCATTATCGATTTAATGGAAAGACAGGAAGTTCTTGCCAAAACTCAGACGGACATGGCCACAACTTAGAAGGACTGATTCAACGTTTCGCTTCAGGAGCCACTCCGCTTCAACGTTTCGATCCAGGGTCCGCTTCAACATTTCGCTCCAGGAGCCGCTCCGCTTCAACGTTTCGCTCCAGAAGCCGCTCCGCTTCAACGTTTCGCTCTAGGGGCCGCTTCAACGTTTCGCTCCAGGAGCCGCTCCGCTTCAACGTTCTCTGCAGAAGTCTATACTCCTTCCTGCCAAGGATCGTGATGTAGCCGCCACACTCCTCCTTGTCAAGGATCGTACCGTAGCCGCCACACTCCTCCCTGCCAAGGATCGTGCCGTAGCCGCCACACTCCTCCCTGTCAAGGATCGTGATCACAACCATCCAAGGTTCGTAGTTGTGGCCACTTTTTGATCCATCTCGCCAAAGCTCGTGGTCGTGGATAGTTTACTCGCCTACGCATCCAGCCAATCCCTTTGCTTCCATGGACTCCCATGTAATTCCAGCCAACCTATTTTGGGTTCCCACGACAATGTAGTCTCTTCTGCTGCCAAAACCTGTTGTTGTTCGTTTGTTGATACTAAACAGAGCTTTACCATAGCAACAACCACTACAAAGGTAATCCATACTTCTTCATATTTTAGTTTCACACAAAAGAAGTAATAGAGTCACCAGTACTGAAGCAAGATGATATATTTATCATGGTCAACTCACCGACCATACAAGATATAAACATGTAAACCAAACTTGGGGACTAAGGCTCTACACAGAATCCCTTCACTGTCAAAGCTCGGGAGGCACGGTCAACCCAAAAGTCATAGCCACGACAAGTTCATCTATTCTTAAAAGGTGTAACGTAAGGATATCATCACCTCTCCGTCTAGAAGGCGCCTGCAACACTTTACGAGGCCCGGATCGCAAGCCTACTCAGAGAAAACAACTTCAGTAACCAAAGAGAAGTGCGACTGGGGACTGCTCACCGCGGTCCATCCCCGACAACAATCAAGCATTCATGAGATAACTCCAGAGACGCGGATGAAACATTTTTCTTGAAAGACAAAGGGATCCACGATTAACGGCATAACTCTCTCACTTCTACCTCTTCGTTGTCCAGAATGTTTCGTCCATGTGATGTTCCAAGCATCCCAGCATCACATCCAGGAGAGTACAATAAGCTTATATCAAATCCTATAGGCGTGGATTCAAGGCGATGCAATTAAAGTAGGATACACTTGGGGACTGAATCCTCCTTCAGGTTTAGAAGTTTAAACGCAGTCACCACCTTACCAGTGAATGCAGTAGAAGCACATATTCCACGAGAAAATAGGCTCAGGATAATTACACATGGAGACTACCAGCATGGGATGCCTTCACTTCCCTCAACCAAGTTATTCATGATTTCAACATCATCACTGCCGAAGCTTTACGAGCCGCAGGAGTTTCTCAACATGAAGCCGTACACGTGCATCAAAGACTCCAAAAGCATGCCACAGAGATATTCACATATCCGACCACACCATTGGATCTATGACCAAACGGAAGTGTAACTGGGGGCTGCTCATCGCATCCCATTCCATACAATAGTCCAAGATTCAGAAGATGGTTCAAAGGATGTCGCTTGTAACGAAGTCATTGAAGACTTGATAGCAGCACATCGGCGACGGAACGCCTCTCAACTCATCTATTTCACCCAATGGCTCCGGAATATTTCGACCATACAAGCATCCACATCAGATCATTATCGCAATCAGAAAGTCCAGGCACTAAATAACCTAAGTCAAGGATGGACCAACAACGCAACCACAATCTCCAAGATTAGCCCTGACATGATCATTGTCGAGCACAAATTTCATCCATCCATCCCAAGAGTGCAATGGAGTTTGGTAAATTTTGAAATCCACTGGAGAGGCTAGATACTCATTCTTCTTGAGTCAGAACCTTATTACACATTTTGGAGAAGATCGATGGTACTGTTGGGTGGCTGCATGCGCAAAATAAGAGAGATCACCTACCTTGAGTTCTCCTGGATCGCCTTGCTGCTGGTTATAACTATTGGAGATTGCTTTGTTTCCGTTAATGATCGATCTACCACCGCTAAATAAATGACGAAGAGGAGCCAGACGCTGCAGACGAAAGCACGGAGCCGGACGAGCAATAAAAACAAATGATCGATGGTACTGTTGGGTGGCTTCTGAATCTTAGATTTTGAACAGAAGAAAGATTCCTCCTTGCTCCATGAACGGGAATAGATGACTGGGCACACAACACTCATGCTCCATAGCCGAAAAATCAGCACGCCAAGATCACCGCTCCATAGCCGAACAAGCAGCGCACGAAGATCTCCGCTCCACGACCTAACTAGCAGCGTGCCAAGATCGCCAGCCGCTCAACCTGCAACGCTCCGTGGCCAAAGTTGCAGAACCAGCATCAGCACTCTGTGGCCGAAGTCGTAGCGCCAACATCAGTTTCCTTTGGCCAAACCAGAAGTACTCCAGGCGCCAGTACCTTAGCAAAACCATAGGTACGCCAAGCGCCAGCACCTTGTGGCCAAGTCGTCAATGCAAATATCATAGACTACTCATGCCTCTTGTCAAGATTGACGACACCTGAAAAAGATAAACTCTTTCACATGTCGTATATGAAGGCTCGGGATACAGGATGTCAACTAGATTAGATACTTATCTATATGATATAATTGGCTCACCTGGGTTGCTGATGGAAGGAAGCTCGCCTCTATGGAAGCAAAGCCAACAGAAGAAGAGTAGAAGAGAGGGTAACCCCTTTTGAATGCACGACACCTTGAGAGTTTGGGTAGGGAAAAGAAATCTATTTTGGATTCAGCCACACCCAAATCAGTGTCAATGATCCAGGATACGAAGCTTCATGACTGAACCAGCAACGCGCCATCACGAGGGGCACCACCCGCTCAACTTGCAATACTCCATAGCCAAGCCAGCCGCTCAACCTGCAGCGCTCCGTGGCCAAATTTGCAGCGCCACCATCAGCACTCCGTGGCCAAATTTGCAGCACCAGCATCAGTACTCCGTGGCCGAAATCGCAGCGCCAACATCAGTACCCTGTGGCCAAGACAGAAGTACGCCAACACAAAGATCATGGACCAGACATGCCTCTTGTCAAAGGTCAGTCGAATTTTTCCTGGCAATCTCCACATGTTTTGGACCTTTTGATTTTATCCTTGTATGTCACCATCTCATGTTTACCCCGCAACAATTCCACTGTTACGAGCTAAGCAGGAGACTTAATGTTGATGGTGGTTTTTAGTTCACGGTTAAAATTGTAAACCTTGCATTTAATATCCCGTCATTCTGCAAAGAAATGGAGCCATATAAAAGTGATGAGCGATTCAACCTCTTCACCGGCGCATTTATTGAGCAATTTAATATTTTCATATGAAATTTATCCAGAATGGTGCATGTAGCAACAATCCCAGAGAATCTGTAAATTTCGGCTCCTTGCCTTGCCTTTATTATAAGTTTCTTTGAATGATTTCTGTGCTATGTTTCCCGGCCGAACCCTTAATATTGATATGGCATGAAAATTCGTGTTCACACGCAGCAAAGTAACACGAATTTCCAAGTATCAAGGTTAAGGTCCTTGCATAAAGTACTCAATCAGAAAACATACTGCTCTCTAGCAATAAACTTAAAGAACTCTGTGTCAACACATAGAATTCAATCAATTTTGTGATAATTCACAAGATTCGAATATTACCCTGACTAATTTGTAAAAATTAGGGTTTTGCGCCTTGCGCAATATATTAGACCCCGTTGGTCGAAATTAAGCTTAGGAGAACTAAGCAATTAATCCGCCATGGATTAGTAGGTGCAAAATCCTACCCAAAATCAGAAAGGAGTCGTGGAATAGGAGCAACAGCAAAGGGAGGTGTGGTCATGCTTTAGGAACGCCCCATGTTTCCCAACCGGCCCTATTTGCCTTCGACCAATTAGGTCGCCTTAAACCCGCCATACGCTGGCTGGGCCCATACTTGCCGGCCCTATTTCCCATCGACCAATCAGGTCGCTTTAAATCCGCCACACATGTACCAGAAATGTGGCCACGCCCATGCTTGGCCGGCCTCTCTTATATTAACCAATCAGGTTGCTCCAAACTTGCCACAGTGTTAAACGAGGCAAACTACGCCAAATGGTCACAAAGCCATTGGTTTTCCAAAACTGCGCCAACATGCCAAACGTGCCATGTTGCGCCAATAGGCTGAACGGCATGCCAACATGCCACTCCGCCATGCCAAACGTGGAGCATGCCAAAACATGCCAACGTGTTGTAAGTAGCTACGTGCTAACCTACCTCCTGTTAGTGGCCAACGCCATGATGTGCTTAAATTAGGGTTTTCTCGTCAGAAGCACGACTCTGCTTTATGCACATTAACAAAAACCCTAATTTCCAGTTGTGGCTCAAGTTAACACCACTTTGGGGACCATAACATGCCACGAGCCATGCAGGATCCAGAAAACCCTAGGAATGGCGCCATATCATAGTTGCTCATAGCAATTCTTGCTTTTGTGGTCGTTTCCACATTATGGCCTTATTATAGTTCCTTTGGCATGACTATGGTGTCGTTTACACAAAAAGTGTTACCATGCCGCGGCCGCATGCCACACGCACTAATTAGGGTTTCGGCATGCCAAACCCTAATTTAGGCGAAGTTGCTACGCCAACCAAGCCAAATCATGTTACCCAGAACATTGGGATTGATGTGGCAACTAGAACTAATGTTGCCAAACCATATTTGGGTCTAACACCAATATGCCAAAATCTAGCGGCCATGGCTACACCAGGCGCTACTTGCACCACCAAGCCACTGACATGCACAAACTATGACAACCACGCCATTGTGTCATTATCAGGCGCCAACAGAATGTGGACATAATCAATGGCCACCCTTTCTCATGGGTCACAATCTTAGCCATCCAAATTCGCCACAGAATTGACAGGCCTGTGGCAAGTCTTAGGCGAACAGCCAGGGAAAGCTTAATAACATCACATGTTATTCTCCTGCGGCAAGTCTCCTGACTTTGACTTTCCACACATAGCAACCTGATACACGTTTTCCACGAAAACACTCGAGATGTCAAACATATCACAAACTGGGGGATACTCATCAGGGTATTGGTCTGGCGGTTTACAACGTGCGGCGTGCAACATATCCATTATAAGTGTAGTTGCAGGAAATCCTACACTACACCCCTCATATGATTTCATTGTTGATCAGCTTATTTTAGGTTTACGCTCTTAATTTTACTGATTAAATTTTGAATGTTCTTACAAGGAAAATAAAGAAATCAAGAATGATCTTTGTTCTGAACTTTCTCTCTCCTATTTACTTGTCTCTCACTCAAAAAAGATCTCTCTCTCCTTTACAACTCGAATGACTATTTATAAGGAAATACATAGTGGATGACAACTAATCTGTCCTTTATTTTCGGATATGGTTTGTGAAATTCTCGCAACCTTAAAAATGTTAACTTCGCAAGCTTTCTAATTTTCACGAGACTATCACATCTTTCTCATGATCCTTGCTGACGTCGTTTCTTAAATTATTCCGCGACGCTTTTGTGCAATACCATTGATAACTTCGCTGAGACATAATTGTTGCGTTATTCTGATCCTACATCTTGCCTCTTCTCATATCTTCTCTACAAAGTATAGAATTATGTGAGAAATGCCGCAACCGCTTATCTTCTCATATTCTGCATTTATCACACGTATTCTTTCTTCCATTTATTTCTCGACACGTCTTTTGTAACCATTACTTTTTAACCGCTTAAATCTTTCCGTATTAACCATGTTTATTTTCTCGAGGAAAAATTCCCTCTATATATATTTCTTCTCATCCTCTTCTTCTTTCTTTTTATTCTCTCTGCAACTTCATCGTTCTTCTGCAAATTCCATTGTTGCAACTTTTCTTCTTTCCTCTTCAATCCTTTTTAAATTCTTCTTCATCTTCAAATTAGATCTTCATAGTTCGTGATCTTCTTCGAGATAATTTCCCTGCTATCATTTTTCATGGAGTCATCAAGGTTAGTCTTCTCTTTTCTTCCTTATGAGTTTTGCTGAAATTGATATATTTGAAATTAATCTTGTTTATTGCCTTATGTGATGTTGTTTATGTGATTCCCATACTCTTGTTATTTCAGCAAAAGCGGCTCCAACACTAGATTTACATTTCAGAATCCTGACAATCCCAAATCACAGCATAAAGTTGTCGTTCATAAAAGAAAGTCTGCGAATGAGAAGGTAGTAAGAAACACTATCTTTTTCTAATAACAATATTGTTGCCTCTGTTTCTTATCTAGATTGTAATTCGCAGGGTGATAAAGATCTTCATAAACCTCATAAGAAATCTCGCCACCTCAAGGCTGTTCCAACTTCTGTTCCCTTCCATCTACTCATTTCTTCCAAATCTCCTGCGACATCTTCGCAAGATAAACCTTTATCTCCAATTCTTGAAGACGCTGCCTCTGACTTCATTTCTTCCAAATCTCCTGCGACATATTCGCAAGATAAACCTTTATCTCCAACTCGCGAAAATGCTGCCTCTGATTTCATTTCTCCAGTTGATATTTCTATGACTGAAATTCCCCTTGTGGTTCCTTCTGCGAATGAAGCCTCTTCTCTTCCCATTGAGAATGTTTCTCAACCTTCTATCTCTACTAGTTCTCTAACTAAGTCTCATCCTTTGTCGAAAGAGACCGTGGAAGGGATAGATATTGCTTTCAAGGTTTTATCTGAGATTCTGGATGATGTCAAGAAGTCTTCTACTGATCCCATCAAGTCTAATGTTTTTGAAATTCTGAGCAAGCATTTGGGTTCTGATAAAGCTGCTTCGCAGACAGCTTTGGAAAAAGAATGTAATGCTCTTCGTCTTGAAAATCAGAAACTTCAGAATGTTTTGCTGGATCGTGACAATCTTCACAAGAATAATTATGAATTAAGAGGTATGATTTCCTCATCTATGTCTTTAATTTTCCTTTTCGATGGTTTTGTCCTTCCCCTGTTTAATTATCCTTTAAATCCCTCTTTCGCATGTTAAGCATTAAATCAGAAACGAGTAATGGAGAGATATCAATTTGAATATGTTGTTGAAGAATCCCATGTTGATAAAGAAGTCTTAATGGATCAATATAACCAATTAGATAATCTCTATTCATATTCTCATGATCAAATAAATAATCTTACCAATGAAAATACCCAATTAGTTGAAAAACAAGATCTATTAAGTAATATAGTATCTCGTCTTTCTTATTCTTTAACCAAAGCTAATTTAGGGATGGAAACTTTATCAGATGAGAAAAAACCTTATCTCAAGAGAAGCGAGTTTATTTAAACAAATGGCGATATCTTCGCAACAACTTAATATTCTCCAAAAAGTATGTGCTGACCAAGAAAATCTCTTCGCTCTTTAAGAAATGAACTTAAAGAAGTAACAGAATCATCTATCGCTGAAAGAGATTCACTCATTCAAGGTAGAATAGCTTTAAGTGTGAAGGCAAATCAGCTTAAAGATCAATATTCCAAATTAGAAGAATCTTATTCTTCTCTTGCGAAGAAAAATGCCTTCCTTGTTTCTAAAGAGAAAAATCTTCAGTCTCGACTTAAAGGTTTAGTTGGAGATAAATTTGATGACGCAATGGATCATTGGGAGAATAGTTGTCTATCCTTGATTCAACATCTTATTTCGCAAAAGGAAGGTAGTCATAATAGTTTGACTGCCTTAATTATCTTTCCTTTGTCATATCTCTCTGAATTCCTTATCTTAATAAAATTTTGTATTCTATTTTTCGCAGAGTCTGAGAAGAATCTTCATTCTTCTATTTCTGATTTGGAGGCTAAATATGCTAAAATTCGCAAAGAGAATGCATTACTCGTCTCTACCCTTACTGGTTCTCGCGACCGGGCAGAAAGAAGACTTGATTATCTTGCTTATTTTAAGGATATTCAAGATAGGAATCATCAAAGAGCACTTCTTCGCCAAGTTCATCTCCGGGCTGAAGTCCTTGTAAATGACATTTTATTGTCCAACTCTCTTCCTCCTACATCAATTGATCCTTTAGAAGTAGATGATGATGAAGTTCCTCGTCCTGCTGATAGTGATTACGATTATGAAAGCGGTGCAGAGGATAATTTCCTGGAAGAAGATGAAGAAGAAGTTCCTTCTAAAAGTATCTGCTGGTGTTAATCAGAATGAGAAAGAAATTTCTCCTGAAGAAGTAGTTGCTGGCGATAATCAAGATGCTAGTCAAGTAATTGCTGGCGATAATCAAAATGCTAGTCATGACGAAGATCAAAGCCGAAATGAAGGAGAAGCTTGCGAGAATGTTGGCGAAGAATTCTGTCATCTCCTGCTACTGATATTGATATTGAAGCTTGAGCTTCTTTTCTAGCTTTGTTTTCTTGAGCTGTCTTATTTTTATCACTTTTGAGAGCTACATTTTTCAATCGACTTTGGAGTCAACTTTTTTTTTATTTTTTGATAAGAAAGATAATGCTTCTTGTATATCGATTCCCATACTTGCCTCTCATTATCTTTCTTGCAAAAATATCTGTTATGAATGCTTATAATTAGTTTGTTTTATATATGGTCTTATTTTGCCTTCCTAATTAAAGGTCTTATTATGCCATCTCTTGTCATTGCGACAAAATCGCAGGACGTCCTTGCACTTTCATACAAAAACCCATTGATCTTGTCTTAACTTTTTCTTTTGTATTATGGCCTCTTCAGGAATGTTGCGACAATATGACAGGCCTAAATATTCTTGCGAAAATAAAGCCCCATGACATTGCCGTCTTGCGATGAAATCGCAGGACGTCTTCGCACTTTCATGCGAAAACCCATTGATCTCATCTTATCTTTTTCTTTTGTATTATTGCCTCTTCAGGATTGTTGCACAAATATGACAAGCCTTAATTATCCTTGCGAATAATAAGCCTCATGACATTTGCGTCTTAAGACACTTATCAGCTCCCTAATGGAGGGTGCCGCCCTTATCTTCCCCCTGGTTGCCCCTTCAAGGAGGCGTACTTCTACCCATACAAGGTTAGCTCCTCCCATCCAGTCTTAACAACAACCAGTTGTTTTCGCAGCCTCTTATCCCTTTTACCTATAGGGCTTATGGTTACGAGACTGCACCCTAAGTGGGGTTTTCTTCAGGCCGAGTGCAGTATAAGCCAAGACTTGTCAAGAATGGCAAGGACGCTTCAAACGCCCTCGGCACTCTTGACTCAACCGTGTACCTCGGCGCCTTGATCAGATCTGCACTCCTTGGGAGAGTCCTTATTACCTTAGTCGCCCAACCTAAGTCATATGCTTAAGTTGAGAATCCAAGGTGCCTCTCCCGGATGGGTTTTATTGACCCCAAATCTCCATGACTCAGGTTCCGGTGGCGGTATAGCCTTTCCCTGAGTCATGTAACAGGTACCCCCTAATATGACGTACTTTAGGTCTTACATTTGCCTCTTGCGAAATTTTATTCGCGAACTAGGGTGTACGCCATAAAGGTTCGCCCCTTTCTTTTATGTCATTGTTCTCTGCGAAAATTTCGCACATCATGATCTTGTTTTGTCATGAATAATCCTGCAATTATTCTTTCAGAATTCATAACTTCTCAAAGCTTCTTACGGATAATATCTTTTCAAGTACAATCTGTTCCATGGTCTATCTAATCTATGACCAACATCTCTTCCTTCTGGGTCCATTAATCTATAAGCTCCTGTTCCAACTATCTCCTTAATGATGTAAGGTCCATCCCATTTTTTCGCTAATTTCCACCATTTTCTCGCTGATATATTGGTGTTTCTCGCAGAACTAAATCTCCTGGTTGAAATTCACGTATTTTGACACGTTTATTATATTCTCGAGCTAATCTTCGCTGATAATTCTCCATATGTTGTAAAGCTTTTTCTCTTTTTTCTTCTAATTCATCAAGTTTGTTTAAAATTAAACCCGCACTAAGATTTTTCTCCCAAGCTTCTCTTTTTGTTGTCGGAATAACAACTTCTGTTGGTAACACCGCTTCAACTCCATATGTTAAACAAAAAGGTGACATTCCAGTAGCTTCTCTTCTAGTTGTATTATAAGCCCATACTGCATTATGTACTTGTTCGCACCATGTTGTGATGTCCTTCCAATTTCTTCTTTAATATATCTGCAATTGTTTTATTTGTTGCTTCTACTTGCCCATTAGCTTGTGGATACAAAGGAGTGGACTTTCCACATTTTATCTTGAATGCATTAAGTAACATTTCTATGTTCTGCCCCTCAAACTGTTTCCCATTATCAGATACCAACTGTGCAGGAATTCCAAATCTGCAAATGATATTTTCGAATATGAATGTAAAGATATCTTTGTCGCGAATATGTTGTACTGCCTTCACTTCTGTCCATTTTGTGAAATAATCTGTTGCGACTATTAAGTACTTCTTTGTCCAGTTCCTGGTAAAAATGGCCCCACAATGTCTAAGCCCCATTTTCCAAAGGGCCAACACTGGTTGAAGATGACAATGGTCTCCTGGTGCATGTATCTTCTTTCCATGCCGCTGAAATCTTCGCAACGTCTTGATATTTGTTTTGCATCTTCATGCATGTATGGCCAGTAATAACCTTGCATTTTTGCTCTATGTGCCAAAGATCTTCCTCCACTATGATTGCCAGCGTCTCCACTATGTAACATTTTCAGCACCTTTTCTCCTTCCTCTCGTGTCAAACATCTGAGTGATGGTCCACTAAAGGATTTTCGGTATAACAACCCATCTCTTAATTCATAATTCGTTGCTCGGCTTTTTAACTTGTGTGTTTCCAATCTATTTCTTGGTGTTTCTCCTTTCGCCAAATATGCGTGAAGTTCCATTCTCCAGTCTGCGACATTATTTATTTGTTCTTTTTCATTATCTATGACCATCACATCCACATCTTCCTCTTCTTTATTGATTGATGGTGACAGAAGTGTTTGTATTTTTATGCATCTCGCAGTTGGATCTGTCATCATGCTTGAGATGAAAGCAAAAGCGTCTGCGAGTCTATTATCCTTTCTTGAAATGTGCCTCCATTTTATTTTTGGGATTTTCGCTGACAATTCTTCAACCAGCTTCTTGTATTTCTTCAGGGACGGTTCATTTGTAGTATACTCTCCTTTTATTTGGCGAATAACTAGCTGCGAATCACTAGTGATCCTGGCGTTTTCTAGTTTCATTTCTATTGTGAATTTTAATGCATGTATCACAACTTCATATTCTGTTTCATTATTAGTGGATGCAAATTCCAATCTGAATGAAAAAGCCATATTTATTCCTTCTGGCGAAATTAAAACAATTCCAACTCCATTTCCTTCTCCATTTGATGATCCATCTACCAGTATTTACCATCTATTTGGTTCTGTTAATAAATCTTTTGGATCTCCATGTTCTTCTTCTACATCCATCATTTCTTCTACTGCTTCGTATTCTTCTGAAGGAAATTCTGCCAAGAAATCCGCAACAACTTGTGATTTTGGTGAAGAAAAAACTTCATATTTAATATCAAAATTTCCTACTTGTGCATTCCATCTCTCTACCCTTCCTGATCTTTTAGAATTCTTCATCACTGATTCAATTGGTACTTTTGTTAATACCTTTATCTTGTGTGCTTGAAAGTATATGCGGAGCTTAAATGATGCATAAACTAATGCTAAGATTAACTTCTCAATCTTTGAGTAATTCTTCTCTGCGGTATTAAAAGTTTTGCTAATGTAATAAATGGGTTTCTCCACTCCTGCGTCTACTCGCAATAACACAACACTTAATGCATGCGACGTCATCGCAAGGTAAATCAATAATTCTTCTCCTGAATCTGCCTTTTGTAAAATAGTTGTATTCATAAGATGTTCTTTGATTCCTTGAAAAGCCTTTTCACATTCATCACTCCATTTAAATTTCGCACCCTTCTTGAGTATATCGAAAAAATATTTGCATTTGTCTGATGATCGCGAAATGAATCTCCCCAGCGAAGCTAGAAGCCCATTCAACTTCTGTACATCTTTTATTGTTGCTGGTGTTGGCATGTCACGAACTGCTTGCACTTTTTCTGGATCAACCTGTATTCCTTCCTTTGATACAATGTAGCCTAAAATTTTTCCCGATGCAACTCCAATAGTACACTTCTCGGGATTCAATTTAATGTTATACTGCCGCATTTGTTCAAAAATCTCCCTCAAGTCTTGTACATGGTCTTTAGCTTCTTTACTCTTTACTAACATGTCGTCCACGTATACTTCTAATGTTTTGTGTATCCATTTTGCGAACACCTTCTCTATCATTCTTTGATATGTTGCTCCCGCATTTTGCAAACCAAATGGCATTTTCGTGTAACAATATAAACCTCTAGGGGAAAAGAAAGCAGTATGTTCTTGATCTTCTTCAGCGAAAGGAATTTGGTTATATCCTTTGTACCCATCTAAAGATGATATCCTATCATTTCCCGCTGCAGATTCCACCATTTGAGGAATATCGGGTAATGGAAAACTATCTTTGGGGCAAGCTTTGTTCAAATCAGTGAAATCTATGCAAATCCTGATTCCCTTGTTTTTCTTTGGGACAATGACCATATTCTCTATCCATTCTGGGTATTTAGATTCTCTTATAATTCCTGCCTCCAGCATTTTCTTTAATTCTTCTTCTATTTGGGAATGGTAAGTTGTTGCGATTTTTCTTATTCTCTGTTTAAATGGTCTCACATTTTTGTTAATCTCCAGTCTGTGGCAAGCAATTGTTGGATCTATTCCTGGTATCTCATCCATGTTTCCTGCGAAGATATCTTTATATTCTCGCAGTAAGTTGACAGTTCTTTCTTCTTCTATATCCATTTTGGTTCCAATTCTCAACATTAGAGGCTCCTCTACAGTCCCAACATTTATTTCTTTTGTTGGTTCTGCGGTAGTGTAACTGGGTTTAGGTTCTCCCATTGGTGTGGGTTCTTTAATTGCTTTTATGGGTCATTCTCCTTCTTCCGAAATTTCGCTGGGTATTCCTTTGCCTTCTTTTTCCCTTATCATATATACTCTAAATTCTTATTCCTTCTTTGCTTCCTTTACCAATTTTCTGCGAAATTGCTTCCTTTTTGCTTGTTCTTCATAACGCCTTACTTCAATTTGATGAAATAATTTCGCATTGTCAACATCTCCTCTGATTTCACCTATTCCGCTTGGAGTGGGGAATTTAATAAATTGATGCAACGTTGATACCACAACTTTTATCGCATGTATCCATGATCTTCCTAATAACATATTATATGGCGATTCCATATCCACCACGCACAATGTCACATATGTTTCGATTTCTCCAAGTGGAATTCGTACCACTATTTCTCCTTTAGGTTTTGTTGTGGATTTTCCAAAGCCGTGAACAAAATATGTTGAATTGGACATTTCTTCATCTTTAAATCCCATTTCCCAGAATGCATGATAAAATATTATATCAACTGAACTTCCTGTATCAATTAAAGTTCATCCATTCTCCTGTGGATTTTATTGATGTATCCTTCTCTTTTCGTGTAATAGGCACTGTGATGACCAACGGAGATGTATGGTTCAAATTTTCTTTTGGTATTTCTTCTGCCATGAACGCAATTCTTTGCTTTTCCCAATCTTTCAAAGGTGAAGTTTTTTCTACCGCCATAATTTTCTTTCTTTCAAAATTTCGTTTATGTATTCTTCCTTTGATGTTTTCATGGAATTCATTAACCAAGATTTTTGTTATCATATTACACTCCAATTTTTTGCCATTTTCATTAATTATATTCATCTTTCCTCTAACTGATTCACTGATTTGTTTAATCACTTTCTTGATTTGAATCTTCTCAGTCAACAATCTTCAACTTTCGATCTTCAATCTCCCTGTTTCTAGCGCCATTATGTAGTTGCAGGAAATCCTACACTACACCCCTCATATGATTTCATTGTTGATCAGCTCATTTTAGGTTTACACTCTTAATTTTATTGATTAAATTCTGAATGTTCTTAAAAGGAAAATAAAGAAATCAAGAATGATATTTGTTCTGAACTTTCTCTCTCCTATTTACTTGTCTCTCACTCAAAAAAGATCTCTATCTCCTTTACAACTCGAATGACTTTTTATAAGGAAATACATAGTGGATGACAGCTAATCTGTCCTTTATTTTCGGATATGGTTTGCGACATTCTCGCAACCTTACAAATGTTAACTTCGCAAGCTTTCTAATTTTCGCGAGACTATCACATCTTTCTCATGATCCTTGCTGACGTCGTTTCTGAAATTGTTTTGCGACGCTTTTGTGCAATACTATTGAAAACTTCGCTGAGACATAATTGTTCCGAGATTCTGATCCTACAATAAGAAAGTATCAAAAAGCAGGGAAGTTAGTGGCGGCAAGAAGTAGTGGGTGTAAACTAACTCGTCTCCTTCATAATGGGAACATGGTTTTCTGGCATTTACACACGACCCCACTTCTGCATCACTCAATCATTCCCACTTTCTACGAGATCAGGGTGCATTCAATATGACTTGTATAAATAGGTTCTACCTATTTCAACCAAACGACAACAGTTTGGTTAACAACAACTCAGTATCCAGAAAACACCAAAGAACTGATAACTTACATTCCACAAGCCAGTTCCACATTCTGATACAAGTCATAAAATATCCACACCTTCAGAATTAACCATTCTGGTCTCAATACCTTCTTCGCTTCCCTCCCTAAGACCAACCCTTCTCCTTCACTTTGTGACGGAAGCAAGCCTGGAACGACCATTTCTTGGTTTAGGCAAGGATTGTACAAATTGATCTCTCGAATCGAAAGTACTCCCGTGCAGTGCATTTGTTTAAGGTTTAGGCTCTTTTCTCATCCACACACCCAAATTGACCAAAACCAGCAGAAACAGTTTTTACCCACAAACAACCGTATTCATCTTCTTCATAACTACTTCAAAAGAACTAGTTGAAGAGTTTTTCAATTGCTTAGGTCTTTATACATAGACACAATTGAAAAAAAATCGGTTTGATTCATTTGAATCAACTCATGAACAATATAGCCACGGTTTGCAAAGATTGCATTCTTTATAATTTATTGTTTAAGTTCATGAACTACCGATTTGAGAAAATAACCAGCTTGGATACGCGTACGGGTATGCGTACCTTAGCAATCAGATTAAGTCAGTTTTGGTTTCCAAACTCAGCAGAATTTTTCGCGTAGAAAAGTTCCGCCAGTACGCGTACGTGTACGCATACCTAAAGTGACTGGTTTACTAGTTTGTAAACTACAAACTCAACAGAATTTTCCGGGAGGAAAAGTTCCGCCAGTACGCGTACCCAACCTGTCTCCTTTACCAATTCTGTATGCACACATATGCACACACTTGATTTTCGGTACATGGATTTATACACTAATGTGCGAACACACAATATATGCTTATATCCATATCTGGTTACATAATCTCAACTCTACATTTCAATCATTGAAACATTCTTCTATAATGTTATAATAGTCGTTATTCACAACTATCGTCATAAAGAAATTTTCAAGAGATTGAAACGTCATCATGACTTTCGTCACGGGTAAAGATGAAAATAGTTAAAGCGAAAGCTTACCGACACATATTTTGAGAAATAGATAGGAGAGATAAACTCGGCTCGAAATAGCAAATGTGTATGTGTGAAAACTATCATACTTATACGACTTTTGTCTCAAGAGTAGGATATAGAGTAGATAGAATTTTGAGTGATAGATAAGTTCAAGTCTTCACATACCTTTTAGTCGGATGAAGTTCCATTGGTTTCTTGAGTAGTTCTTAGTCTTCATAAGATGATCGCCGTGGAGTCTGGAGCTCAATTACACTTAACTATTCTAGTCCGAGACTTAGCTATAAGTAGACTAGAAATTAAGACATATAGTTTTGACAACTAAATTTGAAAAACAAGCTTGAGATAGCAACGCTTGCGAGTTCGACCGAGCAATGCTCTAACAATCTCCCCCTTTGTCAATTTTAGTGAAAAACTATCAATACATATGGATTACAAAATAAATAAAACTTTTTAGCTTCTCTTCCACATGCTTGATCTCCTTGGTGCTTCAACATTACTTGAAAACTTCGTCTTTTCCAAGTACTCCCATGATTCCATAGATGTTCAGTTCAGCATCATAGTTGTTGAAGATCCGTAGCTATAACAATGAGAAAAAAAAAGCTTTCCATCATTGTTATACAGTGTCATAGTATTATTACACCGTATCAAAGTTCAATTGTATCACAACTTTGAAAAAAATACTATGGTGATATGTATCACTCCCCCTTAGTCAATAGTTTCATCTCAACATGAAAACCACTCCCCCTTACATAATGATCTGAAAACCATATGTATTTATAGTGTGAACTACACATTAATTCTCCCGCTTTTTGTCAATAAAATTGGCAAAGGTACGAAAACGGGATCCTAATGAAATTTCCACGGAGACGCTTCAAGACCAAATAAAAGTACATATCAACTTTGTTTAGATGCAATCATATAGCCGAAGCTAAATGCATTCATCAAGGAGTTTATAAAGATACAAGATAACTCCTAAAATATTCCACAGCCGCACTCCCCACAAGGATATGGAAATTAAGCGCAATTTCAAAAGAACTCTCCCCCATTTGATGTCATTCCCGAAAGAACAACAAGAGCGACCTTACTTTCACAAGAAAAGAAGGATTTCTTTGGACATCGAAAACCACAAAAGAAATGATTTTGTATCCAAAATTCTCAATTAAATTAATCACAAGAGAACCCATGATTAATTTAATCGGAATACTCAACCAAGTTAACCACAAACAAATTCATGATTAGTTTAGTTGGAAATGCTCACATAAGAAGACTTATGGATCCGCACAGTATACACATAAAATATGGATCAGGGAAGATCAATACTGTGGAATGAACAAAGATTCATTCTATTTTCATCACTATTTGCATAACGACATATAATAGACATTATCTTTGTAGAAAAAAATTCATCCTATCTTCCATCAGTTATTTGCATAATGACATAATAGGTTCAATTTTTTTTTGTCAAAAGTTCATCGATCTTTTATCAATACATGCATATCGACAAATGAAGGAGATAACTTTTGACATCGTATGGGACAATCATAGTTCACGGACGCAAACACACATATCCCATAACATATTGCAATACATAAAACCATAAAGATTAATACTGCAAAAATCATCTTCCAAATCAACTTTAGAATTTAAATAAATAAATCTAAAAACATTGCAAGATGAAAACTTTGGACATAGCTATGTGTACTCACAAAAATGGTTATTCCAAACCCTAGTTATCCTTCTTAAACAAAAAGAAGAATAAAAATTCTCTTAAGAAGTTTCCTAGACATTAAGATCTTTGAAAAATTCCTTATCATCCCCGAACTCCTTGTCGTCAACCACCATTGGTACATATGGTTCATGGAGGAAGGAGTCAATACCAATGAACCTTCTTGGCTGAAGTTGTCGAACCAGGGCTTTCTGAATTTCCAATGATCTTAAAACACAAGCCTTTATTTGATGAATCTCTTTCCTTGTTTGCTTCATGATCGCTGTCGTATGCGTCAAAAATAATATTACTTTCTCACAACTTAAAATATATAATATAGCAAGGGCAAGAAAGGATCATTCCCACAGAGAGGTCTAGGTTGTCGTTTGTTTCGATTTCTTATATAAACAAAGGGGGGATTTTTCTGATTTTTAATAAACTAAGTTATGCTAAAAACAAATAAAGTAAAGCAAACACGCAAATTAATAAGATGAAGATATTGGTCAAGGATTAGTTTTAATTCACAAACATGAATTTGTAACAATAACTAGAATTGATATTTAATCTCAACTTTTATCAAAAGTCCTAGGATACCTTGATCGCAAGAATATCCCGCTAATTTCCTCTTGTCATCAACAAACACATTAAAAGATGCGAATGTGAATTCTTCCTAGAAAGCAACCTAAAGTGTAAAAGCACAATTAAATTTAACTCCCTAAGAGCACTAAGTTCTATGAAATAAGACTAATCAATGCAAACGAATGTGTAAAAGCACTAATCCGTTTTAGCAAAGGTTATGATCCACTTGTAACTACTAGGATGTATCACCACAAGCAATACTCACAATTATGCTACTTGCAATCAGGAATTATCACTTTTGCGTATAATAACCCTAATCTAGTAATAGAGATGAAAAGTAATTCAACCGATTCGCGACTCGACTAAACATGCATTTAAATCATATAACAATATTAATAGTGAATCATAAGCAACAAAATATGGAGACAAAACTAATTCATTGCATAAATATCATGGTTGGAACTCCAACTTATTCCTTAACCAAAAGAGAGTTATCTAATCATATCCATGGAGTTCATAAACAAGAAGAAGCAATAAAACTATCATGTTCAAACCCTAGGCAAAAATAAAAGAGAAGATATTATATATCCCAGGGAGAAGTCTCGGCCTTTTTTTATATACTTTCTCTTCTCATTCCAGCGGCCAAAAGTCTATGAGCCCATTTCCCTGAGTCAAACTGGGTCAGATGATTCGGATCACTGAGTTAGCCTTAGTAGAAATTCCGGCAGAGTCTCCTCTGTTTTCAGACAATGCTCAGACCAATTTCTGGCCAGTTTCTTCCTCCCTGCACAACCTAAACATTCATCTATTCATCTTAATCATCCATTCAGGCCTAGCCATTGCATCACTGATAGTCACATCACCTCATGTTCAGTACCATGTTCAAGATATAACTTGCTCAGCTCAAAATCTCACCAGAACATCATTACCAGCTCCCAGTCGCCACTGCACCATCAGCCTTCATATTACCAATACACAACTTCCTCCAATCCTGCACCTTCAACTCCAACTCAACATGGCAGAAGCAGCATCATAAGCTTCAAAAATCCTCATCAGTGCCACCTGCAATTTTTGTAGCCACAACATCAGTCTCCTCGTGCACCACCAAGACCTCCACTGCACCTGCAACATCAGCTGCACTTCATGCCTCAACAATATAGCATCCCTGCACTGCACCTGCATCCGAGCTCCAACCAGAGCCTTTGCCATTGTTGCAACAACAACTCATCATCACTGCGTCTTTCATGACTGTTTTCCTAGCCTTCATGTGTACAGCAGCTGCAACCTTGCTCTACACCACAAACCTTCGTTAGTACCATTTCAGTTCAAGCAGAAGCATCTCAATTTCTTCCATGAGTTCAGCTGCAATTCAGTCACCAAATCCTCCAATGCCTATGGCTACAGCAGCAACCAAAACGGCCCTCAACAATATCATGTCTCAGTCACTTCCCATTTAAGTTCACACTACCATCACCAGCTTGCACCTTATTCTAGTTGAGCTTAGGAACAAATTCAAACCCGTCCTGCAGTTCTTCTCTGCTTCAATGACGACATTAGCTTCATCACAAATTCAATCTCATCCTTCTGCCAATAGAACTCCAGAATAAACCCATCAGTTCCAGCGAACACCACCATTTGCAACATCCTCCACTTCTTGTTCTTGTGTTCACTGCACCATGACTCTTCACTGAACATCAGAACTGTCTCCATTGGCATTTAAGACTGCCATTCCAGTTCAATGCAATGTAGCTCCATGTAACTTCAAACTCCACACTGCAGCTGCACCAGTTTGCAACCACTAACTCAACAGACTCATATTTGTTCTTCTCTGCAGCAGAACTTAACCCATTAACACAACACCAGCATTTCAGCCTTCGTCGAACAGCTACAAGACCTCCTCTTCTTTCACAGACAGTAAACTGTATCTGCAAACTGGTAGGCTTGGAAAGATGCCTACAACTATAACTGCAAGTGCACAGTGTCACAATGTAACACAGGGCAAGCACAGGTCGATCCTCAGGTACAAGGTGGGTGTAAGTTGATGCTTCTAATGGTCTTTACTAACTGATTCTATGTGACAAAGTGACAGATAATGATTTTTGTGTTGTGTTGAAACACAACTGAGCTGTTTTGGTATGTGACTGAAATAGTGACAGAAAGTAAAGGTAACAGTGGCAGGGTACTAAGGCTTCAAATCCACCATTTTACCTATGCTAAGGAAATCTCAGTTCAATACTGCTCTTGTCCCTTGTTAGTTATCAGTCAGCTTCTAGGCTTTCTGACTAACTAGATGGCAGTGGAGGTTCTATGTCTGCTGCTCATCAAAGGGTTGGGTTAGAAAGGAGGCTAAAGGCACTAAGATAATTCTAAACCTTGTGATAGTTGGGGCTCTCACACTGCAACTACCCGCAGAGAAGCCACTTAGGTGTTTTAACAACCTAAAGGATGTTCTTTGATTAAGACTATCCTAAACATTTCAGCACAACAAGCACAATATCTAGCTTGGATTGAATTAGCAGAAGCATCATGATTTCATCTCCCCCTTAGCAATTAAACTAGAACATGATGAATTGAACAACTGAAATTTAAAATGAACTGATATTGAAAACAAAATTAACAGTTGAGGTCCTGGCTATTCCAGGCCTCTTGGTGGTGCTCTGGCTAGTCCAGGCATGCCCTATTACAACAGCCAGAGACCCCTATTTATACATACAAGCTATAATCAAAGAATCCCCAAATCAGTACCACATCAGCAAAATTAGGGTTTGCTGAAAAATACAATTAAAATCAAAATTGGCTAACCTAATCTACTGATAACAACCCTACTACGTGACCCATGCTTCAATTTAGACATACAATCGATTTCCCCAAAAAATCCCCAATGTCAGAAAAATTAGGGTTTGATAAAAAATCTTACCTAATCTCTGAAAATGATTATGACTCTTCACCCATGCCTCTATTCCTCTTCCTGCGTCTTCTCTTGTTCTTCCCATGCCCTAATTGCTTTTCTAGCTCATCTATTTCATCAACCCCTAACCTAGGGTTCCTGTGAGAGGAAAAGATCGAGGAATTGATGTTATAGAAAGCTAGAGGAGTAGGGGAAGAGTGGGTTTCAGTTGGTAGGAGACATGATGTCTTTGGTGAGAGTTGTGGTGGTGGCAGAGGCGGACATGGTAGTGGTTGAGGCGGACATGGTTGTTGCATAAAGAAGAGGGGAAGAAGAAGGAAAGAGAAGGTCGATGGCGTTATAGCTTAGGGTATGTTTGTTTGGGTGTAATAGACCTAGGTGTTAGGGTGTGTGTCGGGAACATCAAGATTTGATGTCTTGCGAAGATGAGCCGTGGGATAATATCTTCTGGAACGGATCTAACGGCGAGATGGAGACAGATCATGAGCGACCGTTGGATGCAAAAATACAACGAAACTGACGGCTCAAGATCGAGTAAGGTGCTGTGGTGTTAGACAGGAGCTTCAGACTTTGATGTACTGGAGATGCTGCGACCGTAGGATGCTGAGATGATCCAATCTGACGGCTAAAAAGGGAAACGGGTATGGATATAGGAAATGGATTTGGATGAGGGTTTTGGGTCTTGGGTATGCCAAGCACATATCTTCTTTAAGAACAATTCTTCCTCTTCAAGCCCAATTCTAGCCTCCTTGTCTTGCGCACAACATTCTTCGCGGCTTCCTTGTGTGATTCCTCTTGGCTTCCATCACTTTTCTGCTCTTTTCCGCTCCGCAATTCATCCAAACTTTATTTGGTACCTAAAAATGCAAAATTAGTTAATAAAAATATTTATTCTTGAAAACAATGAAAATACAGAATATGGGTTAAAATGGAGAATTAGAGCACAAAAGATGAGTTAAATGCCAAGAAAAATATATATAAATATGCACTTTTTAGCACTCATCACAAACCCATTGTTTCAATTCCACCTTGTTTCAAACACAGAATCATCCTAAACCCTTGTAAAAGGGTGTATTGGTCTTTATCTCAACTCGATTAAGAATAGAAAACCTCTGCCAATATTCCATTTCACTAAACCATAGTAACAGTTGTTCTCTGAATTTCTCATCTGCGGATTCTTAAGCGCACTAACACAAACCCATTTCTCCAATTTGCTGTAACCTGTAGATGGGGAAAACGATTTGCTGGTTTTTAAGGAATTGAGGAGACGACCGTACGGAGGAGACTCCTCGAACCGAGCGAAATGTTAAACCTCACAAAGATGCACTGCTGCAAAGGGGGTGCTTTAGATTCGAGAGATCAATCTGTAGTACTCCGGCCTAAATCAAGACAATGACCGTTCCAGAGTAAATTCGGTCACAAGAGAGGATGGGTTGATCTGTAGGAGGAAAGCTGAGAAATGCGTGGAATCAATGATAATCAAAGATTGTTGGTGTATGAATTCTGAATACGATAAGCTCTGAGTGATTGAAATTGCTCAATTGAGAGTAGTTGCTCAATTGATGAGTTGATGATCTCGTGTTGTCGATGAGACGTGAGATTGATGATACTGTTGATGCTGATTCAATCATGATTCAGAGACTTATTTATATTGCTGGAATTGTAGACACCATGATTCCATGAAGTGTGACAGTTGATGGAATCAAGGAGTGGGGAAGTGGAGATCGTGTTTGAAACCAGTTGCTCAACGTGTGGAGACTTGGTCGATTTTCCACCCACTACCTCGTGAATTCCTTCAACTGATTGCACGACTTGCTCACATTCCATCGTGTGTTTGAACACACGTGCCGTAGACCGCCAGACCAAAACCCTAAGTGATATCCCCCAAGTGACACGATTGACGTCTCGTGGTTTGTTAGTCAATTGATGACTTCGTGGTTTGATGGGACGATGAGTCCATGTAGTCGTTGAGTTGAACATGATGTTCTGAAACTCATGAATTGAACATGTCATGAGACAGAGGTATAGTTCTTACGATGAAGTGAGCAAGTATTGCTCATTCGATGGATCGTTGAATATGATTGTTGAACCAATATTCCTTGGTTTGAGCAAATATTCTCATCTGAGCAAGTGTTGCTCATGTGATGAATTGTTGAATATTTGATCGTCTGAGCATGTGTTGCTCATCTGATGGATTATTGGCAGCGTACCAAAAATATTAATTAAAGATACGTTAGCATAATTAATAAATTAATGACCATGAGGTCGTCGTAAAATTATTAAGGTTGGAATCTGGAATGATGATCCTTGGATTCAGAAACCCTAATTTGATCAATTGATGATCAATTCATGGTTCGTCAGAATTTAACCATGGGACGAAGGAGGGAGCGACTACATGGGACCGTGGATCAACCATGTAGTGTCCATATGCTCACGTGAGCAAATACGAAGAACTCCTGAAGAGTTGACGATTTGTTGGTGGAAGAATGATTAAATGCTGGCTTAATCATTTATTCAAAAATGCTCGTCTGAGCCTTAGGTGAGAAAACCTAATTAATTATGACGAGGCGAGGGACCGACCATGGAGTCATGAAACCGGCCCTGGGTTGTCCCGTGACCGCCTGACGATCACTTCATGAAAATCCAAAGTGTTTGGGAGAGTTTTGGACCTAATACGAGCAATTGTGCAAATTAGGTCAAAACTGTGAAAATTGATGGGACCGGCTTCCGTGAGCCAAAGAGCCAATCTTGGTCGGTCAAGATAGCGTGCTCGTGTCCCCAAGGCGTCCGCGTCTCAGTCCTGGAATTTTGATATTTTCTGGCGTGCAATTGAGCATCCATTCGAGAAAATATGCCAAAATTAGGGTTTCGACGAAACTGAGGAAAACACCATGAGATGATGAAAAATAATTATAAAATAAGGAATGAGGAGGCGTGGGACCGCCGTGGTCAAGGCATGGTCGGCCGGTCGTGACCACGGTCCCGTGGTGCCTTTTCCTTAATTTTATAATATTTTGATGATTTTATGAAAAATTCATGAATTTTGAGAAATTTGATGAATTTAGGGAGTTTCCATGAATTGAAGGAGTTTTCATGAGTTCGGAAGCAAAAAATATTAAAATAATAAAAACAAGGGCGTGTGGGACCGTGGAAGGCATGGCCGGCCGGCTGGCCCGGTCCCACGAGTTTCCTAATTTTTTAATATTTTTAGGTATTTTGATGATTTGAGGGAATTTTTCCTAATTTGAGAGAAATACCATGAAATCAAGGAATTTGATGAATTCAAGGAAAACTAATAATAATAATAAAACAAAGGGGCGTGTGGGACCGGCTAGGGCATGGCCGGCCGGCCAAGGCCCGGTCCCACAAGTTTTCATATTTATTTTATTATTATTATTTGATGATTTGTGCAAAAATACCATGAAATCAAGGAGTTTTTTCATGAAATTAGAAATATAATAATAATAATAAAATAATAAGGAACCGTGGGTTGGGGCCGGTTGGGACCAAGGCATGGCCGGTTGGCCAATGGTCACGCCCCACACTCCTTTCCTTAATTTTATATTTTTTTATGGATTTATGGAAGTACCATGAAACCGAGGAGTTTCCTCGAGACGAAGGAGATTTGATAAAATGAGAGAATTTTCATCAAATCATGGAAAATAATAAAAATGCATTAAAATATAAAACTGGCGTGGGATTGACCACGACACGGTCGGTGGTCGTGTGTCCGTGCTCCCAGCACCCTGGTCAATATTTTTAATTATTTATTATTTTCTTCTCTATTTTGCATAGGTTCATCGTTTCGTTGTATTTTTGAAATACTCGTTCGTGCGGTGACTGTTAGTGATCGTTGAATACACCTTCACCATTTGAATCGGGGCTTACTTAGAGGTAGCTCAGACGCCCGGTTGTTGATTATTTATTACTAATTGTGGAATTCAGTGGAGAATAATTCACAAAACTGAGTAATAAGATGTTTATTATTAATTCATAGGATCAGCTGAGGATTCGACTACGAATTCAGAATAATAAAGTGAGCATTACCATTCCATGGGATCGTAGATTCGACCATAGAATCAGTAAGTAATTAAGTTTATCTATTACCATTTATGAGACCAGTTGTGGATTCGATCATGAAATCGAGAGTAATGAGATAATATAGTTATTGCTATTCTATGAGATCAAGCGTGGATTCGATCATAGAATCAGAACAATTGTTATTGTCATTCCATGGGACCAGTCGTGGATTCGACCATGGAATAGAGCATTGTAATTAGGAATAATTAACTTTGTGGCTCTATACTAGCAGAGCAAGCTGTCTAGGAGCATTAATTATCCCGATATGAGCTTGTCGGTAAGTCATATCCTTTATATAGTCAGGGTAAACTCGTTGTTTGTTCCTGAAGACGTTATCGCTCTATACTAGCAGAGCAAGCTGTCTAGGAGTCCATCTCGTGATGCTATATAGAAATAATCACTGAAAGTATTCAGTATTCATGAGATATGCCGTTGTCCAGTCGTGAGACTACATATCTACATGTACTCTGAGAGAAGTACTCTCCGTTGAGAATTCGATGAGAGACCGTGTCTCGATACTCACGTCTGATTGCTGAATCAGAGCTTCGTATAATTATGAGTTTACGAATTTAGCCTTTGTCGAAAATCCACCATCTACATTAAGTCCCCTGCTTACTGAGGAAAGTTGTGTTCCTCAGTCAGCATTAAATGGTGATTTTCCGGCCATAAATAATACCAGTAATTGAACTTAGTCGTAAGTTGAGACGTTACCGGATTTAGAGAGCATGAGCAAACCACGACTTGATGAAGGCTTCAATGTCATGATTGGAGCGTCGTTTGATGAGCATAAATTGGTGTTGAACCGCTGGTTTGGACGACGAGTCCGTGGTCGGTTAGGATTCGCGGGTCGGGCCCAATAAGGAAATCCTTAGAAAATTAGGTTTTGGAAATAAAATTGATATAAAAGGAATTAATCTTTTTTTTTTTCCCACACGACCAGTGCTTCATCACCTCTCCACCACCTTTACGTAGCAGCAGGAGGAAGAAAAAATTCCGGCGCTCCCGTCCGCCGCCGTCCGATCACCGAGGCCAGATTCCGGCCGGCGCCGACCAGGTAAGCGTTTTTTTTTTGATGTTATGACCTTCATGAGTTTTCATGTTTTGATCATGATGAGTTATATACATGTGTGTATATTAGTGTGAGTTTTATGAAAAACCCTCGTTTTTGAAAACGTATGTTCGTTCGATCGTTAGTTTTGTAAACTAACTATAATCCCTGATTTAGGAGAGTTTTTTTTTAGTATATGAACCTAGGTTCAGTGATAAAACTTAGTTATGAGCTTTCATGTGTACCAAGGTTTTATCATAAAAGAAGTGAATTTTCATGAAATCGGAATAATCCTTCGTTTTAAAGACAAATAACGATGACACGAAGGAAAATATGTATGATGAACTTGTGTCCAGTGATAAAATTTTGCTTATGAGCTTTCATGTAAATACAAAACTTTATCATATGTATGAGATGTGAGCTTTCACAATATTTTTTGAAATAAACCTTCGTTTTAAAGACAAATAACGACGATACGAAGGAAAAAAATTTTTATATATATATATATGCAGCCGTGACATATATTGTGTAAAATATGATGGTATATTTTATTTGCATGAATTTGTTTTCATTAGATAAAATTCTTGAGAATTTATGTAAGCAAGTTGCATTAATTGCTGTTTTTTCGAAAAATCAGAAACGTGGGTTTTGAGGAACCTTCGAAGATAGACAATATATTTATGATGAAATATTTTATTGTTGTAAACTTCATAGGTCAGTTGTGTGAATGTTCACATTATGAAAATTGTGTCCGTGATTTCATGAAAAATCAGTTTCGGAAATTAAATAAAGTTTCGTTCGTTTTTGCAGTTTTCGAAGAGACGAACGATTTTGAGGTGTTAACTCTAGCATTACTATCACTATTGTTAGTGGAAGTATAAAAGGTAAGAGTTAAGAGTTACCATTTTTGCTTGTATTTCCTTGATTTATATCTGGACGGCATACTGAAGTAGAATGTAGTGTGAACCTTTTCAGCTACTTAGCAAAGATGTCCAATTCCCAAGCTGACGACGCCTCGAGGGAAGAGATGTGCGTTGATGATGGTATCTCCAGAGATGAGACATGCATGGATGAAACTTCCGTTGGGGGAGACGAAGACGAAATCCCTGGGATTAAGAATGTCCCGAACATAGATGATGCATTCTTTGAAAAAGATATTCCAGGAGCTGAGCAACATTTGAAATCCCCAGTGTATCGTCTTTTGATAAATCCCAGAACTGTTACTCAGAAGAAATTGGTGACTCCTAAGACAGTGATTCGATTTTGTCTTGAACGAGGGGTCTTCCTCATCAATCATAGAGTTTAAGCTTTCTCGACGACCTTTGGAGAAATTTGCCGGCTGGGCGAGGCATATGTTGGGTTTTCCTCATGTGAGGACTATGCTCGACCAGGCGCAGGTGACGAGAGCTATTCAAGCTTCTGGAGAGTTGTTCATTTATCATGACGCAAGTGGTATTGTGGCTCTGTTTGCTCGCTGGTGCATTCCCACTCACACTTTCATATGTAGATGGGGAGAGTTTACCATTACCTTGGAAGACGTGGCGGCTCTGATGCATCTCCCGATCACGGGCAATCTTCCTGGGGATCTTTCAGATGAGGAGACCGCCGTTTCTCATGTCTTGACAGCAATGGAGAAAGCGAATAAGGCTGGTAGTAAAGGATGCTATGCTTCCTGGTTGACACACTGGTGGCCCAAAGACGAGGTTTCTGATAAACCCATCGACGGTATGTTACCCATTGCTGCTTTCTTATGTTTATGGTTGTCCAGAGACGTTTTTGAAGACAGTGGAAACTTGTTGAAGCCTTTTGTGATTCCCTTTGCTATTAAGATGGCTCAAGGTGAGCAACTTCCGATAGGTAGTTTATTCTTAGGCTCCTTGTATTACAACCTGGACTCCTTGATTATAGACTCCAGTGTGTCGAACGGCTCTATGAAGATTGAGTGTTATGCCAACACGATGTTTCTTCAAGCTTTGATGTGGGAGCATTTTAAGAATTATGCACCTACTCCACGTAATGTTCTGCAAGGACCGAATACTGATGCGCGCCATACTTTCCCTGAGAAAGATAATGCTAGGATCATGCGTTGGTCCACAAGCAGCCTCGTTCTAAAATACGCTTTATGATGTGTTAGATGAAGAATCTGAGTTCAATTTTCGCCCGTGGGTGTCAGTCCCTGATTATGTTTCTCAGCCGATGACTTTCAATACTGGAGAAGCACGAGTTTGACGTCTGGTGCGCATCTGAGTGATGGCGAAAGATCTTTCATGTTGAGTTGCACCCTGGTCATTTGCTATCAGTCACGTTTGGAGAGCTTTCAGTGGAGGAGTATAACATTGATAGAGCAGCTCGACAAATGGGTATGGATCAGTGTGTTCCAACCATACGGAGAAGGAAGCCATCAGTTGAGCAACTCAGGACTCATTTGGATCATACTCACGTGGATGGGAGTAGCTACTGGTTTCCTGGTTCTGATAGATTCGCCTATGTAACCCCAGGTTATGTAGAATTCTGGGATCAGCAACTTGGGCGTTTGCGTGGCTTTGTAAGATTTCCCAGACCTCCATTCAAGGATCTTCCTTCGGCTGAGATGATTTCCAGTCGACCAAGATTGAAGTATCTTTCTGGTGATAAACGAAAGTCGTCTCCAGGATGCTCTCAGGTATGTTTTTCATATAATCTTCACGAAATTATAAGAACTGTATTCTGATTATATTACTGGATTTCACCACAGGACGGTCGTAATATACGACCTCGAATCGGTGTAGATTTCTCAGAGACTGAGGCGGTTATTCATGGCGGAGAAGGCAGGCATAAAGGTTATAAGTGTTACCCAATACCGTAAAGTCCCCAGTTGGTGCTTTGGTGAGTTCCCAATATTTCTCACCGTGACTTTCATTGCTATTAACATTAGAATCATGAAGCCAATGTTGTTAATTTTGTTGCAGAATTTTACTCCATCGAGTCTTGAAGGTCTTCAATTTTCTGCTACTGAACAAGCAATCGCTGATTTGAGTGACGAAGAAACTGTAAGTATTTCTTCACATGTTCAAATGTGGTGCTTCATAGATGAAAATATTGATTGTAAAGGACGTGTACAGGAGGATGTCGTCATGGAGATGGAGAATTCTGGAACTCAATCATCCTCTGGGAAGGGAATGGAGGTAATTCCCAAGATTCGGAGCCGGATGGAAGTGATGTTCCTCTTGTCGTTGATGTGGACAATTCCAACCCCTTGGACACTTTGGAGACTCCTCAAGTAAGTATATATCCTGTATATTCTTCATAGAAGTATAAAAGTGCTGACTTGTGAATGAATGAATGAGAACCCATGTGAATATATGAAAACTTAGTCGAATTTCGTCGTCAGAAAATTCAGAACCCAGCTTTTAGTAAAACGCTGTAGAATCTTCGTCCGGAGTCGGATTTTGATGATCTGCATGTGCAAATTCAAGCCCGGAAAATTTCCAAGCTTTACAAGAAGATTTTTAAGTTTTGAGCACGTTCAGATGAAAAAGGCGAAATAGTAAACTTCCAGGAGACTTCCAGAACTTTTTCAGATTGCGCATCACTTGATATTTTGGCCACATCTACTCGCTCGTTCATCGGATTGTCATGAAATTTTGACATGTCATAGAGGACATCCATACGAAGAGAATGGCATATGACCCATCCTCAGATTCCTTGTAGATTGCTCCCAGTTCGTCTCTTAGTACAGGGAAGAGTTCAGTTTCTTCAGACGGACTCATCGTAAAATGTGTTTTCATGACTTTCATGTTATTTGCTCGTGCCTTGAATGTAGTATGATGAACTTGATGATGTTGCCTTGCTGGTATACTGTGTTTCATAATCTCCTTTGGCTTCGTGACTCTAACCTCATGTAATCTTCGTATTAGGTGCTAAATACCGAAGTTGAGGATACTGGAGCCAATGATGACCTAACCCTTCCGAAGTTATTGATGAAGAGACAACCATCCCTGCACTTCGAGGCCATGAGAAGGTCGCTGATGTTATGGAAAACCAGATGGTTGTTGCCTCAGTGATAGAAGAAACCGAGATAGCAGCGGAGAATACCGAAGAAAACTGTTGCTTTGGCGTGGAAGCCGCTCCAGTGACTGAGAACCGTATAATAGTGTATGAATATCCAACTGCAGGGGTTGCTTTCGATCCTCCCTTTAACACTTCACTCCCGTATCATGAACTGGTCGGTGGATTCAGCGTTCCCATTGGATATGCACGCTTGTACGAGACGATATGGAAGAAGTTTGGCCACATGATCGTTGACAGGAACCCTGGGCGTGCTTATGCTTTAACCATGCAAGTAGGCGTTATCTTGCGTGTCGTGAGTGATATGCATACGAGACCCAGGAATACCGTGACTCCAGATATACTCTTTGATTGGGAGTTTAACTTGGAGAATTCAGAAAGACTTGGCCTCAACGTGAAATGGCTTCGTAAGCAAATAAACGTTATCAAGGATTCATGTGAGAAGAACATACCCTTTCCAACGATGTGCTTGAAGGAGAAGGAGGACAAGATTGCCAAGCTGACCGAGGAGTTGAACAAGGAGAGGGCGGCTTTGCAAATCTTGAAGGATGCTGATGAGCGAAAGCCTTTTCTTGCTGATCTCTTGAACTTCTGAACTTCTGAGAGATGTGAGGTTTATACTTGGGTTTTGATATTTAGATGGTTTTGGATTGACTGATGGTTAAGGATTTTCTTGTAGATTTGATAGAGATTTTCTTTTACGAAATATGAACTGAATTTTGATAAATTGCTGAATTCAAATACTGATTGCAAGTATTGCAAATGTTTTGGAGGAATTGAAATACAAATGAAAGAAAATCCTAAATGTTAAATCCCAACACCATGAGTGCTTCAAATGCCCAATACCTTAAATGTCCAATAATTTTAGATAAATGTCTTGAGCCAATTTTCGTGAATTACTGGTAGGGTTCTGCCATCTGTGTTGGTCAATTTGTAGTATCCTCCGGCCACGGACTCAGCGACCATGAATGGTCCTTCCGAACTGGAGTTCCTTGTAGAATGAAGACCGCGTTGAACTGCTTTGAGAACCAGGTCCCCTTCATGAAACTTGTTAGGCTTGGTCGATCATGCCTTGAATATCTTCCGTTGATTCGGAATTCCCTGTTTGATGGAATTCCTCAATTGTAGCTCGTATGGACACTCGTGCGGAAGATAGTATCCAGCATAGTGTTGATCATGTTTAGCCAAGTCTTTAGCAATAAACCTCTCGATGGAGTGACCCATTTGAAGAAGTTCTGAACCCAACCATTGAGTGTAATATTGCTGAGGTGAAGTTACCCACTCGTAGATTTTGATGATTGCTAAATTATTCATGGGGAGAAGTCCCTGGACCATAGTAGCGTATTTGAACATTTTGGTAATATTGGAGCAAGGGGAGGAATAAGACTTGCCTGAGCTCGAAACCTTCTGACAAAGGTGTGTGGATTATCTCCAAGTTCATGCGTAAGTCCCATCAGAGTTTTTACTTTTCCCAGATGCTCAAACGGTGGTGCGTCCTCTGCTTCGTCTTCCGACTCGGAATCCTTGTTGATGACAAGATGTGTTGAAGGCATCATTGTCCTTCCAGCATGAATCCAAGTTCTCCCAAGGACCATGTCGTATCCAAGGTCTTCCCGGATTATGAAAAACTTGGCCTCAGTGCATATAAATCTTTCCGTAATTTTGAGAGTGATGAAGCCGTATGCGTCTCTGGAGATTCCTTCGTGGTCCCTGATTGCTATGGGAGCGTGGGTGGCTTCCCATCGAGTAATACCAGCAGCTCTGAGAGTTTTCAAAGGGATGATGTTGACAGCGGTACCAACATCGACGAACGCCCTCTTGAACTCATTTCCTTTAATGTGCACTGTGGTGAGCAGTCCCCAGTCATATATTTCTGTGTCAGTGGTTGAAGGTCCGGTAGTGGTCTCTTGGATCAGCGGACGTCTTCCGGACACGATGTGCTTCAGTGCAGCAAACATGTCTTTTCTTTGAGCTTTCGAAAGATACAACAGCTCACAGACATGGTCGATCAGATATTGGACCGTTTCCTTGACAGGAGGTTCAGAGATGGTAAAAGTTCTGACTGAGAGGGGTTTTTTGTGCACCCCCTCAGTCCCCAGGTTAAGCTCTCCTGATTCGACCTTTTCTTTGAATATGCGCTTCAAAATTTTGCAATCACTTGTAGGATGGCTGACATATCTATGGAAGCGACAATACCGAGGATGTTCTATGGCCTCTTCAGTTGGTTCCTTCTTGACATAAGGAAATTTGATTGCGCCGTCTTGAATACAGGCATCGAGTAGTTCATTAACTTCTTCCATTGAACAGGGAAAATCAGGTGCTTCTGGATCTTCCGTATGCTGAGGAGGGATTTTCGAATTCTCCTTCTTGTGTGTCTTTGAAGGGGTGGAGGAAGTCTGCTTGTGTTGTGGTTTTGCTTTTCACTTACTCCCTTCCGCGACAGCATTTGTTGAAGATTGCAGGTTATACTGCTTGTTGATCAAACGCCTGCTTCCTCGAGTGTCTTTTGAATCTTCAGTCTTTGTAGACTTTGCTCTTTACAAAAGAGCGGGTGCAGTGGTTTCCGACCTCTTCGCAGCTTCGTGAAGCTCTGAGAAAGTCTGGAATCGAAGGTTTTCTAGCAAGGCCCTGTAGACCGGGAGCATGTAATTGATGCACAAGTCCACTAGTTGTTGCTCTGTGACGTTTGGGTCATGACAATCCAGGGCTTGGACTCTGAATATTTTCACATAATCATTGGGATTTTCACTGACCCTCTGAAACATCCTTCCAAGGTCGGAGAGGGTGACTTGTTCTGACACGAAGAAGTATTTCCTGTAGAATGCGTTAACCATTTCTCCCCAATTGTTGATAGTCCCTGGTGTGATGTTGTTATACCAGGTGTATGCTCGGCCTTTCAGAGATTTTGAGAATTCCTTGAGACGGACGACATGATTGTGTTCATGATCGCCCAGGGATTCGAGAAAATGAGAGACATGTTCCCTAGCATTGCCAGTTCCATCATATAAGGTGAAGGTTGGAGAAACGTAACCTTTGGGGAGTGGAGTCCTCTGCGTAGCGGCAGGATAAGGAGGTTGATGATGATGGACGTTTGATGTTTTTTCTTTTCCACGGTTCTCCAAAAGGTGCTCCAGATCCTCGCGAGTGATGAAATTCGATGATCCCTTCGCTGATGAGTTGTCTGCAACATTTTTGTGGACTTCATCATCTTCTACTGTATGGATTGGAATTACTTCAGGACCGTCGTCTGAGGATTTCTCCTTCTCCTCTTCCTTCTCTTGAGTCTTCTCTGACATCTTGTCAGTAAGAGTTTTGAGATAATTACACAGCTCCTTCTGTGTAGCAGCCATGTCAGTCTGGTTCTTTGCAAGAGTCTCATGCGCTTTGATAAGATCAGCAATGGTAAGCGGTGGATCTTCTCTGACTTCTTCAGGGTGTCGTCCGGACAGTGGATGACCTTCGGCGTGAGGAGGAGTAGTGTCACCACCATCAGTGTTGGAGGTCGAAATTGTCTCCAGGATATTCTGATTGTTGTTGTTGCTAGTGCTAGCACGGTTTGTGTTAGGATTCGTAACTGAACCTGACCTGAGATCAACCATCTTGTGAAATTGTTAGATTTCAACCGAGAGATTAATCTCCCACTGTGGTCGCCAATCTGTAGATGGGGAAAATCGATTTGCTGGTTTTTAAGGAATTGAGGAGACGACCATACGGAGGAAACTCCTCGAACCGAGCAAAATGTTAAACCTCAAACAGATGCATCGCTGCAAAGGGGGTGCTTTAGATTCGAGAGATCAATCTGTAGTACTCCGGCCTAAATCAAGACAATGACCGTTCCAGAGTAAATTCGGTCACAAGAGAGGATGGGTTGATATGTAGGAGGGAAGCTGAGAAATGTGTGGAATCAATGATAATAAAAGATTGTTGGTGTATGAATTCTGAATACGATAAGCTCTGAGTGATTGAAATTGCTCAATTGAGAGTAGTTGCTCAATTGATGAGTTGATGATCTCGTGTTGTTGATGAGACGTGAGATTGATGATACTGATTCAATCATGATTCAGAGACTTATTTATATTACTTTAATTGTAGACACCATGATCCCATGAAGTGTGACAGTTGATGGAATCAAGGAGTGGGTAAGTGGAGATCGTGTTTGAAACCAATTGCTCAACGTGTGGAGACTTGGTCGATTTTCCACGCACTACCTCGTGAATTCCTTCAACAGATTTCACGACTTGCTCACATTCCATCGTGTGTTTGAACACACGTGCCGTAGACCGCCAAACCAAAACCCTAAGTGATATCCCCCAAGTGACATGATTGACGTCTCGTGGTTTGTTAATCAATTGATGACTTCGTGGTTTGATGGGACGATGAGTCCATGTAGTCGTTGAGTTGAACATGATGTTCTGAAACTCATGAATTGAACATGTCATGAGACAGAGGTATAGTTCTTATGATGAAGTGAGCAAGTATTTCTCATTCGATGGATCGTTGAATATCGATTGTTGAACCAATATTCATTGGTTTGAGCAAATATTCCTCATCTGAGCAAATGTTGCTCATGCGATGAATTGTTGAATATTTGATCGTCTGAGCATGTGTTGCTCATCTGATAGATTATTGGCAGCGTACCAAAAATATTAATTAAAGTACTAGCATAATTAATAAGATTAATGACCATGAGTTCGTCGTAAAATTATTAAGGTTGGAATCTGGAATGATGATCCTTGGATTCAGAAACCCTAATTTGATCAATTGATGATCAATTCACGGTTCGTTGGAATTTTAAACATGGGACGAAGGAGGGAGCGACTACATGGGACCGTGGATCAACCATGTAGTGTCTATATGCTCACGTGAGCAAATACGAAGAACTCCTGAAGAGTTTACGATTTATTGGTGGAAGAATGATTAAATGCTGGCTTAATCATTTATTCAAAAATGCTCATCTGAGCCTTAGGTGAGAAAACCTAATTAATTATGACGAGGCGAGGGACCGACCATGGAGTCATGAAATCGGCCCTGGGTTGTCCCGTGACCGCCTGACGATCACTTCATGAAAATCCAAAGTGTTTGGGAGAGTTTTGGACCTAATACGAGCAATTTTGCAAATTAGGTCAAAACTGTGAAAATTGATGGGACCGGATTCCGTGAGCCAAAGAACCAACCTTGGTTGATCAAGATAGCGTGCTCGTGTCCCCAAGGCGTCCGCGTCTCAGTCCTGAGAATTTTGATATTTTCTGGCGTGCAATTGAGCATCCATTCGAGAAAATATGCCAAAATTAGGGTTTGGACGAAACTGAGGAAAACACCATGAGATGATGAAAAATAATTATAAAATAAGGAATGAGGAGGCGTGGGACCGCCGTGGTCAAGGCATGGTCGGCCGGTCGTGACCACGGTCCCGTGGTGCCGTTTTCTTAATTTTATAATATTTTGATGATTTTATGAAAAATTCATGAATTTTGAGAAATTTGATGAATTTAGGGAGTTTCCATGAATTGAAGGAGTTTTCATGAGTTCATGGAAGCAAAAAATATTAAAATAATAAAACAAAGGGCGGGTGGAACCGTGGAAGGCATGGCCGGCCGGCTTGGGCCCAGTCCCACGAGTTTCCCTAATTTTTTAATATTTTTAGGTATTTTGATGATTTGGGGGAATTTTTCCTAATTTGAGAGAAATACCATGAAATCAAGGAATTTGATGAATTCAAGGAAAACTAATAATAAAATACTAAAACAAAGGGGCGTGTAGGACCGGCTAGGGCATGGCCGGGCGGCCAAGGCCCGGTCCCACAAGTTTTCATAATTTATTTTATTATTATTATTTGATGATTTGTGCAAAATACCATGAAATCAAGGAGTTTTTTCATGAAATTAGAGAAATAATAATAAAAATAATAAGGAACCGTGGGGTGTGGGGCCGGTTGGCCAATGGTCACGCCCCACACTCCTTTCCTTAATTTTATTTTATTTTTTATGGATTTATGGAAGTACCATGAAACCGAGGAGTTTCTTCGAGACGAAGGAAATTTGATAAAATGAGAGAATTTTCATCAAATCATGAAAAATAATAAAAATGCATTAAAAATATAAAACTGGCGTGGGATTTACCACGACACGGTCGGTTGGTCGTGTGTCGGTGCTCCCAACACCCTGGTCAATATTTTTAATTATTTATTATTTTCTTCTCTATTTTGCATAGGTTCATCGTTTCGTTGTATTTTTGAAATACTCGTCCGTGCGGTGACTGTTAGTGTATCGTCGTTAGATACACCTTCACCATTTGAATCGGGGCTTACTTAGAGGTAGGTCAGACGCCCGGTTTTTGATTATTTATTACTAATTGTGGAATCCAGTGGAGAATAATTCAGAAAACTGAGTAATAAAATGTTTATTATTAATTCATAGGATCATCTGAGGATTCGACTATGAATTCAGAATAATATAGTGAGCATTACCATTCCATGGGATCGTAGATTCGACCATAGAATCGGAGTAATTAAGATTTATCTATTACCATTTATGAGACCAGTTGTGTATTCAATCATGAAATCGGAGTAATGAGATAATATAGTTATTGCCATTCTATGAGATCAAGCCGTGGATTCTATCATAGAATCAGAACAATTGTTATTGTTATTGTCATTCCATGGGACCAGTCGTTGATTCGACCATGGAATAAGAGCAATTGTAATTAGGAATAATTAACTTTGTGGTTGTATACTAGCAGAGCAAGCTGTCTAGGAGCATCAATTATCTCGATATGAGCCTGTCGGTAAGTCATATCCTTTATATAGTCAGGGTAAACTCGTTGTTTGTTCCTGAAGACGTTATCACTCTATACTAGCAGAGCAAGATGTCTAGGAGCCGTCCATCACGTGATGCTATATAAAAATAATCACTGAAAGTATTCAGTATTCATGAGATATGTCGTTGTCCAGTCGTGAGACTACATATCCACATGTACTCTGAGAGAAGGTACTCTCTGTTGAGAATTCGATGAGAGACCCGTGTCTCGTTACTCACATCTGATTTTTGAATCAGATCTTCGTATAATTATAAGTTTAGAAACTTAGCCTTTGTCAAAAATCCACCATCTACATAATCCTAATTCAATCTTCACCTGTTTAATAGTAACAACATCAATTTCTTAAATCCATCGAACCAACAGCCAATACCCATTTCACATTATCATTTCGAAAAACCCTAACTCCAAATCGGGAAAACCCCTAATTTCTTCTTCTGATGCTTCAATTGATAGTTACAGCAGCAACCTCTTCTTATCTGATAAAAAACCTCCATCAATCTCTATGTTCATCACCCAATTTGAGAAGGGGATCAACTTAAAGTCTCAGACACCAGCGCCTCTATTTCGCACTTCTCTGAATTTTGAGAAAATGATTGAGAAATCAATTTTCTGCTGAAGTTTATGGCTTGGTAATGAGTGTAATTACTCAAGACACCCACTCTCCAGATAAGGGATACCCATTTATTACATAGCTTGTCGGCTCTAGTGAACTTACAGCCTATTTTAACCTCCTTTGTTGCATATCCTTCGCTGGTTTCAAGTATAACTCGCCAGTGAATTGACTTTCCCCCCTTTACGCTCCAAATGGACGTTTCCTCATTCTTTTGCTCATAACGAATCCATTGCACCTAATAAACTCAAAAGTAAACATAAGATACATAATTCACACGAAAACTCGCCAAGAAAGCATAAACAATAGATAAATATTAAGGCTTCAACTCTTCACACGAAAACACCTATCACTTCAACTCTTCAAGAACATCAGAAAACTTCTGAGAGTTTGAAGGAACAACTCTTGGCTTCCTCATATTCCTTCTTTTTCTTTTCAAAGTTGGAGACAATGGAGATCTCTCTTTTTCCTTAGTGATTGATGGCTTAACAATCATATTGACATCTTTTCCATTAGAAGACATGATGCTTGGAGTATCCATATACGCACGGTTTTGTGAGAGGAAATCACAATCAAAACTCAACAAGCAGTCTTAAGATATAAAGAGTGTCAAAGAAGGAAAAAATAATGTAGGGTTTCTAAACCTTTAAAAGGTTTGTGTACGCACAGCTCACAGCCCTATAAAGAGTGGAATTATCGATAATAACCCTTTCTTTTTGATTAAACAGGAAAATCCCTTTCAACATGAAAGAATTCCATACTCAAAAACAAAAACTAAGAAAAACAAAACAAAAATTTTTCTTAAAGCATGAGGTGTGCATAATCTTGTCTCTTTTAATCAGGCACATGAGACAAGATGCACGAGGACAACACAATCAAGTTCTGCTGTGGTGAACAACGATTTGTCCATCATAACCTTTTTGAGATGAATTCATGGTTCCCTGTCTATCAACTGGTATAGGCCATACCCTTTCCTTTAGTGGTCTAGACTTCTCTTTGGAAACTAGCTTCTTTGAAGAAGATAAAATCTTACATACCTCAGCGGTTTTCTGCGCGAGTTTAAGCTTGTTTGCTAGACGATCCGCTCTTCGTTGAAGCTTGTTTACATATCTCATATTGTGTTTGTACTTGAAACACTTTGAAAGTTCATGACCCTTGAGTGAACAATAAGAGCATGCCAACGCATAAGCTGATTCAGGTGCTTGTGATATGCAAGCTGCAAGGCACATGGTAGATCCTGAAACATTAGACAAAGAGTTTCCAATAGAGGGGTCAATTGATTCTTCCATCCTGATTGGGTTCTCTTCTAAAAGATTATCAAGATTGATGTGTGTATTGCTACAATTATCAAAATCAATATTTTCACATAAAAGAGAAACACTTGATTTTTTTGTCTTCATCAGAATCATAATTGTCAGACATCTCATCAAGCGTTGCAGCAAGACCTTTGCTCCCAGTGTATTTTCTGCGATTTGGACACTCGTTTGCAAAATGACCAAAACCCTTACACTTAAAGCACTGAGGCATATCCTCGTCATCAGTTTCATTTGTGTCCTTGTTTTTAGGAGGAATACTATTATGGGGTTTTACTTCTCTGGAGAATCATTTACTTCTCTTCAAAAGAAGATCTCTAAACCGTCTTGTGATCATCGAGACTAATTTGTCAAGATCTTCATCTGATGAATCAGTCTCAGAGTGATCATCTTCAGAGATATACACATTTTTACTTTTATCAAGTAATTTTGTGTCTTTTTGTGCTTTGAACGCAACATCCTTGCTAGATTTAGATGTATGCTCATGATCAAAGATCTTTATCTTCCCAACCAAAGTATTTCTGGAGAGGGTATTAATGTTATTTTCCTCAACGATGACATGCTTCTTAGAATCGTATCTAGATGGCAGCGATCTGAGAATTTTCATCACAGTGTCCTTTTCAGGAATAGTCTTACCTAATGCAAAAGATGCATTAACAATTTCAGAAAGTTTGTGATTAAACTCATCAAATAAATCTTCATCTTCCATACGAAGGTTTTCCCAATCGGAATTAAGGTTTTGAAGCATGGCTTCTTTTTCACTGGTACTCCCTTCATATACGGTTTCTAAGATATCCCAAGCATATTTAGACCGAGTACAATTAGACCCATGGTGATGAAGATTAGGGGTAATGGCATGTATGATGGCATTCAAACAGTCGGAGTTTTTCTTTGCATCAAGTATCTCTGCAACATTGTATTCGCCAATATTCTTTGTAACAATAGTGTTACTTATTGCCACAATGGGAGCATCATAACCATTAACTACCTATACCCATGATTGAAAATCACGCGATTGAATAAAAGTTCGCATAGCAATTTTCCACCATACGTAGTATGAGCCATCGAAGACTGGTGGTACGTTAATTGAGATAACACCTCTGTCCATAGATTCAGATCGCTACAAACACAGACTTTTGAGGTCTTGAACGTGTTTGCCTGCTCTGACACCAATTGAAAATACGGGGGTCTAACAACCTCACCTAATATTTCGATTAGCAATCTATATGGACTAACTCTAATATACTTTTAAGAGAATCAACTAGACAGTCAGACTCAATCTTAATAAAAAGTATATCAAGGAGTTAATATCTCAATCTCTTGATTTAATCTATACTCAAGCAAATAGAAATCTGCGAGTCTTTATTAAATACAAGAGATATAAACTTGGATGGTACCAAAGACCAATATCCAAGGATTAATCAATTTCCAATCAACAACCAAAGGTTATATTTCATAATTCATCGATACAACGCACAACCTGTGATATTTCAATTATATAACAAAATATAATGCGGAGTAGAAATAACACGGACACCAGAAGTTTTGTTGACGAGGAAACCGCAAATGCAAAAAAACCTCGGGACCTAGTCCAGATTGAACACCACACTGTATTAAGCCGCTACAGACAATACCCTACCACAAACTAACTTAGGTTTGGACTGTAGTTGAACCCCAATCAATCTCAAACAAATTCAAGGTACAGTTGCGCTCCTTACGTCTCTGATCCCAGCAGGATGCTACGCACTTGGTTCCCTTAGCTGATCTCACCCACAACCAAGAGTTGACATTGTTGATGGTGGTTTTTAGCTTAGGGCGAAAAGTGTAAAAGTATGTCTACCTGACCCGGCATGAGAAGTAGTAGACCTTGATATATCTATATTTCGCAAGGAATTTGGAGAATATATCAGAATCTGATGAGTTCCTATGTCTCTCTTCACATTATATTGAAACTCAAGATCCTAGATGAATTGTGCACTAGTATAGAGCCTAATGAGTATTTAAGCTCCTAGTTGCATTACTCACTAATGTCGGAGCCTGCCTAGTGTTTTCCTATGCTATGTTCTCAGCTGAACTCTCAATATTGACATGACATGACGATTAATGTTCACTCGCAACGGAGTAGCATAAGTCCCCTGAAGTGTCAATATTGAGACCTGCATGAAAACACTCACATAGGCTACATCACCCTCTGATAAAGAGATCAGCGTGTTCACACACCTTTTAATTGAAAGTTAGCGCGATCGAACGCGTTTAAATTCATTAAGGGAAATCCAGACTGTCCATGCCAGTCTTAAGAAACGATCACGGCCACATGATTTGGCCACGTAATTCAATAGGCCTATCCTACTCCTGGAGAAATTAGGCAATCATCAAGATGACCACCGGCAGGCCCACTAACGCCCTAGCCGAACGCTTTTCATCTAGTACACCCGTAGCGCTCCGAACGATTAACCCTAATGTGGGTGATCGCGTTATTGAAAAAACAATCTCAAACGAGCTAAGAACGGCAAAAACGGTCTCAAAACCCATAACATCCTTCCACCTAAGCCTGCCTAGTTGGACGGCTTAGATCGCATCTCGAACGATCAAAGAAGTGATGGCGTGTTCGTTGGTGGCCCGACTTCTCCCTTCGTCGATCGACCTGCCCACGACAAGTTCAGAGAGTGTTAAAACGTTTTCCCAAACTAGAGAGAACTCACAATTCCAAAACCATAATATAGGTTGCGGCATGAGATAACTATCGCAAATCAATCCTGACCACCCATCTTCGCCATACAAGTTGAGTGGCTTAGATCTAATTTAAGACGATCAACGAGGCGCCAACATGATCGTCGGCGGCTCACCTCTATCCCCAGCTGATCGAATTACATGCGGTGGTCCAGAAGCACGTTGAATTGATTTCCCAAAGTAGGGAGATCGCGCACTTATAAAACCCTAAATTGAATAATAGGCGTTACACAACTGCCGCAAATCGATCACGGCCGTCCATCTTCGCCATCCTGGTCGGACGACCTAGATCAAAATTTCAGGAGTCCAACGGGATGCTTGCACACTCACCAAAAACCCATCTGTGCGTGTACCTAATCGGCCTGTCCAAATCAATACCACGAATTGTTTGGCTTAATGGTAGGGTGGCCGCACGGCTTCAAACCCTAAAATACAATCAACGACAGCGTACAACTGCCACAAATCATCTCGTCCATCCAACTTTGCTAGCCTAGTTGAATGGTGTAGATTTATTTTCATAAAACCAACAGGGTAGCATTGTGATCACCGGCCACCCCCCCTTCACAGGGAGCGATCGACCAAGCAATAGCTCGTCTCTAGAGATACCAAACGATCACCCAAAGGTGGTCGGTCATGCTACCTTTTTAAGACGCTTAATCCGCGACTGATTCAATCGAGCTCTAAAACAATGATGCTTCTTGCACATCGATTATTTTCAGCTGCTTGTTTAAAAGCGATGCTTCATACACATCGATTATAAGCGATGCGTCATAAATATTGGTTTCACAAATATTTTATTATTTGACCTAAAAGCACTGTGTGCTGCTTTCAGCGACGAGTCTCACGCCTAGACCCACTTACTCGAGACATCAAACATGTCACAAAGTGGGGGATGCTCACTGGGGTACTGGTCTGGCGGTTTACAGCGTGCGGCATGCAACGCGCACATTACGAGAACATGTCAGGGAAGAGCGGACGGTTAACAACAATGAGATAGTGGGTGAAAGCGTGACCAGTTTCCCCTCATAGTGGAAACGTGGTGATCACCTCTTTTTGCACAACTCCACTTCTCCACTGCCTAATCACCTCCACTTCCTACGAGATCAGGGGTGCTCGAACATGACTTATATAAATAGGATTTCAACCTATTTCGACAAGAAAAAGGAGGACAAGTGTTATCAACACAAGTATCCAGAAACCATTTTCTGATACAAGTCATAAAACAGCCACACCTTCATAATTCAACATTCTGATCTCAAACACCTTCTTCGCTCCCCTCCCTAAGATCAACCCCTTCTCCTTCACTTTGTGACCGAATTGAATCTGGAACGTCCATTTCTTGGTTTAGGCCAGAGTCTTACAGATTGATCTCTCGAATCTAAAAGTACTCCCATGCAGTGCATTGTTTAGGGTTTGAATTCGTTTCTCATCAACACACCCAAATTTACCAAAAACAACAGAACCAGTTTTTACCCTAAAACAACTAGCGACCACAGTGGGAGATTGATCTCTCGGTTACAAAAAATCATTTCCCCTATCTCGTTTTCAATTTCCTAAATTTCTAAATATGGTTGATCTTAGGAATGATTCAGAAACCCTCAATCCCAATTTTACTTCTCCTAGCACTGACAATACTTCACATGTTATTCCTGAATTCGTTCTTTCATTCAAAACCCTCGTCGAGGCTATGTAGTCTCAATATTTAACAACTATTCATGATGAAAATCCTGAATGATATTGTCAGGAATCAAGCTACTATTGTCAAGACATAGGACGGAGTATTTGCGCTTTTGAAAGTCCTCACGAATCAACTATCAAAGGAACCAACGCGCATTCATTCTGAAGGAAACGCCACCAACAATTCATTCTGGATCAATACTGATGGTAGTAGTCCTTCTTCCAAGATTCATATTCCTATTCCTGGTGAGGAAGATGAAGCCTATGGTCACGTCGAATGGAAAAGCAGCCACCAACCTAACGTGTCTGCTCATGAATATCGATACATGTTTCCTCAAACTCAGAAAGAAGACTCGTGGGATTTATGTGCGTCCTTCCTGGAAAATATCAATTCCCATATTGCATCAGAAGATGCTAAGAGATCCGTTGCTGCTTTACTCAGTCAATCCGAACCGTCCCAGAATGAAGAAACTCGTAAAGATGTTCAGGAAAGCAAGCGTCCATCCAATAAAAGATCAAACCTCCAGAAAATCGCTAGTGAGGGAGGAAAGAGAATGCATCTGGGGAACGGTTGTCAACAACCCAAACGTGCGGCACTTGCGCAGCAGACAACTCAAACCCGGAAAGCTGCGACTAAGACGCCTGCACAGCAACAAGAAACTAGAGAGGCTGCTCTAATTTTCTCGTGTACAATTGAAGAGGTAATCGAAATCCTAGAAGCGTGGATTCAAGATGGCGTCATCAAGCTACCTCTTATCATACATCCTCCAACTGAAGAATATATGGCAAATCCAAAATATTGTCGTTACCACAGGTTTGCTTATCACCACACCAGCGATTGCAACAAATTGAAGCGCATTTTCAAAGAGAAGGTGGACGCAGGAGAATTTCAACTAAGCGTTGAAGGAGTGCACAGAGATCCTCTTCCGGTCAGAAGTTGCATAGTTTCTGGGGACTCCGTCCACGAAACCGTACATACCATGATGGAGCATTCATGCAAGCAACAATAGGCGATTTTCCGCACGCAGGGAATCAGGGAGGAGATGCTTCACCAAAAATAAAGAAGGCAGAATAAACTCACATACGTGATTTATCAAAGCCTGTCCATGTTCATGGTCGTGGCCGACCAAGGTTCGTGCTCGTAGCTGACGCTCTTTCCTTTCAAGATCCATGGCCGTAACCACCACTCGTCACTTCCAAGGTTTGTGCATGTAGTCATAACTCGTCCCTATCAAGGATCTTGATCGTAGCCATCCAAGCTCCATCCAACTTGTTTTGTACATAGTCATCAACATGGATGCAAGAGGGTGATACCCTCATCATGGTCAACCCATCGACCATACAGGATAGAACCACGTAAACTGGGGACTGAGGCTCAGCATGAAATTCCTTCGACGTCAGTCAAGGACTTCTTCAACACAATAGAGACAGTCAATCAAGAAACATGTAATTTGCAAGGGAAGGTCAAACTGAAGGTTGGTGGAATTCTTAACCATTATTGTTTTCTCCCCTATTTCGAATCACCGGAGAGAGCGTTGCATGCGTTGAGATGTTACAATAGAAACAGTATTCTTTCTTATGAGGAGAAAACACGACTTGCCGGCCAGAACTATTTGTGTGTCGTCTTCATCTGCCATATCGTATCACCTCAGGAGAATAGGAAGAATTTATTTTTCGAAATCAAGGGTTAAGGGCGCCCTCACTGGAGTTCTCTCTATAATCCGCTTCAACGCACGCTCTCTCCTGAAGCCGCTTCAACGCTCTCTCCAAAAGAAGCCGCTTTAACGCTCTCTCTCCAGAAGCCGCTTCAACGCACGCTCTCTCCTGAAGCCGCTTCAACGCTCTCTCCAGAAGAAGCCGCTTCAACGCTCTCTCCAGAAGCCGCTTCAACGCATGCTCTCTCCTGAAGCAGCTTCAATGCTCTTTCCTGAAGCCGCTTCAACGCTCTCTCCAGAAGAAGCCGCTTGAACGCTCTCCAAAAGCCGCTTCAACGCACGCTCTCTCCTGAAGCCGCTTCAATACTCTCTCCTGAAGCCTCTTCAACGCTCTCTCCAGAAGCCGCTTCAACGCACGCTCTCTCCTGAAGCCGCTTCAACGCACGCTCTCTACTGAAGCCGCTTCAACGCTTTCTCCCGAAGCCGTTTCAACGCTCTCTTCAGAGATCGAAGCTGCTTCAACACCTCAGCAAGCCACACATACCAACTGTATCATGTCTGCCACATCGCCGACAAAATCAGAATAGGTGTTTCTAGATTACCAATTTCTTATGGAAGGGGTGCATGAGCTGCCAAAAGTTTGGATACAGTACAGATCTATCAAACACGACTCTAATCAACAAATGACGATTCCAAAAGATTGCTGCCTTCATCAATTCGTCAACCACCTTACCAGCAAATGCAATGGAAGTACGTCTTTCAAGAGAAAATAGGCTCAGGATAATTACACTTGGGGACTGCCAGCACGGGATGCCTTCACGTCCCTCAACCAGGTTATTTCTGATATAATATCATCACTGTCAAAGCTTTACGAGCTGCAGGAAGTTCTCAACATGAAGCTGTACACTGCATCAAAGACTCCAAAGTACGCCGCAGAGAAATTTTCATGTATCCGGCCACGCCATCCGATCTAGTACACATCTACGCCTCCTTAAAAGACCGTATTGTATTCCCAAGCCGACTCAAAAATATAGCTCTAGTGACCAGACAGAAGTGTAACTGGGGACTGCTCATCGCATCCCATTCCATACAACAATCCAAGATTCAGAAGATGATTCAAAGGATGTCACTTAGAACGAATTCCTTGAAGACTTGATAGCAGCACGTCGCAACGGAACGCCTCTTAGCTCATCTACTTCACTCAACGGCTCCAGAAGATCTTGCCCGTACAAGCTTTCCAAGCATGTCATCATCGCAATCATAAAGGAAAGAATAGGTCTATGAGCTAAAGAGTCAGAATAAATACAATTTCGTGCCAGTCAGTGTTCAAGAGTTTAAATAACATTTCAATTGCAACTCAGCAGTCCAGACACTAAGCAACTTAAAGTCAAGGCCTCTTGCAATCGAGCGCAATGGAGGGTTTGGTAAATTTCGAAACCCACTGGAGAGGTTAGATACTCATTCTTATGGAGTCAGAACCTTATTACACTGGAGAAGATCGGTGGTACTGTTGGATGGCTACATGCGCAAAATAGAAAATAGCACCTACCTAGAGTTCTCCTGGATCGCCTTGCTGCTGATTATAACTATTGGAGATTACTTTGTTGTCGTTGACGCTCGCTCTACTGCCGCTAACAAAGAAAGTCATTCACACCGAGCTAAATATCCAAGTTTGATCAACCACCCATGGATATTACACTCACAGCTAAGATTCGAAGAAAAGATGAACTTACCTTGCCGCTGACGATTGGCACGCTTATGATCGAGCTCCTGATAGTGATGAAGAGGAGCCGGCCGCTGCAGACGAAAGCACTGATCCAAACGAGCAACAAAGACAGAAGAGGGTCGATACCCCTTTTCATACGAACGGAGTTTCTAGAGTTTGAACAGACGAAGGATTCCTTCTTGCTCCATGAACGGGAATGGATGACTGATAGACGCATTTATATGTCTAATTTGTCCTCAATGTTTCGTATTGTTAGTACTCGTTTTCGTACTTATTATGGTGTTCTGTGTGTTTTTAAGTATTTTTTGGAATAAATATTGTTGGAAAATTCGGCTCGAAAAGATCTTTCTAGCACTGGTTCAACTCATCACACGTAATTAGCCCAACTGTGTAGTAGATGTCCCTCTCATCTTTATCTCTCTCCTAATATTATCCAACTGTAAATCAGTGGACGCATCTTACAATGTTTATCTAGCTGTGTAGCGGATATCTCTTTATCTAGCAGTGTTGCGGATGTGTCTCCCCTTTGCTTTAGTCAGCTTTAGAGCTGGCACCTTTAATTTCTATGGCATTCTATTTACTTGGAGATAGGTTGAGAATATGTATTTCCTCATAGATCTTTGGATACCTGTGACCAATTAGAAGTCGTAGTTTTCTGGGTACACCTCTGTTAAACCCACCCGAGATTAACTCGGTTTTATTTTTCTAGATTAGATTTGCTCGAGGACTAGCAAATAATAGGTTTGGGGGTATTTGATAGACGCATTTATATTCTAATTTTTCCTCAATGTTTCGTATTGTTAGTACTCGTTTTCGTACTTATTACGGTGTTCTGTGTGTTTTTAGGTATTTTTTGGAAATAAATATTGTTGGAAAATTCGGCTCGAAAAGTTGCTCGGAGCACCCCCGGAGGACAGTTGCTATACAGACCCCCATTTTCGCTAACTGTCACCCACGGATATATATAGCCCAATTCTGTCCACAACACCCATTTTTTGTCCACAGCACCCATCTTCTTCATTTCAAAAATTAATTTTTGGCGGGAAATATTTGGTTTCAATGGCAGAATTGGGGTTGCGAATTTGAGCTTGCTGCAGTGAGACTAAAGGGCTAGAATCAATTGGGTGTATTCCTAGGGTCTTAATAGGGATGGTAGAGTTCTTTGACTCTGTTAAATTTGGCTGGATAATCATGGTTCGACGAAAACAGGACATAATTGGCGGGAAAACTGAGTGTGAAACAACCAGAATTAGGGTTGGAGATTTTGCGCGATTCAGTGAGACTCAACGGCTAAAATTGATTGGGAAGACTTTTTAGAGCTTCACAGGCGTGGTATGGTTGATTATTTTGATCATAATTGGCTGAATCATCAAGATTGAGGGAGACAGGGAGTTACGGGTTTTGCTCAACAAAACCCGAGTGTTGCTGGATTCGGTTTTGGAGATTTCTGGAGTGATTCAATCACTCAAGTGGGTTGGTTTGGGCCTGTTACGCTTAGACAGAGTTGGTATAATCGTTAGATTCATCTAAATTGGGTTGAATTATCCAAGAGAAGTAAGCAGAGCAACACGTATCCAAGAGAAGTATTTCACGGATTTTACCAAGCTTTGATGTTGTTTGCGTGTGCTTAGAAGGATCCAGCCACCAGTTAGATCGTGTCAGAGATAAACAAGGAGAGTTTTACATCTGTAGACGCGTGAATAAAAAAAATCATGGAAGAAAATATTCGGAGTTTATTGCCTGCATGAGACGATTTTGGGGATTTTTCGGAGTTATTAGGGAAGATTCTCGCTGATGTGATTGTATATAGAGTGTGCTGGGGACTCAGAAACGGCTTACAGAGTGATTGGGAGTAAGACAGAGCAAAGAATAGAGTGCAGCCATCGTTGATTCATCAACAGGGAAGAAAGAAGGTGAATATAAGAATACAGTCATAGACCACAGTTTTTGGCTGTCATCTATTCTTCCCTTCCGTAACAGTATTTTTATAATAGTCAATACACCCTGTAACAACTATAAATCGTTGCAAAACTATATTTTCTTATATAATCATTTTGTAAGCACTTTGTAAGCAATGAAAAATCATTTTGAGTGTGTTTCCAACATGATAATGTGCTAATTCTCCCACAACCAAGGCAATGAGGAAGCTATTTACGCATGAATAATTGGTAATCTTTTATTTTCTCTAATTTATAATTTATAATTCACTCAATCACTGCTTTTGCAGAGTTTTTAATTGTTTGCATAATTTTCTTCATTAGTTGTGATTCAATTTGATAGGTTATACTTTGTTTAGATAATCTATGCATAAGGGATACAATTAATATTTGAGAATATGCCTGATTATATGTGAATTAAGAAATAAGGGACTTAAAATATAATTAGAGTGTTGAGTTATCTACCATAATTTATTCATGTGTAATAGTGGAATCAGTGTCTTGGTTGTCTTTAATATCTTGAAATCAATCTTCTATTAAGTTTTCTCTATTTTTAAGTTTTATTAAGTCTAGAATCTTTTGCTTTCACAAGCCTCAACGAACTTTTTACTACAACATTATTGAGATCACATCAATTTTTGGCGCCGCCGACGCGGGCATGTTTTTAGGCTAGAGTTTGTAGATTTTTTTTTCTTTTTTTTTTCTTTTTTAGGTTTTTCTTTTGTTCTTCTTTACGTTTTTGGGTTTTTGTCTTTTCCTTACAGAATTTGGAATTTGGAGCGAAAGAAAAATTTTCCAAAGCTTTTGGTGAATACTTAAAGACTTGGAGTAAAAGGCAAAGCGAAAGGAGCGAAAGAAGAAGATTTTTTTTATTTTATAAAAATAAAAAGGAAAAAAAAAGAGAGACATTTTTATTTTTTAGATTTTTTTTAGACTTTCCTTTTCTTTTGCACATTATTTTTGGACTTTGGACTTGGACATTATTTTTATTTTTATTTTTAAACCCCCACGGAAGGGTAGTTTAAATATAAACTGTGTGTAGAGAAGGACGACGATTATGATATCGTCTCGGCCCTCGGGTTCGTACATAGGAGTCGTGGCCCAAGTCGACTACAACGGTTCATCCCCCTTCTGGAACGGGAAGTAAGTTTCGAAACACTCGCGAATCTCCTGTCAGCGAGTTACTGTCTTCCTTCGTGTGAATATATGTCGAGGAACTGAAAACGGCTGCTTTAATTTCCTAGTAAAGGTCAAGGACTGGCCATACAAGATAAGGGTTCGGATTTCATCATTGTTCTCTTCTTGCCCGCCTTAGGAAAACGATACCAAACGCGAACCTAAGATTAAAATACTGACTAGAATGAGACTGATAGGGTAACGAGCTTAATAGGAAAGTCATTCGAAAAATATTGGTTGCTCTTTTAAGCATACTTCGAAGTTCATGATGGTTTTTGTGAGTTGAATGCGTGACTGCGCCGCCTTGTAATGCCGGTGAGGCCTTGGGTATCAAAGCTCCACTGAGCTTCCCTCGCCTCTATTCAACTTACTTTAACTCGGATTGTTTTCAGAGGGGTTTGCTCAAATTGTAACGAATTCCCTTTCGAAGGATTAGAAGCTGGTCTAGAAACAATCTAAGTGGAGCCATCATGCTTTTTGTTTGCTAGAAATCAATAAGTTTGCTATGGTGGAGTCATCCTTGTTTGTGTTTGCATAGAACTTCCCTTCCTGTTAGGATTTTTCTTCTTTTTGTTTTTCTAGTGTATGCCCGAGATCATTAGAGAACGGATTGGAAAAGAAACACTCTAGATCGTTTGATTAGTGACAAACCTAGTAGTTCTTCTTGTGAAGGCGGGGAGCTCGAAGACTCTTCTTTTGAGAGCCCTGTTTTTGGAAACTTCAGTTTTGAGAATCTGTCTCTTCATGAGGAAAGTACCCCTAGTACTTCATTTGTGCCAGCGATGGCAACTTTGAAAGATTACATGTTCCCAACTAGGACCAACCGAGCTTCGTGCATTAAATTGCCAGCCAATACGGCTAATTTCGAGATAAAACCTAGTATTCTTCAGATGATCCCTATATTCTTAGGAAAAGATGATGAGAACCCTTATTTTCATATTAAGGACTTTGAGGAAATTTGTGGGACAGTTAGAATAAAAGACCTTACTGATGAAGTTTTGAAACTTAAGATGTTCCCCTTTTACTTGAAAGATAAAGCCAATACCTATCTAAACAACCTACCATCTGAATCCATTGAAACATGGCAGGAACTTATTGTTACTTTCTATATGAAATTCTACCCTAAGCATAAAACTGCAGCTGTTAGGCAGAAAATTAGTGCTAGTGTGCAACAAGAGGGAGAGTCTCTTTATAGGTTTTTAGAGAGATTCAATGATCTCCTATCCCAGTGTCCTCACCATGGATTTGATAAGATGAAACTCGTAGAGATTATTTATGATGGTTTAGACTATTCGACCAAAGCCATGGTCGATTCTATGTGCGCTGGTGAGTTCACTAGTAAAAGTGCTGAGGATGCCTTTACCTTCTTAGGAGTTGTTGCTAAGAAATCCCAACAGTGGGAGTCTTGTGTTGAACCCCCTAAAAGACTCTTGGTTAATAGAAGTAGCACCAATATGGTAAATACGAGTTTTGCGCCAGATGCTAAGTTTGCTTCTTTGTCTAGAAGGTTAGAAGCTTTGGAAATGGGTCAGTCTAAAAATAGGTCCCTTGTTGAACCTAATAGAGCCTCTCAAGTCTCTAGTTGTGGAATAGAGCCCGATAACTCATTTTGGGAAGGTCATGTTAGTGAAGAGCAAGCCCATGCTGTCTATAACAATGCTAGGTTCGAGAACCGTCAGAAGTTTGACCTATACTCAAAGACCTACAACCCTGGTTGGAGAAAACATCCTAATTTTTCTTGGTCTAAGGGCCAGAATCAAGGTCAGCCTAGTAATTCTCAGCCTCCTCCAGGTTTTGGTTATGCTAAGAACTCTTCATGTCAACCCCAGTTTCAGAACACTTCTGATAAAAAGATCTCTACCATAGAAGAAGCTCTCACTATGTTAGTAAAGAACCATGACATGTTATCAGCTAGCCACCTTAGCTTTCAACAAGAAACCAAGCAGGATTTGAAGAATAATTCCCACTCTCTTGCTAAATTAGAACTTCAAGTCGGCCAAATAACTAAGTTTCTCACTGAGAGAGAAGATGGAAGGTTCCCTAGTCATACTGATCCTAATCCCAAAGGAGAGAAATCGAACAATCATCTAAATTCTATTACAACCCTTAGGAGTGGAAAGAAAGTTGACAATAAGGTTTCCATGCCTGATAGTGAAGATGCTGTAGTTCACCCTTCTGAGACCGAAAATGAGGAGACTGATAGAGTCTCCAAAGAGACCAGTGAGGGTCCTGCTGATCCCGGCTTTGTTCCCAGAGCCCCATTCACACAGCTGCTAGTTCCAACTAAGAGGGAGTCCAACTTTAATGATATATTGGAGGTTTTTAAGCAGGTAACTATCAACCTACCATTGTTGGATGCGATTAAGCAGATTCCCGCTTATGCCAAGTTTCTTAAGGACTTGTGTACACGAAAGCGTAAGCTTAGTGTCAAAAGAAAGCCTTCTTAGATAGTCACGTGAGTTCCATTATTCATAATACCACTACTCCTAAGTATAAAGACCCAGGGTCCCCTACCATTTCTTGCACAATAGGTAAATACCGTGTTGAGAAAGCGTTGCGTGACTTAAGAGCCAGTGTGAACCTACTTCCATACCATGTGTACCTTAAGCTAGGACTTGGTGAGATGAAACCTACCCAGATGACACTTCAGTTAGTTGATAGGTTCGTTAAAATTCCTCGTGGTGTGATCGAGGATGTTTTTATTGAGGTCGACAAGTTCATTTATCCAGTGGATTTTGTTATCCTAGATACCCAACCCGTCCCTGACCCAGAGAACTAGATACCAATGATTTTAGGTCGCCCATTTTTAGCAACATCCAATGCGATCATTAATTGTCGAACTGGTATTAAGAAATTGTCTTTTGGTAATATGACTATTGAGCTGAACGTCTTTCATATTAGTAAGCTACCCTCTGAACTAGATGACTCTAGCATGGAAGAGGTAAACATGATAGGAACATTAGTCGAGGAGTCATTACCAAACACTTTGTTAGAAGATCCATTAGAGAAATGCGTAGCTCACTTTGGGATTGATTTCGATGATGATAATGTGATTAATGAGGTGAATGCTTTGTTAGATTCAACCCCTTTGTTAGACACTAGTAATAGATGGAAACTTAAGTACGAACCACTACCAGTTTCTAAGTCTACCCTAGTTCCTTCGTTAGAAGAGCCTCATAAGTTGGACCTAAAACCATTGCCAGATACCTTGAAGTATGTGTTTTTAGGCCCGTCTGAGACTTTACCTGTGATTGTTGCTTCCGACTTGGATAGTGACCAGGAAAGTAGGCTAGTGACCATCCTTCAAAACAACAAGGAAGCTTTAGGGTGGACCATAGCAGACATTAAGGGTATAAGTGCTACTGTTTGTATGCATCGGATCTATTTAGAGGAAGATATCAAACCTTCTAAGGAGATGCAACGAAGACTAAACCCTAATATGAAATAAGTAGTTCGAACCGAGGTTCTTAAGCTGTTAGAGCAGGCATTATCTACCCCATTTCAGACAGTAAGTGGGTCAGCCCCGTTCAGGTTGTTCCCAAGAAACCCGGTATTACTGTAGTCCAGAATGATAACAATGAGTTAATCCCAACCCGAGTGACCACGGGTTGGCGTGTTTGTATTGACTATAGGAAATTGAACAAGGTCACTAGGAAGGACCACTTTCCCCTTCCCTTCATCGACCAGATGCTAGAGAGATTATATGGACATAGTTATTACTGCTTTTTAGATGGCTACTCTGGCTATAATCAGATTGTTATTTTCCCAGAAGACCAGGAGAAAACTATTTTTACATGTCCCTTTGGTACCTTTGCGTATAGACGCATGCCTTTCGGGCTATGTAACGCCCCTGCGACTTTTCAGCGTTGCATGATGAGCATATTTTCTGATATGGTAGAAAAGTTTTTAGAGGTCTTTATGGATGATTTTTCAGTGTTTGGTTCGTCTTTCTATGAGTGCTTGCATCATTTGTCATTAGTGTTGACTAGGTGTAAGGAAAAGAATCTAGTGCTTAATTGGGAGAAATGTCATTTCATGGTTCGATCAGGAATTGTTTTAGGGCATATCGTATCTTCTAAGGGTATAGAGGTAGATAAATCCAAAGTTGACCTTATCAAGACTTTACAGGTCCCAAAAACCGTAAGAGATATTAGGTCATTCTTAGGGCATGCAGGTTTTTATTGTCGATTCATTAAGGATTTTAGCTTGATTTCTAGACCTCTTTGCAATTTGCTTGCAAAAGATGTTAAGTTTGTCTTTGATGATGCTTGTTTAGAGGCTTTTGAGAAGCTTAAGACTTTACTCACTACCGCCCCATAGTCCAGGCACCCAACTGGAACCTACCCTTTGAGATCATCTGTGATGCTTCAGATTATGCTATTGGTGTTGTGCTAGGTCAGCGAGAAAACAAATTACTTCATGTGATTTACTATGCTAGCAAAACTCTGAATGATGCCCAACTGAACTATACCACTACCGAGAAGGAACTGGTAGCCATTGTGCTTACCTTAGACAAGTTTAGACCCTATCTCTTAGGTTCTAAGATCGTCATATATACTGATCATGTTGCTTTGAAATATCTTTTGTCTAAGAAGGATACGAAACCTAGATTGATTAGGTGGATCCTTTTGTTGCAAGAGTTCTCTCCAGACATTAGAGACAAAAAGGGTTCCAAAAATGTAGTAGCAGACCACTTGTCTAGGCTAGTTGTTGATTCCTCTTATGATTCCCTTCCTATGAGGGATAGTTTTCCTGATGAACAACTTTTCTTTGTTACCCAATTACCTTGGTATGTGAATATCGTGAAATATCTTGTTACTGGTCGAATGCCCCAACATTGGGGTAAACAAGATCGTTCTAGGTTTTTAGCCGAGGTTAAGCACTTCTTTTGGGATGATCCTTATTTGTTTAAGTATTGTCCAGACCAGATTATTAGGATATGTATACCTAAGAGTGACCAGTCCAGTATTATTTCTTTTTGTCATGATCATGCTTGTGGGGGTCACTTTAGTGCTAAGAAAACTGCTGCTAAGATATTGCAGTGTGGATTCTATTGGCCTTCGTTGTTTAAAGACTCCCATAGTTACTGTGTTACTTGTGAACGTTGCCAGAAATTAGGAACCATTTCCCGTAGGAATATGAATCCCTTGAACCCTATTTTAATTGTTGAGGTCTTTGATGTGTGGGGTATTGACTTTATGGGTCCGTTTCCTAATTCTTTTGGTAACCTTTACATCCTTGTCGCCGTAGACTATGTCTCTAAGTGGATTGAGGTGGTTGCGTGTAAAAACCAATGACCATAGGGTTGTGATTGAGTTCTTGAAAAATAATATACTTACACGTTTTGGTACACCGCGAGCTATAATTAGTGATGGAAGGTCGCACTTTTGTAATGGGCCTTTTAGGCTTCTGATGAAGAAATATGGTATTACACATAAGGTAGCTACCCCGTATCATCCACAGACTAGTGGTCAGGTAGAGATTTCCAATAGGGAGATAAAACGTATATTAGGGAAAACAGTTAATCCTAATAGGAAAGACTGGTCGTCTAGGCTTACTGATGCCTTATAGGCTTACTGTACTGCGTTTAAGACCCCCATTGGAATGTCGCCTTATCGGCTTGTGTATGGAAAGGCATGTCATTTACCTGTTGAGTTAGAACATAGAGCTTATTGGGTTGTTAAGCAGCTAAATTTTTCACTTGACAAGGCAGGAGCCCATAGGAAACTCCAGCTCAATGAGTTGGAAGAGATTCGTATAGATGCTTACGATAGTGCGAAGGAGTATAAGAACAAAATGAAACTTGTGCATGATAGAAATATTTTACGGAAGTCATTTTCTCCAGGTCAAAAAGTTCTTCTGTATGATACCCGCTTGCATCTTTTCCCTGGGAAGTTACGTTCTCGGTGGATGGGTCCTTTTATTGTTCGCACTGTCTTTCCTCATGGAGCTGTTGAAATTGAGACACCGGATGGTAGTAGTTCTTTGAAGGTTAACGGTCAGAGATTGAAACCCTTTTTAGACCCCTTTCCTACAGGTGATGTTAAGGAGGTCCCTATGGAGGACCCTGTTTACCCTTGATTGACCATCGAGGCAGTTGTATGTTGTATATTAGTTTTTGATTTTCTTCACACAGGTACTATCTTTCCAATTTCTCCTCGTGTTATTTTACTTTTGGTAATGCTCTTTCATTAGAAACATTGAGGGTAATGTTAGATTTAAGTTTGGGGGTGGGGAAGAACTTTTTAGTCGCATTTTTGAAACTTCTAGCGTCACATAGTATCCGGTTAGTTAAGTTTACATATTGTTTCTCACCGAAAAGATAGAAATTGGAATGCTAGAGATAATAATCTTTTGAGACATTAGAGAAAAAGACATTGAGATCTTTGAAATTCAGGAAAGAACTTGTTCCTTTTAGAGGGTAACCGTGATGGACCTAACCATCCATGATGGAAAGGCAAGTAGGTCAGGAAATGCCAGAAAGACAAAGCAGCCTCACAATGTAGTCTTAGTTACTGGATTACGACTCTCTCTCAGTAGAAACTTATCATCATCAACAAGCGGAGCGACATCAAAATCTATGAAGAAAGTTAAAGGTTTAGAAGCAACAATAGAAAAGAATAATTCAAAAATCAAATTTGAAGACTTAGTTACAAGAAGTTATAAGAGCAAATGATATAAGTTGTTGGAATTCATGATACCAAGACATCACAAGTTGCGAAGATCCAAGTTTTTAAAGTCCTTCTCTCATGGCCATGTGAATTTTTGTCTTGTAATTTTTGTTCAAAAAAAAAATCATCGTTACGTTCTTTTTGTTCTATAATTAGTTTTCTGTTCAATAAGGCCATAGAGAAGTAGAAATTTTTAATTCAAGCAAGAAATCGAAGAGAAGAGTTAATTTAATTGTCAAGGTTCTATGAGGTTCGATAGTTTATCATCAACAGTTGAAGACCAAAGAAGACGTTGTTTCTACTGAGCACTATGAGAGAGTCGAAGAAAGATACATTTTGGTTGCTTTGTTAGTCCGCTTTCTATCTGGCACAAGATCTTTCTAGCACTGGTTCAAGTCATCACACGTAATTAGTCCAACTGTGTAGTAGATGTCCCTCTCATCTTTATCTCTCTCCTAATCTTATCCAACTGTAAATCAGTGGATGCATCTTACAATGTTTATCTAGCTGTGTAGCGGATATCTCTTTATCTAGCAGTGTTGCGGATGTGTCTCCCCTTTGCTTTAGTCATCTTTAGAGCTGGCACCTTTAATTTCTCTGGCATTCTAGTTACTTGGATATAGGTTGAGAATACGTATGTCCTCATAGCTCTTTGGATACTTGTGACCAATTAGAAGTCATGGTTTTCTGGGTACACCTCTGTTAAACCCACCCGAGATTAACTCGGTTTTATTTTTCTAGATTAGATTTGCTCGAGGACTAGCAAATAATAGGTTTGGGGGTATTTGATAGACGCATTTATATTCTAATTTTTCCTCAATGTTTCGTATTGTTAGTACTCGTTTTCGTACTTATTATGGTGTTCTGTGTGTTTTTAGGTATTTTTTGGAAATAAATATTGTTGGAAAATTCGGCTCGAAAAGTTGCTCGGAGCACCCCCGGAGGACAGTTGCTATACGGACCCCCATTTTCGCTAACTGTCACCCACGGCTATATATAGCCCAATTCTGTCCACAACACCCATTTTTTGTCCACAACACCCATCTTCTTCATTTCAAAAATTAAGTTTTGGCGGGAAATATTTGGTTTCAATGGCAGAATTGGGGTTGCGAATTTGAGCTTGTTGCAGTGAGACTAAAGGGCTAGAATCAATTGGGTGAATTCCTAGGGTCTTAATAGGGATGGTAATGTTCTTTGACTCTGTTAAATTTGGCTGGATAATCATGGTTCGGCGAAAACAGGAAGAACATAATTGGCGGGAAAACTGAGTGTGAAACAACCAGAATTAGAGTTGGAGATTTTGCGCGATTCAGTGAGACTCAACGGCTAAAATTGATTGGGAAAACTTGTTAGAGCTTCACAGGCGTGGTATGGTTGATTATTTTGATCAATATTGGCTGAATCATCAAGATTGAGGGAGACAGAGAGTTACGGGTTTTGCTCAACAAAACCCGAGTGTTGCTGGAATCGGTTTTGGAGATCTCTGGAGTGATTCAATCACTCAATTGGATTGGTTTGGGCCTGTTACGCTTAGACAGAGTTGGTATAATCGTTACATTCATCTAAATTGGGCTGAATTATCCAAGAGAAGTAAGCAGAGCAACACGTATTCGAGAGAAGTATTTCACGGATTTTACCAAGCTTTGATGTTGTTTGCGTGTGCTTAGAAGGATCCAGCCACCAGTTAGATCGTGTCAGAGATAAACAAGGAGAGTTTTGCAGCTGTAGACGCGTGAAGAAAAAAAATCATGGAAGAAAATATTCGGAGTTTATTGCCTGCATGAGATGATTTTGGGGATTTTTCGGAGTTATTAGGGAAGATTCTCGCTGATGTGATTGTATATAGAGTGTGTTGGGGACTCAGAAAGGGGTTACGGAGTGATTGGGAGTAAGACAAAGCAAAGAATAGAGTGCATCCATCGTTGATTCATCAACAGGGAAGAAAGAAGGTGAATATAAGAATACAGTCATAGACCACAGTTTTTGGCTGTCATCTATTCTTCCCTTCCGTAACAGTATTTTTATAATAGTCAATACACCCTGTAACAGCTATAAACCGTTGCAAAACTCTATTTTCTTATATAATCATTTTGTAAGCACTTTGTAAGCAATGAAAAATAATTTTGAGTGTGTTTCCAACATGATAATGTGCTAATTCTCCCACAACCAAGGCAATGAGGAAGCTATTTACGCATGAATAATTGGTAATCTTTTATTTTCTCTAATTTATAATTTATAATTCACTCAATCACTGCTTTTGCAGAGTTTTTAATTGTTTGCATAATTTTCTTCATTAGTTGTGATTCAATTTGATAAGTTATACGTTGTTTAGATAATATATGCATAAGGGTTACTATTAATATTTGAGAATATGCCTGATTACATGTGAATTATGAAATAAGGGACTTAAAATATAATCAGAGTGTTGAGTTATTTACCATAATTTATTCATGTGTAATAGTGGAATCTGTGTCTTGGTTGTCTTTAATATCTTGAAATCAATCTTGTATTAAGTTTTCTCTTTTTTTAAGTTTTATTAAGTCTAGAATCTTTTGCCTTCACAAGCCTCAACGAACTTTTTACTACAACATTATTGAGATCACATCAATGACTGAGCGCACCGCACCCATACCCCATAGCTGAGATAGCAACATGCTACTACGAAAGCCACTGGCCGCATGATCCCGCTGCTGAAGGTCGACTTGGATTTCCCTGGTAATATCTACCTGCTTCGTATTTTCAATTTTATTTTTCGTCCGTCACCATCTAATGCATACCCCGCAACAATGTCACTGTTACGTGCTAAGCAGGGGACTTAATGATGATGGTAGTTTTTAGTTTAGGGAGAAAACTGTAAAAGTCTGTCTACCTGACCAGTCATCAGAAGTAGTAGACCTTGATATATCTATATTTCGCAAGGAATTTGGAGAATATATCAGAATCCGATGAGTGCATATGTCTCTCTTCACATTGTATTGAAACTCAAACTCCTAGATGAATTGTTCACTAGTATAGAGCCTATGAGTATTTAAGCTCCTAGTTGCATTACTCACTAATGCCGGAGCCTGCCTAGTGTTTTCCTATGCTATGTTCTCAGCTGAACTCTCAATTTGACATGACATGACGATCAATGTTCACTCGCAACAGAGTAGCGTAAGTCTCCCGAAGTGTCAATATTGAGACCTGCATGAAAACACTCACATAGGCTACATCACCCTCTGATAAAGATATCAGCGTGTTCACACACCTTTTAATTGAAAGTTAGCGCGATCGAACACGTTTAAATTCATTAAGGGAAATCCAGACTGTCCATGCCAGTCTTAAGAAACGATCACGGCCACATGATTTGGCCACGCAATTCAATAGGCCTATCCTACTCCTGGAGAAATTAGGCAATCATCAAGATGACCACCGGCGGGCCCACTAACGCCCTAGATGAACGCTTTTCATCTAGTACACCCGTAGCAAGTATCTCTGCAGCATTGTATTCGCCAATATTCTTTGTAACAATAGTGTTACTTATTTCCACAATGGGAGCATCATAGCCATTAACTACATATACCCATGATTGAAAATCACGCGATTGAATAAAAGTTCGCATAGCAATTTTCCACTATACGTAGTATGAGCCATCGAAGACTGGTGGTACGTTAATTGAGATAACACCTCTGTCCATAGATTCAGATCGATACAAATACAGACTTTTGAGGTCTTGAACGTGTTTGCCTGCTCTGACACCAATTGAAAATACGGGGGTCTAACAACCTCACCTAATATTTCGATTAGCAATCTATATGGACTAACTCTAATATACTTTTAAGAGAATCAACTAGACAGTCAGACTCAATCTTAATAAAAAGTATATCAAGGAGTTAATATCTCAATCTCTTGATTTACTCTATACTCAAGCAAATAGAAATCTGCGAGTCTTTATTAAATACAAGAGATATAAACTTGGATGGTACCAAAGACCAATATCCAAGGATTAATCAATTTCCAATCAACAACCAAAGGTTAGGTTTCACAATTAATCGATACAACGCACAACCTGTGATATTTCAATTATATAACAAAATATAATGCGGAATAGAAATAACACAGACACCAGAAGTTTTGTTGATGAGGAAACTGCAAATGCAGAAAACCCCCGGGACCTAGTCAAGATTGAACACCACACTGTATTAAGCCGCTACAGACAATACCCTACCACAAACTAACTTAGGTCTGGACTGTAGTTGAACCCCAATCAATCTCACACAAATTCAAGGTACAGTTGCGCTCCTTACGTCTCTGATCCCAGCAGGATGCTACGCACTTGGTTCCGTTAGCTGATCTCACCCACAACCAAGAGTTGACACTGTTGATGGTGGTTTTTAGCTTAGGGCGAAAAGTGTAAAAGTATGTCTACCTGACCCGGCATGAGAAATAGTAGACCTTGATATATCTATAATTCGTAAGGAATTTGGAGAATATATCAGAATCTGATGAGTGCCTATGTCTCTCTTCACATTATATTGAAACTCAAGATCCTAGATGAATTGTGCACTAGTATAGAGCCTAATGAGTATTTAATCTCCTAGTTGCATTACTCACTAATGTCGGAGCCTGCCTAGTGTTTTCCTATGCTATGTTCTCAGCTGAACTCTCAATATTGACATGACATGACGATTAATGTTCACTCGCAACGGAGTAGCGTAAGTCCCCTGAAGTGTCAATATTGAGACCTGCATGAAAACACTCACATAGGCTACATCACCCTCTGACAAAGAGATCAACGTGTTCACACACCTTTTAATTGAAAGTTAGCGCGATCGCGCTCGTTTAAATTCCTTAAGGGAAATCCAGACTGTCCATGCCAGTCTTAAGAAACGATCACGGCCACATGATTTGGCCATGCAATTCAATAGGCCTAGCCTACTCTTGGCGAAATTAGGCAATCATCACGATGACCAGCGGCGGGCCCACTAACGCCCTAGCCGAACGGTTTTCATCTATTACACCCGCAGCGCTTCGAACGATTAACCCTAATGTGGGTGATCGCGATATTGACAAAACAAGCTCAAACGAGCTAAGACCGGCAAAAACGGTCTCAAAACCCATCACATCCGTCCAACTTATCCGGCCTAGTTGGAACGGCTTAGATCGCATATCGAACGGTCAAAGAAGTGCTAGCGTGTTCGTTGGTGACCTGACTTCTCCCTTGGTCGATCGACCTACCCACGACAAGTTCAGGGAGTGCCAAAACGTTTGCCCAAACTAGAGCGAACGCGCCATTCCAAAACCCTAATATAGGTTGCGACATGAGATAACTATCACAAATCAATCCTGACCACCCATCTTCGCCAGCCGAGTTAAGTGACTTAGATCTAATTTTAGACGATCAAAGAGGCGCCAACATGATCGCCGGAGGCTCACCTCTATCCCCAGCTGATCGAATTACATGCGATGGTCCAGAAGCACGTCGAATTGCTTGCCCAAAATAGGGCGATCGTGCACTTATAAAACCCTAAATTGAATAAGCGGCGCTATACAACTGCCGCAAATCGATCACGGCCGTCCATCTTCGCCAGCCTGGTCGGACGTCCTAGATCTAATTTTAGGAGGCCAACGAGATGCTTGCACACTCACCAGCAACCCATTTGTGCGTGTACCTAATCGGCCTATCTAAATCAGTGGAAAATGCCATGAATCGTTTGGCCTAATGGTAGGGTGGCTGCACAGCTTCAAACCCTAAAATACAATCAACGACAGCGTACAACTGCCGCAAATCATCTCGTCCATCCAACTTTGCTAGCCTAGTTGGATGGTGTAGATTTATTTTCAGAAAACCAACAGGGTAACATTGTAATCATCGGACACCCCCCCTTCATAGAGAACGATCGACCAAGCAATAGCTCGTCTCTAGAGCTACTAAACAATCACCCAAAGGTGGTCGGTCATGCTACCTTTTTAAGACGCTCAATCCTCGACTGATTCAATCGAGCTCTAAAACAATGATGCTTCTTGCACATCGATTATTTTTAGCTGCTTGTTTAAATGTGATGCTTCATACACATTGATTATAAGCGATGCGTCATAAATATTAGTTTCACAAATAATTTATTATTTGACCTAAAAGCACTGTGTGCTGCTTTCAGCAACGAGTCTCACGACTCGACCCACTTACTCGAGACATCAAACATGTCACAAACTGGGGGATGCTCACTGGGTATTGATCTGGCGGTTTACAGCGTGCGGCGTGCAACGCTCCCATTACGAGAACGTGTCAGAGAAGAGCGGGCGGTTAACATCAATGAGATAGTGGGTGAAAGCGTGACCAGTTTCCCCTCATAGTGGAAACGTGGTGATCACCGCTTTTTATGTAGTTGCAGGAAATCCTACACTACACCCCTCATATGATTTCATTAACACTCAACTCATTTTAGATTAACAATCTTAATTTTATTGATGGATCTTTGAACAATCTTACAAGAAAAGATAAAGGAATCAAGAATAACCACTACTCTAGATTTTCTCTCTCCTATTTACTTGTTTCTTACCCAAAAAAGATCTCCCTCCTTCCTTTACAATTGAACGACTATTTATAGGGAAGTACCTAGTGGATGACAGCTAATCTATCCTTTATTTTCGGATATGTCTCGCGACATTCTCGCAACCTTACAAATGTTACTCTCGCAAACTCTCTTATTTTCGCAGAATCATTACATTTTCTCATGATTTTAGCTGACGTCTTTTATTATGTCACTTTTAAAATTGTTATGCGATGCTGTTGTGTTGTCTTATTGATAATTTCGCTAAGGCATTATTGCTGCGAGATTCTGATCCTACATCTTGCCTTTTCTCATATCTTCTCTGCAAAGTAGAGAATGATGTGAGAAATGCCGCAGCTGTTCATCTCTTCATATTCTGCATTTATCACGCGTATTCTTTCTTCCATCTGTTTCTCGACACGTCTTCTGTAACCGCTGCTTTTCAACCGCTCATGTCTTTTCTTCTTAATGGTATTTTTTTCTTCGAGTAAAAAATCTTCTTTATATATTCTTCTTACTCTTCTTTCCATTTTCTTTTTACTTTCTCTTCTCTTTTTATTCTCTCATCTCTGCAACTCTTTGTTCTTCCGTAAGTTCGCTACTGTAATCTTCCTTCTTCAATCTTCTTACTTTTTATTCATTCCCATACTCTATTCAAATATGCCTCCAAGTGGCCATAAACATGAGAAAAACTTAAAAGACGTCCAAAAAGATCTTGCAGAGAAAGGTTTCACACTTTCTACCATTCCTGGTGAAAGTGCCAAGTCAATTCTTTCTATCAAACTTTTTCTGATCAATATTGTGATGATCAATCAATCATAATTTCGCTAGGTCAATTCTCGCAGGTCTCCCCATTCCTCTTTATGACCCAGTATTCCTCTGTTCTATGAAATTCTCGCTCACTCGGGATTTTCGCGAGCTATCTTCCATTGAGTGGGGATTGCATCCGTCTGATGCTAGAGTTCGCTAACCGTGGTGCTGGTAAAGGATCTCTGTACTCCAAAGAACTTAGGGATCCTAAATTCGCAGACTTGGAGATAATTGCTGAGAAATACACAGTAGCGAGTTTCTTTGAAAATTATGAATTGATCTCCATGAAGAAAGAGAATACTCGCTGGGGTATTCGTTTGAAAAGGAAAGATAACATTGATGAAGCTAAAATACTCATGCAAGACATTGATTGGCATTCTGGTAAGAACACAACTCCTCGCCAATCCAAAGATGATAAATGGTGTGTTTTTCCCTTGATGCTAAAGGACCTTACATTGCTGGGTCAAATGTTCTTCCTGAGAATCTCGCTACTATCAACCTTGGGTATTCTCTTGGCCCGAGAAGGAGAAAGAGGTATGTTTCTTCCAGTTTGCTCATTATTCTTTATTTATTTTATTCTTTTGTTCGCTGACTCTTGCGAATTCTACAGATCAAAAACTGAAAGATAGTATAACAGGACTGGGAAGACTAGTACCTTGTTATCTTCGCTCATACACAGATGAGGTAAGAAATATCTCTTATGATTTTAAACAGTATACTGTTGCCTCCATTTCTTATTTCTTTGTGTGTGAAGATTATTGCTGAAATAGAAGAACCTGCCAATGTTGCGAAGACTGGTGATAAAGGCAAAGGTGCTCTTCGCAGGGAAAAACCAACTGCTCCTCCTTCAAAGAAGAAAAAATCCGTTTTCTTCTCCTTCAAATATTCCTTCTCATGAAAACTCCGAGAGTGAAGGATGATGAGGATAATGATGACCTTCGCAATGAAGATTCTCCATCTGAATCTTCTATGGCTAAGCTCTCTGGCCTCTTTTCTGATTTTTGCAAGGAATGGGAGATACAATTCGCTAAACCTGCAAAGCTCTCGCTACAATTTGCGATGTTCCTTTATGGATGGTGATATATTCTCTTCGTGGAGTTTCTAGATCAGTGACTCCCAATTTCCTGCATTCTCTTAATAGTCTGGTATACTTTCATCCTTTTACTTCTTCATTGTTGTAACTCAAAATCTCTTTCTATTAATACTTTTTATATTTTCTCGCAGGCTGGAAAAGCTTCTTTCGCTGTTGCCTCAGATCTAGAGAGGAGACGCGAAAATCTTGAAAAGAAGAATCTTCAATTTCGTACAAAGAATGAGAACTGGAAGCTGAAGTCAAATGTCTTCGCGAGAAAAACACAACTAGAAATTGATTCTTCTTCGTATAAGAACAAAATCTCTAGTCTTCAGCAAGCTAATAATCACTCTGGTATGTTACTTTTCTCCTTTCCCTTCATTCATTCATCCTGTTGTTTTATCTTATTTAATGATCCTTTTTGCAGACATTTATGGTCTTTCTGATGAAGCTACCATTCTTCGTTCATTTCCTAATGCCTTGGATAATGATACCCTTCTTGAGCGTCTTAATAAATCTTTAAATAGTTTCTCAAATGATAATTTCATCTCTTTCTCTGAATGAACTAGATCCAAATTTCGCCTCTTAGAAATTGACCATAGATCTAGTTTAGGCTTAGCCAACCGATTTAAGCGTCTCCTTCTTAATTCTAAAGAGAAAATCAATGAGTTGAGAACCAAAATTAGCGGTCTCATAGATGATAAGGATCGCATCTCTGATCAAGGTGCTAAGGCTTTGGAAATTCCAAGAGACTCTTCTTGAAGTTCAACTTGAACGAGATGAAGCTAACCGCAAGAACATCGAGCTCTGCGAAAGAGAAAACCAAATTCGTTCTCGTCTTCTTATAAGTAATGAGGATGAATTTGCTTGGGCTGCGAAAATCTTAGATGATGCCAGAAAAGATTTAGGTGTAAATGTTAGTCTCCAAGTTGAGCATACAGCCTTGATTAGAGATATGATTTCTGACAGAGAAGGTTATTAACTGTCTTCTTTACTAATCTTTTGTTTCTTATGAATTTTCATCAAGTTATAATTGATTGTCTTTTGCTCGCAGATTCTGAAAGTAGATATCGTGAAAAGATTGAGGAACTTGAAGCTGAAAAAGAGGAACTCGCAAAGAATCTTTCTTCTCGCAACGACAAGTATTCTAGATTAAAGAATCAAATCAAGATCACTGTTGCGAATTTTAAGAATGATGCTATGCATTTTCGCAATCAAACTATCCAAATGGTTTGTGATGACCATAGTATCCTCATTCTGATTATCCTTGTCTCTTGGAGAGATCCCAAAGAATATTCCCAGTCTGATTATTTCTGATAGCGAAGCTGATGATGAAGAATCTGATGGTGATGAATTCTGATGGAGATGAAAGTTCTGACGCAGACGAAGAAGGGAACAAGTCTGATGAAGATGATGAAGGATCAACTAAGAAGTAGTCTTTGTTTCTTTCTTTGATCTTCTGTAATACTTGTACATTTATTCCTTCTTACTGTATATTTGTGAATTCTTTTGGTTCCCCATATTCCTTAATATATGAATTTCTTTCATTTTGACCTGCATTCATTAAAACAATTCTTCCTTGCAATACAGGTAATCAATATAATCATTAATTTTTTGAATTTTTGTGTAAATCTATCATATGGAGATAAATAACTTTCTAATTTCATTCATTCCCATACTTGCCTCTGTTATTTGTATCCAAATGAGAGATTTTGCAGATTTTTCTTATTTTGTGCCTCAACTTTGCAGTTGTTTATGTATAATTTCGCAATCATATGCGAAGTGAATTTTGATTCTTTTCAAAATCTCATTCTTGTGTGGTCTTATTTTGCCTTCCTAATTAAAGGTCTTATTATGCCACCTCTTATCATTGCGACAAAATCGCAGGACGTTCTTGCACTTTCATGCAAAAACCCATTGATCTTGCCTTAACTTTTTCTTTTGTATTATGGCCTCTTCAGGAATGTTGCGACAATATGACAGGCCTAAATATTCTTGCGAAAATAAAGCCCCATGACATTGCCGTCTTGCGACGAAATCGCAGGACGTCTTCGCACTTTCATGCGAAAACCCATTGATCTCGTCTTATTTTTCTTTTGTATTATTGCCTCTTCAGGATTGTTGCACAAATATGACAAGCCTTAATACCCTTGCGATAAAAAGCCTCATGACATTTGCGTCTTAAGACACTTATCAGCTCCCTAATGGAGGGTGCCGCCCTTATCTCCCCCTGGTTGCCCCTTCAAGGAGGCGTACTTCTACCATACAAGGTTAGCTCCTCCCATCCGGTCTTAACAACAACCAGTTGTTTTCGCAGCCTCTTATCCCTTTTACCTATAGGGCTTATGGTTACGAGACTGCACCCTAAGTGGGGTTTTCTTCGGGCCGAGTGCAGTATAAGCCAAGACTTGTCAAGAATGGCAAGGTACGCTTCAAACGCCCCTGGCACTCTTGACTCAACCGTGTACCTCGGCGCCTTGATCAGATTCTGCACTCCTTGGGAGAGTCCTTATTACCTTAGTCGCCCAACCTAAGTCATATGCTTAAGCTGAGAATCCAAGGTGCCTCTCCCGGATGGGCTTTATTGACCCCAAATCTCCATGACTCAGGTTCCGGTGGCGGTGTAGCCTTTCCCTGAGCCATGCAACAGGTACCCCCTTATATGACGTACTTTAGGTCTTACATTTGCCTCTTGCGAAATTGTATTCGCGAACTAGGGTGTACGCCATAAAGGTTCGCCCCTTTCTCTTTTGTCATTGTTCTCTGATTGTCTTCTGTAAAATTCATTATCTCTGCGAGATTCTCGCACATCATCATATCGTATTTGCATTTCGCAATCTCAATTTTGTCATTCAATAAAATGTATTTTTGAGAATTTTACTTATTGCGAGAGTGTCGCAACAATTAATCATTCATACATTTCTATTTTATTACCTTTGCCATCCTCTGCTTCTTTGTTATTTTCTGCTACTGCTTCCTTGGTAGTGGTATGTTCATCATTTTTATTCTGAGCTAGCATTAGTTTCGCAACATCTCTTCTTCTTTTCTTTCGATTGCATCCACCATCAACCTCTCACTTCTTTGTGTCTCTTTGATTTTGTGTCGCCAATTTTCCTTCTTGTTTGCTCTTCCTTCGCAAGATTCTATCTCAGTTTCGTAACACCTCTTTCCTTCAACCCAATCTCCCTTTATGATTCCTACACCGCTGGGGTGAGGGAATTTGATGCACTGGTGGAAAGTTGAAGCTACACCTAGAATCCCATGTAGCCAAGGTCGACCAATTAATGCATTGTAGGGTGATTCTACATCAACGACACAGAATAGGATTTCAGAAGATATTCCCTTCAATGGAATTCGCATAGTAACCTCCCCTTTAGGCTTGTTAGCAGTACCATTAAAACCATATATCTTATACGTTGATGGTATAATATCATCATCTCTTCCTCCCATAGTTTTATAAGTATGATAAAATAAGATGTTCACAGAGCTTCCAGTATCGATTAGAATTCTATTAATTGCCCATGAATCTTCAGCTTCATCATCCTCATCTTCTTTCGGTTTTGGATTAATTTCTAATTTTACTACCAATGGATAATCATGTACCTCTTCACCTTCTGGGATTTCTTTTGCGGTAAAAGAAATGATTTGTTTCTGTCATTCCTTTAGTGGAGAGATTTTTGCAATATTCATAACTTCTCTTCCATCATTATCTCTTGCGAACACTCTACTTAAAACATTGTCATGAAAATATTCAATTGTCTTGTATGAATGTACGATAGAGTGACAGAATAGATTCTTTGCTTTTGCACCAACTTCTATGAAGAATGTTTCCTTCTTTTTCATCGTGTTTACTTTGTGATGCTCTGGTGGTGGTGGAAATGGTTGAGATTGTGGTGTCCTACCAAAAACTGGTTTAGTTTTCCTTGATCTATCATTCTCAGAATAATTCTTTTTACATTTCTGCAATCATTTGTTGTATGTCCATGAAAATGATGATAAGAACAAAACTCATGACTTTTGTGGTTTGGAGGTGGTTTCGTTCCCACGTTCCATGGTGTTGGTATATTCTCCATTAAAATTATAGCTTCCCATATTTTCTCCACACTTGCATTTAGAGGTGGCATCTTGATTTCTTCCCATACTACCTTGTGACCTCCTTGTCCCCTATTATAGTTTTGTCTTTGACCTCCATAAGTTTCTTGTGGTTGATCGAGTCTTTGAATCTTGTTATTTCCACCACGATTGTAGAAATTTCTTTCTCCTTCATACTCCTCTTGATCTCGGCTTCCCATAGCCACCAGTTTCTGTTGATTGTTACATGTCACCTTCTCTTGTTGTACTTGCGAAGTATTCGCTACTGTGTTTATTAGCTTGGGTAATAAGCTTGCATTCGCTGTTTGTGAACTAGTGTTCGCAACTGGGTATGATTCCATTTCATTTTGCCTTTCCTCCAGAGCAATATATTCTTCTTGAAGTTCTCGCAATTCAGTCATTGTGATCGTATTCTTGACTCTGAAAATTTGGACATACAATAGGTTGGTTGCAAACATAGCATTGATAAATGATAATATAAGATATCTCTCATCTACACGGCCAGCCATTTCGCTACACATAGTCCTCCATCTTTTAGTTAGGTACTTCAAATTTTCACCAATCCTTTGTTTTAATCCAAACACGTCTTCAATACCAGGTCGCGAAGAATTATTACTTATATATGCCCCCAGGAATGTAGTCTGCAAATGATTGAAGGATGTTATTGTATTCTTTGGTAGACCTTCGAACCATTTTAACGCCTCCCCTGTTAAGCTGGATGCGAAATACTTGCATAATACAGCATCATGATTTTCCCATTGCAACATGCACCTCACGTAGGCTTTAATGTGTTGAATTGCACAAGTTGTTCCATCAAAAATGCTGGTTAATGCGGGCAAATTGCATTTCAGTGGTATTCCTCCTAATTGTACTTCCCTTGTAAATGGAGTTTTCGCAGCTTCTTCTATAGCTTCATCCAATTGTCTTCTGCCTACTTCTCCTCGAATATTTAGCATTCCTCTCATTTATTCTAACTCTTTCAAGATTTGTTTATTTACACCTGAATTTTGATCCATTGGTTTTTTTAATTTCGCCTCTCTTCTTCTGCGTTCATGTCTTTCTTCTCTCGCGAAATTTTGCATTTATTCTTCATTATCCTCATCTCGTCTTCTTCTGCGAGTCTCTTCTTCATCTCTATCTTGAACTCGCATATGATTATGTCTCTCATTTTCCCCTTCATAATTTTCTTCATTTATTATTAATTCCATTCACTGTCTTTCAGCCATCCTCTGTATTCTATCATATTCTTCATTGATATTACCATTATTTCGGTTTTGTGTGTGTCTTCTTTCTCGATTGTCGTGATTGTTCTGGCGAATTGTCTCTTGAAGCTCTTGTTCTTCCACTTCCGCTCTCAATATTTCACGTTCGCAAATTAAACGTGCTTGTTCAGCATAATGTCTTTCAATTTATTCTTCAATCTTCTGTTGATTTCTTTGAGTTTCTCTTTCATGTAAAATTCTCCTTCCTTCCTCTGGATTTCCTTCTCCATCTTGATCATTTCGTCCCTGACGTTGTCCATTCTCTTGATTTCTACCATTTTGCCTATCATCAAAAGTTTCATTTTGTGGAACATAACGATCATCAGCTCTTTCTCTATTTTCGCGATATTCTTCATTAGGATTTGATATTTCTTCTTGAATATTGTTTCCAGCATTAATTGTGGGTGAGTTTCGCCTCGTCTCTCTTCTAGTCGATCTTGAATATGATTTCGTATACTTCTCGATCTTCTACTCTGTAATCTCATATTTTCCATCCTCAATTCGTGATTTTGCCTTGTTAGATTTGCACGTTCTTCTGCCTCAGCTCTTCTTTCTTCATGTATTCTTCGTCTCAACGTTTCTAACGCTCCAATTTCCTTATCTCCATGAATTATTCCTTCATCTGCTTCTTGATTTCTCTCTACCTGTCTATGGTTTCTGTTTTGCTGCTCTTCTTCTACTTCTTCTGCGGAATTTGATTGCCAAGTGTGTATACTCACCCTATCATAATCTATATTCCTTCCTTGTACTAGTGTTTGTTGAATTGGTGTTTGAATTTGATTTTCTCCATTATTTCTCATTCTAGTAGATTCTCCCATTTCACTTCTTTCTCTTCCTGCAATTCTCTTTCTTCTTCTAACAGTAGTTGGTTGTTCTGATGTATTTCTTCTCCTAGCCTTTTCTTCAATGTTAACGAGTTGCAAGAAATTATGTAAAATTCTCAATCAATCACTCCAAATCTTCACAAATCTCAATATTAATCTTCAATTTTTTCTAGAATAATCTTCGATGCGTCCCTGTTTCTAGCGCCATTATGTAGTTGCAGGAAATCCTACACTACACCCCTCATATGATTTCATTAACTCTCAACTCACTTTAAATTAACAATCTTAATTTTATTGATGAATCTTTGAACAATCTTACAAGAAAAGATAAAGGAATCAAGAATAACCACTGCTTTAGATTTTCTCTCTCCTATTTACTTGTTTCTTACCCAAAAATGATCTCTCTCCTTCCTTTACAATTGAACGACTATTTATAGGGAAGTACCTAGTGGATGACAACTAATCTTTCCTTTATTTTCAGATATGTCTCGTGACATTCTCGCAACCTTACAAATGTTACTCTCTCAAACTCTCTTATTTTCGCAGAATCATTACATTTTTCTCATGATTTTAGCTGACATCTTTTATTATGTCACTTCTAAAATTGTTCTGCGACGCTGTTGTGTTGTCTTATTGATAATTTCGCTGAGGCATTATTTCTGCGAGATTCTGATCCTACATTTTACACAACTCCACTTCTCCACTGCCTAATCACTTCCACTTCCTACGAGATCAGGGTGCTCGAACATGACTTGTATAAATAGGATTTCAACCTATTTCGACAAGAAAAGGGAGGACAAGTGTTATTAACACAAGTATCCAGAAACCATTTTCTGATACAAGTCATAAAACAGCTACACCTTCATAATTCAACATTCTGATCTCAAACACCTTCTTCGCTTCCCTCCCTAAGATCAACCCCTTCTCTTTCACTTTGTGACCAAATTGAATCTGGAACGACCATTTCTTGGTTTAGGCCAGAGTCTTACAGATTGATCTATCGAATCTAAAAGTACTCCCGTGCAGTGCATTGTTTAGGGTTTAAATTCGTTTCTCATCAACACACCCAAATTTACCAAAAACAGCATAACCAAATTTTACCCCAAAACAGCTATGACCCAAAGCCGAAGACTTGAATAAACAAATATGTATCACACAGAAAAGTCTACGGTAATAGATAAATCTGTCTCCCACAAATAAACCTACGAGTTTTGTTCCGTCTTTTGATAAAATCAAGGTGAACAGGAACTAATCGATAACCCGGACTTATATTCCCGAAGAACATCCTAGAATTATCAATCACCTCACAATAATCTTAATCGTATGGTAGCGAAACAAGATATTGCGGAATCACAAACGATGAGACGAAGATATTTGTGATTACTTTTTATCTTGCCATATCATAGATATAATCTCAAGTCAATCTTTCAATTGAACTCGTACGATAGAAAATGGCAAGATCAGATCGCTCAACTACAAGAGAAGTAGTTTCGTCTGGCTTCACAATCCCAGTGAAGTCTTTAAGTCGTTAACCTACAAGGTCTCGAGAAGAACCTAAGGTTAAAGGAGAATCGACTCTAGCTAAACCAACTAGTATCACACAGGAGGTGTGGGGATTAGTTTTTCCAGTTGCTAGAGTTCTCTTTTATATAGTTTTCAAATCAAGGTTTGCAATCAATGTTAGCTTAGTAACAAAGCATTCAATATTCACCGTTAAATGAAAACCTGATTAGATATAAGCTAATATCTTTCAACCGTTAGATCGAAACTTAGATTTTCATACACAAATGAAATGTATTTCATTTAGGTTTGAGTAACCGTACCTAAACATGTACACTTAGTTGGTTCACAAATAGTTAACCAATGGTTAGCCATATGAGTACTTTCATATTAACCGTATTCATCTTCTTCATAACTAGTTCAAATGACTTCAAAAGAACTAGTTGAAGAGTTGTTTAATTGCTTAGGTCTTTATACATAGACACAATTGAAACAAAATCGGTTTGATTCATTTGAATCAATTCATGAACAATATAGCCACGGTTTGTAAAGATTGCACTCCTTATAATTTATTGTTTAAGTTCATGAACTACCGATTTGAGAAAATAACCAGCTTGGGTACGTGTACGGGTATGCGTACCTTAGTAACCGGATTGAGTTGGTTTTGGTTTCCAAACTCAGCAGAATGTTTCGGGTAGAAAAGTTCCGCCAGTACGCGTACCTAAGTTGACTGGTTTACTAGTTTGTAAACTACAAACTCAGCAGAACTTTTCGGGAGGAAAAGTTCCGCCAGTGCGCGTACAGGTACCCAACCGGTATCCTTTACCAATTCCGTATGCACACATATGCACACACTTGGTTTCCGGTACATGGATTTATACACTAACGTGCGAACACATTATATATGCTTATATCCATAGATGGTTACATAATATGCGCTCTCCATTTCAATCATTGAAACATTCTTCTATAATGTTATAATAGTTGTTATTCACAACTATCGTCATCAAAGTAATTTACAAGAGATTGAAACGTCATCATTACTTTCGTCATGGGTAAAGATGAAAATGGTTAAAGCGAAAGCTTACTAACACATATTTCGAGAAATAGATAGGCGAGATAAACTCGTCTTCAAATAGCAAATGTGTATGTCGGAAAACTATCATACTTATACGACTTTTGTCTCAAGGGTAGGAGAGAGAGTAGATAGACTTTTGAGTGATAGATAAGTTCAAGTCTCCACATATCTTTTAGTCGGATGAAGTTCCACTGGTTCCTTGAGTAGTTCTTCATCTTCGTAAGATGATCGTCATGGAGTCTGGAGCTCAACTACACTTAACTATCCTAGTCCGAGACTTAGCTATAAGTAGACTAAAAATCAAGACATATAGTTTTGACAACTAAATTTGACAAACAAGCTTGAGATAGTAACGCTTCCGAGTTCGACCGAGCAATGCTCTAACAAAAACTAATTTGTTGAGAGTTAATCCTTGCTTCAGAGTTTGCAAGTTTCTCTTCCAACAAAAAGTACTTTTAATAAAGATTATCACATTCAAGTGACTTCATACGTAGGTTTTCCTCAGAATCCTTGAGGATCGATTCGTAAGAACGATTCGAAACATAAACACTTGCGTAACATCTTCTCAATTTCTTGTTTGTACGACAGAGATTAGTCAGAAAAGGTGTGACATGAGAAGTTGTCATCTTTTTCTTTCCTAACGAATTCAAAAGCTTAACATACTCTGAGACTTCCTCATCAACATTCCTATCAATATATGAATCACCTTCATAAGAAAGTTCATCCAACTGTTCTTCTAGGCGTGTTTCCCATACTTCAACATGTTCTACATTAAGAGAATGTTTAGATACTGACCTAGATGTGACAGTTCTCTCATGTGAATCCAAGCTTCATCTGGTAATTTATGAACTGGTACGTTATTAGAGATAGACTCGTCCACAAAAATCATATTGCTTCAAACACAGACTTATGAGGTCTTAGCGTGTTTGCCTGCTCTGATACCAATTGAAAAAGCGGGGGTCTAACAACCTCACCCAATATTTCGTTTAGGCAATCTGTATGGACAAACTCCAATATAATTCCAAGATAATCCACTAGACAGTCAGACTCAAAATGGAAATTTATCCAAGAGTTGCATCTCCGTTTCACAACGTAATCAACAAATCAAATAGATAGAAATCTGTGAGCCTGATTTTTATGTGAAACAACTTGAACGGTACCAAAAAAAGGTTAGATTATCTAATTGATTGAACTACGCACAACCTGTGATATTTCAATTATATAAACAACTATAATGCGGAAAAGAAATAACACAAACACTAGAAATTTTGTTAACGAGGAAACCGCAAATGCAGAAAAACCCCGGGACCTAGTCCAGATTTGAACACCACATTGTATTAAGCCGCTACAGACACTAGCCTACTCCAAGTTAACTTCGGACTAGAATGTAGTTGAGCCATAACCAATCTCACACTGATCAAGGTACAGTCGCGTTCCTTACGCCTCTGAATCCCAGCAGGACTTTGCGCACTTGATTCCCTTAGATGATCTCACCCACAACTAAGAGTTGCTACAACCCAAAGTCGAAGACTTGATAAACTAATATGTCTCACACAGAAAAGTCTATTGAATAGATAAATCTATCTCCCACAGAAATACCTAGAAGTTTTGTTCCGTCTTTTGATAAATCAAGGTGAACAGGAACTAATTGGTAACCCGGACTTATATTCCCGAAGAACAGCCTAGTAATATCAATCACCTCACAATAATCTTAATCGTATGGTAGCGAAACAAGCTATTGTGGAATCACAAACGATGAGACGAAGATGTTTGTGACTATTGTTTATCTTGCCTATCGTAGATTAAATCTCGAGCAAATATTAAAGACGATAGTACTCAATACAATAAAAAACAGCAAGTTCAGAACATGCAACTACATAGAAAATAGTTGGGTCTGGCTTGACAATCCCAATGAAGTCTTCAAGTCGTTAACCTACAGGATTTTGGAAAAAACCTAAGGTTAAAGGAGAATCGACTCTAGTCGCAACTAGTATCACACAAGAGGTGTGGGGATTAGGTTTCCCAGTTGCTAGAGTTCTCCCTTATATAGTCTTCAAATCAGGGTTTGCAATCAATGTTACCTTGGTAACAAAGCATTCAATATTCACTGTTAGATGAAAACCTGATTAGACTCAAGCTAATATCTTTCAACCGTTAGATCGAACTTAGCTTGTTACACACAAATGAAAAGTAACTTCATTTAGATATGAGTGACGTACCTAAACGTGTGCATCTTGTTGGTTCAACGATAGTTAACCGAAGTTATCCATATGAACACTTTAATATCAACCATATTCATCTTAACCATAACTAGTTCAAATGACTCAAATGAAACTAGTTCTAGAGTTGTTCAATTGTTTATATTCTCATAGAAGTATACAAGAAACAATTGAAGCAAAATCGATTTTGATTCACTCGAATCAATTCATGAACATTATATCCACGGTTTGCAAAAGATTGCAGTCCTTAATATATAGATGTATTAGTTCATGAACAAACCGATTTTAGAACACAACCTACTCAAGTATGCAAATGGGTACGCATAACTAAGTGGCCGAACTAAGTTTGGGTTCGCCAGTATGCGAACGGGTACGCATACCTTCCAATCTCAGTTGAATTTTCGGACATGAACATTACGCCGATACGCATACGGTATGCATACTAAGTTCCCGGGCTTTCATTAAACCAACCAGTACGCATACGGGTATGCATACCACGGTTCCCAGACTTGGAATTACTTGCAACAGTTAGCATACAAGTACGCATATTGTGTTATATCCAATCATGGTTAATAGTTCTAAACTCTCATTTCAATCATTGAAACATTCTTAGAAGACGACAATAGCTGTCTCACACAAACTATTAGCTTCAAAGCAATTTTCAAGTGATCGAATGATCGATACGAAACATTCCGAGTCTACACCAAATGACTGTCTCACACAAATCGTGTAAGATGTTACCAGGCGATTTTCACATGGTCATCTTTTGACTTTCGTCAAGAATATAAGATGAACTTGGTTAAAGCGAAAGCTTACCAACACATATTTCAAATGTGTATAATCGAAGTCTATGTAGCTATAACACTTTTGTCTCAAATAGGAGATAGAGTAGATATAATTTTGAGTGATAGATGAGTTCAAGGCTCCACATACCTTTTGTTGATGAAGTTCCAAAAGCTCCCCTTAGTAGTTCTTCGTCTTCAATTGATGAACGCAGTGAAGTTTAATGCTCAACTACACTTTTTATCCTAATCCGCGACTTAGCTATAAGTAGACTAGAAATCAAGACTTATAGTTTTGGCAACTAAACTTGAGAAACAAGCTTGAGATAGCAACGCTTGCGAGTTCGACCGAGCAGTGCTCTAAAAAATGTTAGATTTAAGTTTGGGGATAAGGGAGAAACCTTTTAGTAGCGTTATAAACTCCAAGGCTTAGAAACTTGTGCCAATTTAGGATGGCACTAACCAATCTAAGTGGATAGAAAAATCTTGGTTGTAGGAGTTGAGGAACCCAATATTAGAGTCTATTCATAAAAGGATAGAATTAAGGTGTTAGAAATAACATGGTAGTTTCACCGTATCTCGGAATCGTCTTATTACTTTCCGTTTTTATTTTTGCAAACTTTTTGTTTCTCTAAGTGATTTGGTGGTACACCATGAAAAGGCGACGGTACCCAAATATACCTCAAGCTAAAACTTTTCCTACCTATAAGTCCTTTCTCCGAAAGTGATTGTCTATGTACTGAGTCGAGACAATGCAACTAATCGGTTCACACTTCGTGTGATCGTATATGAATACAAGATAGAGACAATACAACAACGAAGTATGTTTACTTGATAAAAAGGTTCGGACTTAACCAAACACAATAGGATTGATTATCAAGTAAATAGGAATTAACATTTGTGTGATTTACTTTAATTATAATAAAACAATTATAATGCGGAACTATAAAGTAAAAGTAAATAGGAATTAACATTTGTGTGATTTACTTTAATGATAATAAAACAATTGTAATACGGAAATATAAAGTAAATGACACAGCAAGATTTTGTTAACGAGGAAACCGCAAATGTAGAAAAACCTCGGGGCCTTGTCCAGAATTGAATACTCTTAGGATTAAGCCGCTACACAAAATTAAACCAACTTAGTATAGTTGAAAGAAAGCAACTAAACCTATAGTTCACCTAGTTCCGTCTGTATTCCCACACCTCCGACCTATGAATAAGTCACGTACTTGGAACAATTCCTTTGGTACAGTAAAGGAACAACAAATCTGTTTGGTATCAACTCTCTTCAACCAAGTGATGTGAGTTCGACAAAGGCTCTTCTGTTTATCTCAATAAACTCCTTCGTCAGGTTCTTAGATCTATCTTATTCTCAACTACCGAAGTAATTGTTAAGATTTTGCAATCAATACTTTTAATCACAAATAATTGTATTGATGTCGGTCTACACAACTAATCAATCCAGTCTACCACAAGGATAAACCGATTATAGTTGGATCCACTTATACCAAAACAAGTATTGTGCACACCAAAGATTATGAACCCCAAATCAGAAATCTTCAATATCTTCTTTGTTTTCAAATCTTCTTAGATCTTCAATAAACACCTGCACACAAAAACTTGAATCTCTTGTGAGGAGTCTGTTAACAATGGATTATCACAAGATCGTCCTTAGCACTAACAACAGTCTAAAGATCCCTGTCGAAACTTCGATCTAGTGAGTGAATCTTATATCAGAAGAGAAGATTCTCAAGCGTAAACAAATTAGGTGCAATCAAAGTTCAACCACCGTTAGTCAATCAAATCAATCGAAAACACAGATAAACCGCAATTATCTAGTTTCCCACCAACGGTACTAATCAAGCGACTCTTAAAATGAGTTTTGATTCACTAAAATATGACAACCAAACTTGACATACCAACGCTTGGTGGGTTCAACCGAGCTGTGCTCTAACAATCTCTCCCTTTGTCAATTTTAGTGACAAAACTCTTACAATCATATGGATAAACAAATTACAAGAATTCATTACACATACGCTTGATTCCTGATAGACGCATTTATGTGTCTATTTTGTTCTCAATATTTTGTATTGTTAGATGATAGACGCATTTATGTGTCTAATATGTCTCTATTGTATGTATTGTTAGTGATCAATTTTGTATTTATTGTGTTCTTTTATGTCTTTGTAGGAACTTTTAGAGAAATAAGCCCTTGCGGAGAAATGGGCTCAAAAAGCAGTGTTTTACACCCCGGAGAAATGTATCGTAGGCACCCCAGAAATGCACCGGAAGCATCCCAGAAATGTCCCGGAGGAACCCATAAAAATTACTATTTCCACCTAATTGCTATTCGCACCCAAGCTCTGGTTAAGAGGCATCCATCTTCTCTTAAAATTCAAAAACAGCTTTTTGGCGGGAAAAATATATTCTCAACTGTCAGAGTTTCAATCAACAAAATGAAGGTGTTTTAGGGAGATTCAATCGCTCAAACTTGGTAGGAAGATGTGATATGGCATGAGGAACACATTATGGGCAGTGGGTTCGATCAGAAGTGGCTGGAAAACGCGTGATGATCCTTGAGCCCAAAACAGAGCAGTGCACTGTAACACGAGCAAAAATGGAGTTCTTGTGTGCATGGAAGAGTCCTACTAGCGTTGGAAGAGTGTTGAGGCATGGAGAAGACATTTGGGAGCGTGCAGGATCAAAGTTAACGCGTGCATGGGATTAAAAATGGAAATTTTCGTTATTATTGGCAGCCGAGAATATTTGGATTAAATGGAGAATATATGCAATCAATGGTCGGACTTTTGGCTCCAATTGACTATAAATACAAGGCAAAACAGTTTTGAAAAGTGTTGAAGAGTTTGGGGGTCTATCCGGAGCCGAGAGGAGCGAGAAAAAAAAGTTGCAGAGCTTGTCTCTGCTGCTGCCATTAAAGGAGAACACGAAGAACAAAGCACCAACAGAGGCAGTCGTTCATGCTACAGTGGAAACGACAGGCAGTTGTGGGTCGTAGTATTCCGTATACTACAGCACTTTTCAAGTATCGTTCTTTGTAACGGTGTTTGCAACAATTAAAAACGTTGCAAACACCCGATTTTCATTATTTTCTCCTTTTCATCATTTGTACACCTCCTTTGAGCAATAAAATCAACTTTTGAGCGTGTTTCCAATATGCGGAGCTAGAACCCATCACTGGGACAACAGAGGAAGCAACTTTTCACGATTGTGGTAAATGAATTAATTCTTTATATGACTTTTTGCATAGATTTACTTGTTTAATAATTTCTATTAATTATTTGTTATTTTGTCTGATGTCGCATGCTTGGTTTAATTTACTTTTGATGCGTCATGCTTACGACTTACAGATAATGTTTTATGAAATCTAGTTTTGGCAAAGAATTAGAGTCACAACTTCTTTTGTTTGAGCTATATTGTCTAGAGTGAATGACTAAACCACAAGAATATGAAAAAGTGTGGAATCCTGCGTCCTAGTGTCTCTTCATCTTGTTAATAAATTTTTGTATAAAATCATTTATTTATTATTTTAGAAAACTTTAATCTTTACAAGTCCGAGCAACGAACTTTTACTACCACTTTCAAAACTACAACAAAATGGCGCCGCCGACGCGGACTTGTTTATAGATTTGTTTTTAAGTTTATTTATTTATTTATTTATTTATTTATTTTTACTATTATTTGTTCCTTTTTACGTTTCTTTTTGTGTCTTTGATTTACAGGTTCGAAGTGGAATACCAAGGACTTGGGAACAAAAATCTTAAAGCTAAAAGCTAAAAGAGAAGAAAAAAAAAAGACATAATATTTTTTTTAGGATTTAATTTTTATTATTATTATTTTTTTGTATATAGCTTTTATTTATTTTTTTAGAATTTGTAAATAGGCTTTATTTGTCATAATTTTGTAATTTTTGGACTTTTTTTTATTTGGACTTTATTCTGGACTTTGGACATTATTTTTATTTATTTATTTTAAACCCTACGGAAGGGTTATATATAAAAAAAAAATTATATATAAACTGTGTGCAGGGAAGGACGAAGATTACTATATCGTCTCGGCCCCTCGGTTTCGTACATGACATAGGAGTCGTGGCCCGAGTCGACTTCAACGGTTCATCCCCCGTCTGGTACGGGAGGTAAGTCCATCGAAACACTCGCGAATCTCCTGTAAGCGAGTTACTGTATTCCTTAAGGTGATTCATTGATTGAGGACGAATTTGGACTGTTTTTAAATTCCTAGTAAAGGGCAAGGCCTGGCTAATACAAGATAAGGGTTCGGATTTCATCACCGCTCCCTTCTTGCCTGCCTTAGGAAAACGAAACCTAACGCGAACCCAATCTTAAAATTTGGAATAGAACGAGACCGATAGGGTAACGAGCTTAATAGGAAACTCGTTCGAAAAATATTGGTTGCTCTTTAAGCACACTCCAAAGTTCATGATGGTTTCTGTGAGTTGAATGCGTGACTGCGCCACCTTGTGATAGCGGTGAGGCCTTGGGTATCAAAGCTCCACTGAGCTTCCCTCGCCTCAATTCAACCTACTTTGACTCGGACTGATTCCGGAGGGGTTTGCTTAAATTGTAACGAATTCCCTTTCGAAAGATAGAAGCTGGTATAGAAACAATCTAAGTGGAGCTATCATGCTTTTTGTTTGCTAGATTTTATAGGTTTGATTTGGTCGAGTCAGCCTTGTTTGTGATTGTGTAGAATTCCCTTGCAATTAAGAATGTCGAGCTGGTATGATAGAAGCCAATACAATGAATATCAACCTGAATTTGAATATGGACATCATCAGTTTTATTACCATGGTGGGAATAGTGGTTGTGAACGCCAAACTTTTCAAGGTTATGGTTCATACCATGGTGAGCCCAATCACTATCCTCACAACCATCAGTCATACGAGAAAAATTCTGCTAATTCCTCTTTACTTGAGTCGACACGTAAGTTAGCTGAGACAGCACGTAAGTTCGCTGAAATGAATAACTTAGTTATGGACGAAAATAATGCAATGCGTGAACTTTCTTTACCTGATTTCCTAGATTACATCAGGAATTCATGTGAGTCGGCCCAAAAGCTTTTGTTAGAGACCCAGAATAGAACTTCTCTAAAAGATCTAAATTTCCAAAATAGTGTTCCCAATTTTACCCTTGATGTAAATAGTGAATATTTGCCTAATCTAGAGGACGAGGTTAGAATAAAAGACACTACTTATTTAGATAAGGTTCAATCATCTTCGTACTATGATGATGAGGATAGCAGTAATGAAGAATCTGAAATATGTAGGCATAGTGATCAGGAGTCTAGTAATCCAAATTGAGTTGTATAGTGATTATATTATTTCTAGTTCAAATCCAAATAATTTTTATGATTATTCACCTATTCAAAAGGAAGAGGATTTGATTAGGGATACCACCGTTTTAGACGATGTAGTTTTTCCTTTTGATTACGAAGCCGATAGTGGTTTAGAGGAACGGGTTCATTTCGAAAATACTGTTTTAGAGTCTAGCGACTTAGAAACAATAGTCTTGGAAGAAGAAGATAGACCCGTAGAGATGAGTAAAGATGCACTACCTGATAATAACTTAGAAGAATCTCTTGAATATTTTAAGGACTCTGAAGATACGGAAATTCAAGAAATAATTAGAGGTCTATCTAGAGACACTGAAAACTCTAAGTTTGGGGGTGATTATCACTTCCCTAGTGCCTTACCTTTAACTCTCAGAAAGTCCCCACACTTAGGACTTGATATCTATGCCTCGACCATTTTGCAAGATTACCTTCATACTCGTTTTCCCGAACCTAATGATGTCTAGGAAGAAGTTCAGTCGTTAGAAACCCATCCTCTGGTTGATGTGGTTTTCCCAGGCTATGATACCCAGATTGAATTTGTTTTCCCACCAAATAGTTTTCTTCTAAATGTGGGAACGTTTATATTTCAAATGTGTCGAATATTAAGTTGTGAGACTAAACCTAAATGCTTTAGGAATTAGAATCGACACATTTGCCTAAGAATGACCACTACTCTCATTTTGGTCAATATTGTAAGTCAAATCTTATTGACTTAGAGGATCCTCAGTTATTTAGGTTATTATTGTGCGCTTCTAAGATCATATTTGAGTTTTTCCAGACTCTATGACCTAATGATTCGGATCCCACCTATGAAGAAACGCAACCAATGAAAATTTTCTATTTAGACCCTTTCATAAAACCTGAACCTAAACCACAATTAGATATAAATTTCTTAATCAGGAAACTAGGTAAGGGGTTGCTAGTCTTGTTCATTTTCTTGGTTTATTGCATTTTCCTTTGGTCATCTCTTTTTGGTTTTGAAGACCCACAGTTATTTCGACTGTTACTATATGATTCGAGGTGACTAATATTCCTAAGTCTGGCTGAAGACATTAAACTTAGCACTTCTTGGGAGGTAACCCAATATCATGCAACACGGTAATATCTTTCCTTATCTCTTTTGCTTCAAATGGTAACAGTTTCTCCTTGTTCATGGTTTTAATTTCATCTTTAGAACATTGAGGACAATGTTAGATTTAAGTTTGGGGTTATGGGAGAAACTTTTTAGTTGCAGTATGAATAAATAAACTCCAGAGCCTAGAAATTTATGCGTATTTAGGATGGCACTAACCAATCTAAGTGGAAGGAAGCATTTTGGTTGTAGGAGTTGAGGAACCAATCTGAATAGATGGAAACATCTAAAGAGTCTATTCATAAAAGAACAGAGCTCAGGTGTTAGAAATAACATGATAGTTTCACCATATCTTGTTGAGTCCTTTTCACTTCACTTCTATTCTTATTTTATTTTATTTTGTTTTTAAACCAGGTTTCTCTAAGTGATAGGTGGGGCCCATGATTCAAGTTGTTACCAATGCTAGGATGAATTAGAGTGATTGAGTTACAAAAAAAAAAAAAAGTTGAAAAAAAAAAAATTGAGACCAGACCATTTGACCAAAAGGAATAAATTTAATAAAGTCGACCACTGGTACCCTTGTATATGTCAGTTGTGTTGACCTAGAGTTAGGTTATTGACCACTGGTTCCCTTGTATATGCCAGTGTGTTGATATTAGTCAGACTAGTACCTCAATCCATTAGGATAGGTTCATTTTGGCAGAGGCCTTCAGACAGATATGGGAAACGTCGTTCACTTAGTAAACATCAAAACCATCTATGTTTTTCTATATCCATCTCTTAATCTTTCCATGTGATTAGTTTGACTCCGAATATGATGTCCATAGTGCAACTATCTGAGTAGAGCTCTGTCACTTATATATGAATTTTAGTATGCTTGAGTGCAAACACGTGTACGTCAATTGGAATTTCGCATCAGGGTACTTCCTCTTGTAATCAATAAGTATGCCAACCAAGGAGATTCTTTAGTGCCTTCCAAGGTTCGTTGTAGATATCTAGGGTCTGGAGTATTAAGGTTTTGTGGGTACACCTATGGTAAACCCTCCGGAGACAACACTCCGCCACTAGGGCCACCTAGGGGTTCAAATGATTTTCCTTTCTAGAATAAATTTGCTCGAGGACTAGCAAATAATAAGTTTGGGGGTGTTGATAGACGCATTTATGTGTCTAATATGTCTCTATTGTATGTATTGTTAGTGCTCAATTTTGTATTTATTGTGTTATTTTATGTCTTTGTAGGAATTTTTAGAGAAATAAGCCCTTGCGGCGAAATGGGCTCAAAAAGCAGTGTTTTACACCCCGAAGAAATGTATCGTAGGCACCCCAGAAATGCACCGGAAGCATCCCAGAAATTTCCCGGAGGAACCCATAAAAATTACTATTTCCACCCAATTGCTATTCGCACCCAAGCTCTGGTTAAGAGGCATCCATCTTCTCTTTAAATTCAAAAACAGCTTTTTGGCGGGAAAAATATATTCTCAACTGTCAGAGTTTCAATCAACAAAATGAAGGTGTTTTAGGGAGATTCAATCGCTCAAACTTGGTAGGAAGATGTGATATGGCATGAGGAACACATTATGGGCAGTGGGTTCGATCAGAAGTGGCTGGAAAACGCGTGATGATCCTTGATCCCAAAACAGAGCACGTGCACTGTAACACGAGCAAAAATGGAGTTCTTGTGTGCATGGAAGAGTCCTACTAGCGTTGGAAGAGTGTTGAGGCGTGGAGAAGACATTTGGGAGCGTGCAGGATCAAAGTTAACGCGTGCATGGGATTAAAAATGGAAATTTTCGTTATTATTGGCAGCCGAGAATATTTGGATTAAATGGAGAATATATGCAATCAATGGTCGGACTTTTGGCTCCAATTCACTATAAATACAAGGAAAAACAGTTTGGAAAAGTGTTGAAGAGTTTGGGGGTCTATCCAGAGCCGAGAGGAGCGAGAAAAAAAAGTCGCAGAGCTTGTCTCTGCTGCTGCCATTAAAGGAGAACACGAAGAATAAAGCACCAACAGAGGCAGTCGTTCATGCTACAGTGGAAACGACAGGCAGTTGTGGGTCGTAGTATTCCATATACTACAGCACTTTTCAAGTATCGTTCTTTGTAACGGTGTTTGCAACAATTAAAAACGTTGCAAACACCCGATTTTCATTATTTTCTCCTTTTCATTATTTGTACACCTCCTTTGAGCAATAAAATCAACTTTTGAGCGTGTTTCCAATATGCGGAGCTAGAACCCATCACTGGGACAACGGAGGAAGCAACTTTTCACGATTGTGGTAAATGAATTAATTCTTTATATGACTTTTTGCATAGATTTACTTGTTTAATGATTTATATTAATTATTTGTTATTTTGTCTTATGTCGCATGCTTGGTTTAATTTACTTTTGATGCGTCATGCTTAGGACTTACAGATAATGTTTTATGAAATCTAGTTTTGGCAAAGAATTAGAGTCACAACTTCTTTTGTTTGAGCTATATTGTCTAGAGTGAATGACTAAACCACAAGAATATGAAAAAGTGTGAAATCCTGCGTCCTAGTGTCTCTTCATCCTGTTAATAAATTTTTGTATAAAATCATTTATTTATTATTTTAGAAAACTTTAATCTTTACAAGTCCAAGCAACGAACTTTTACTACCACTTTCAAAACTACAACATTAGACTCGATTAAGTACTTATTGTGTTATTTTGTGTTTTTGTAAATGTTTTTAGAGAAATAAGCCTTTGCGGCGAAATGAGCTCGAAAAGTAGTGTTTTACACCCCATGATAATGTACCGGAGGCACCTCAGAAATGCACCGGAAGCGTCCCAGAAATGTACAGGAGGAACCCAGAAAAATTACTATTTCCACCCCAAAATTACTATTTCCACCCCAATTACTAAAGGGACACCCGTACAGGATTAGGGGGAGGACACTTTTCTTCTCATAATTCAAATTTTGGAAAAAGGCGGGAAAATATTTCTTCCCACTGGCAGTTGGGTCGTTCGATTTTTGGAGGGGTTAGAGTTCGATTAAACCTCTGATTTTCAATGGGTATTTGTGATATGGATAAAGGAAGACATTTTGGGTGTTAGGATCGATCATAATTGGCTGGAATCATGGCAATCAAGAAATCAGGAAGCACGTTCAAGAAATGAATATCACACGATCACATCAAATTTAGACGTGTACTCATGTGTTTGGAGAGTGTTGAATCAATTCTACAGCGTGTAAGATCATGTTTGGAGTGTTTATACATCATTTCAGCGCGTGGAGAGCTAATTAAAGGAAGAAAATATCCAAAAAATATTTTCTCTTTAAGCCGAGTAAAGAGAGAATTATCTTGAGTTATGGAGTGATTAAATGAGGCTGAGGAGTATAAATAGATTTCTGGTATCACAGAGAATGGGTGTCGAGAGTTTGGGGTCGAGAGAAGGTCCAGAGAAGCAGAAATCAAGAGTTGATGAAACTCTGTTTCTGCTGCTGTTGCTGATGAAGAACACCAAGAACACGAAGAACAGACTCGCAAGGACAGTCGCTTATCAACAGTGTCTAAGACGCACAGACGTGGGTCGCAGTGCAGTCTAAACAGCAGCAACACTTGTCTTTTATCGTTCATTCTGTGACGCTTTTTGTGCGTCGCAGATTACAGTTTTACACCATTTTCTCCTTTTCTCTCCATTGTAAACACCATTTGAGCTATAAAAATATATTTTGAGCGTGTTTTCATCATGAGGAGCTAAAACCCAACACTGGGACGACGGAGGAGGCTGAATTTCATCCTTGGGGTAATTTATTTTATTCTTTTTTATGACTTTTGCATTAATCTAAAATTGAAATATGATTCGAATTAATTGGTTGTTATTTAGTTTGATGATGTATGCTTAGCTTAGGTGTTTTGATACATCATGCTTAGGACTTACAATCAATGTTTTGAGAATCTATCTTGGCAAAATCAGAGTCCATGTTAATTTTATTGAGTTTTAAATTGTCAAAGAATATATGAATGAACCCTGTGTAGTGAATTCGGCCAAATCATTAGTCGCAGTACCTCTCGCCCATTGTTAATATTTTTGTATATATATTTTTATTAAATCTAAAAATTTCATTTCCTTCACAAGTCTGAAAAGAATCCTATTTACTACAATCACAATCAAAATATAATATCAATTCCCGAATTCAACAGCACAATAACCTGTATACATTCAATCCTTAAATGTCGTTGTTGACATTATAATAACAAAGCTAATACTCCCCCTAAAGGTGAGATAGGTAGATTTCATCAATCCGCACGTCTTTGTTATACCAATTAATATGATATGTTACTCCCCCTTAGTCTATGCTTTCACTCTTTCGTTAGATAAACGTTTAAGCACAATTGTCCTTTTCCTTAGTGATACCAATCAATATAAAATCAATGCCAGTATCACTGGTTTACTCCATATATTTCTCCCCCCTTTTGTCATAAAATGACAAAGAAACGAAAAAATAAAGGACAAACCAAAAAGAATCTTCCAAATCTCAAAATAGACTTGCAAACCTATAGAGTTAAGCACGAGGGTTCCACACACCATTTTTGATAACCAATATCAAAACCGAAACTAAAAAGTAATTTGTTTTGATATGTTATCAAGGAAATAATTGCCCGAAGCAATTTTCCTAATTTAGTTTAGCAAACCAAAAAATAACTAAGCACTTTAGTTCCTTTGCTAAACCGATTGTACAAATACAATCGCTTCATTCGATAAGACCAAAATAAAGATAACTCTTTTCTCATCAGGTTTTAATTATTCATATAACTTAGACCTTTAAATTTTAAAAAAGATAAGTACTAGGTTAGTTAACTCGCATTTCTGTTTAAGGCATTCGATTAGACTTGAATAACCGAAACCTCCACTTTGATAAGTCTAACTAAGATAAACTTAGCTTATCTTATCCGGAATCGAATTGGACCAAACTATCCATCTCGTAGACTTTTTCTTTCGTTAAGCCATAAATAATTCATACAAACCAAAATAAATCAACTTGCATAATTATTCACCTCAACCGGAAGCAATTGAAACAACATAGACATTATAGTACCGCAATTGCACCGAAATTTTGTAAGCCTAAACGATTGATACCACACAATAAAGCAAGATAACAATAGTTTTTCTTAACCAGAACCAATTGAATCACACACACATCCATACACACATAATGGAACAAACATCAATTTTACCGAAATTTTGTTAAGCAAAACCAAAATATATATGAAATAAAATCAGGCTTTTCTTAAACATGAAAACAACTAACAAAATTGTTACCTCAAATTTCGCATCAACTTCTCCAATATGTTTGCATCTTCTTCCAGGGAGAATTGATATTGAAATATCATTATGTTGTCATCCTTATGCAAAACAAAAGAATAACAACAACCAACCTTTACCATAGAAAGGTTGAAAACCGGCTTTTAACTATTGCAAGCAAAAGTTGAAAACCACCGAAACACATATGCTTTTATGCTAAACCAAAACCGATTCAACATATTGTGACTTTTTCAAATATTGTTTCTACCAGAACCCCTCATGATCCTTTGATAAATCCTACCAACATGGGCTAGAACTTAATCCTGCTAAATCAAAAAGTCACCCAAACCAGGGTTCACATCATTATGAGATCGAATATCAAGGTAATAAAACTGAAATCAAACATTCCGTAAACAACCGTAGCAATAATAAAGCATTCAAGCACATGCTATGTAAATCAAAAACCATCACAAGAAAAATTGTAAATCAAATAATTTTATTCATAATAGACTTAATACAATCATTGAAAGAAATCAAAAATTGATGTCTATTTTCTTAGATTAAGTATTACATCATATAACTTAATCTCTAGTGGTGCTCTTGTTGTTCACTGAGGTTTCTTCAGTGTTCAAACTTTTGAAGCATGTCTCAAGAGACTTGTCAGTAACCACTTCTTGTTTCTCAAGCTTTCCAACTTGAATCTTCACATCACCAATATCAGCTTTTGTTTCCTCAATCTTATCTTTGAGCCAGTTTCGATGTTGAACGGCCATAATGAGATTGGATCTCTGTTCTTCAGTTAAATCTTCCTCACCACCTTCATAAGATGAAAGCATTGTATCAATGGATTGTGATATCGTAGGAGCATGATTGTACCTATTCTGTTCCCTCGTTTTCCTAGAGTTTAGAAAATCATCAAAAGATGCTTTCACATTGATATCATTGGATATTTCTAGATCCTTTTTGAGTCTAAGCACTAGAATTTCATAGTCATCTTTGTCTAAGATTAAAACTGGATTGTTTTTCTTAGACACTATTTTAGATAGCTTTCTTTTGGATATCTCCTCAGATTTTGGTATCAACTTGTAGGTGGATTTTGAATGAAGGTTCTTCATTTCTAGTGTCATTGCATTTTTCCATCTTGAAACATCAGATTTCATATCCCCATTGATAAAAGCATTACTTTTTCTATTATTTTTCCTTTTAGGAATGTTTATCTTGGGATATGGTTTTGAATTTTTGTAATAATTCGTTTGTCTCACAGGACAGTGATGATCTGAGACGTTTTTGGAGATGACACTGTTCAATTTGTTAGATACAAAGGATAGAGCGTTTTGCATCTTAAGAATTTTGAAATCCCTTTGCATATGACCTTTATCTTTACAATAATAACAGTGCTTATTGAAAGGAATAAAGTTTTTAGTTTTAACTTTATGAGATGTTCAGCTACTATGCTGGTCCTTGGTTGGAGTCTTCTTCTGACTGCTTCCGGAGATGGTTTATGTTGGAATCTCAATTGAGCACTTGGGTATCTCAGGCGTACAAGCTTGTTCGGGTGGATTTTCTAGGGTAAATGAGCTAACAGCCTTTACGAATTTTATTTCCTTGTTGATTGATAACGTATCAATTCCATCATATCCTAATCCACATTTGTCGCCATGACATCTTCCCGCATCCAACATGGAAGATAAATTGATTGTGATATCATTGAGTCTTCTTAGCCTTACAGCTTACTCTTCTAAGACCTTGATTCTTTCAAGAGCTTCAGTTAGTTGATCCTCAAGAGGATTTTTTATGGGGAAATCCGACTCATGTTGTTCGTTACTTGTTGATTGTTGAGAATTAAACTTTGCTTCTAACTCAACAAGTAATGTTTCCTATTGAGATTCTCAAACTCAAGAGTTTTTGAGTGTAGACTTTCTTTATAGTCTTTAAGTAGATATCTGGTATTCTGATATCCATAGAAGAAACCAGAAAATATTTTTCTTAGTTTCCTATTTTCTCTGCTGAGAGGAGCAAGGAGTCCAATTACATCTGAGGAAGACAATTTTTTTGTGGAGACTGCTCCTAGTACTGCGGAAAATTCAGATAGATCATCTTCAACATCTTGATCAATTTTTGAGTCACCATCTTCAGAAATCTCATCAAGTTGCTTTTGTAGGCAAGTTTGCCAATAACTAGAGTCTACATTATAGGAGTCGGCATGTTCAGTAGATTCACAGAAGATGTTATCTTCAAATGCAGATTTTTCATCTTGACTTACGTTAACTGAATCAGACATAAATTAAATTTCTTATAGGTTGGATCGCACCAAACACAGATTGTTAGATCTTTTCGTGTTTTCCTGCTCTGATACCAATTGAAAAGGCGAGGGTACCCAAATATAACTCAAGCTAAAACTGTTCCTACCTATAAGTCCTTTCTCCGAAAGTGATTGTCTATGGACTGAGTCGAGACAATGCAACTAATCGGTTCACACTTCGTGTGATCGTCTACGGATACAAGATCGAGACAATACAACAACGAAGTATGTTTACTTGATAAAAAGGTTCGGACTTAACCAAACACAATAGGATTGCTTATCAAGTAAATAGGAATTAACATTTGTGTGATTTACTTTAATTATAATAAAACAATTATAATGCGGAAATATAAAGTAAATGACACATCAATATTTTGTTAACGAGGAAACCGCAAATGATGATAAACCCCGGAGTCTTGTCCAGAATTAAATACTCTCAGGATTAAGCCGCTACACAAAATTAAACCAACTTCGTATAGTTGAGACCAAGCAACTAAACCTATAGTTCACCTAGTTCCGTCTGTATTCCCACACCTCCGACCTATGAATAAGTCACGTACTTGGAACAATTCCTTTGGTACAGTAAAGGAACAACAAATCTGTTTGGTATCAACTCTCTTCAACCAAGTGATGTGAGTTCGACAAAGGCTCTTATGTTTATCTCAATAAACTTCTTCGTCAGGTTCTTAGATCTATCTTATTCTCAACTACCGAAGTAATTGTTAATATTTTGCAATCAATACTTTTAATCATAAAGAATTGTATTGATGCCGATCTACACAACTAATCAATCCAATCTACCACAAGGATAACCCGATTATAGTTGGATCCTCTTATACCGAAAAAATTATTGTGCACACCAAAGATTATGAACCCCAAATCAGAAATCTTCAATATCTTCTTTGTCTTCAAATCTTCTTAGATCTTCAATAAACACCTGCACACAACAACTTGAATCTCTTGTGATCAATCACGCACAGAACGGAGTCTGTTAACAATGGATTATCACAAGATCGTCTTTAACACTAACAACAGTCTAAAGATCCCTGTCGAAACTTCGATCTAGTTTGAGTGAATCTTATATCAGAAGAGAAGATTCTCAAGCGTAAACAAATTAGGTGCAATCAAAGTTCAACCACCGTTAGTCAATCAAATCAATCGAAAACACAGATAAAGCGCAATTATCTAGTTTCCCACCAACGGTACTAATAGAGCTTCTCAATCCCAAAGAAGACTTTAAACTGAGCGGCCGTAAGAGATTTCGCCTAATTAGGTTATTCTCCTCTCTGAATAGGCAGCTTCACCAGTAACAACACAACCGATGAAGTTTTTTGTCACGAAGGATTAGTTTGCTAGAAATGCAAACTTCAAGTATTTATAGACAAGGAAGTTTGGACACCAAGGAATTTCCAAAACCGAAAATATTCTCAAGATATTCATTAAATCACAAATTCGGTTTCCATAATTCCTGGAAATGCTCTGTCCAAAATAATGACCGAAAATCTCTTTGGAAAATCTTTAACTAGTAAATGCACATAAATAATTCTCATTTTCCTAAAATAACATTAAGACCTTAATTAAAAGATTCTTAACTTATTTATGTTTCGATCCTGGGATTTTCTTCCTTTAGATATTAAGGAATAACTTTGAACAATTAAAGATAAACATTACTGCATGTATTCAAAGTGTGTCGACATCCTTACTTTGTAAGTCCTCTTTCATACTTACAACCTTGAAACCGATTTGCCACACTTCTAAACAAGTTTAGAATTGGTTCATCTGACTTTCAAGAACTACGTGATTGATCAAAAATACTCAATCACAAATCATGGGTTTAACGGTTCTACCAAAACAAGTTTCGCTTCTACCTCCATGTGAGTATTGTGCATAGTCACACTAGCTTTCCAAAACTCGGTTGACTAGGTACTAGGATCGGTTCCCCACATATATATGGTATCTAACTTATATATGTTTCACATGTCCATAGGATCGATTTCCCTTTCATCTACAAAACTTGTTGCACCTCATACAAGGATCGTTCCCCTTTGTGATGTGTTGCACCTCTTACTAGGATCGGTTCCCCTTTGCCAGATTCGGTCATACACAAATCACAAAATCGATCATACCATCTCCGGTGATACTTAAGATCGGTTTCACTAATAAAAGTCATACCAATACATAAGTTGGGCCTTTGTGAATAGTTTTACCAAGAACACAAACAATTCATGAGCGGTTACACTAAATCACACATATTGGTTGTTCATAAGATATGCAATGAATAACAAATTTATGAACTTACTTCCTTTTCGGTTCACAAACAAGTTTATGAACTTACTTCCTTAGAACACATGAAAACATTGTTCCCTAGGATGAAATCCTCACCTCATACCCATACATAATCACAATAGCATTCAAATGATTATGGCGATGTCTTATCTACAAAGTTTAATGGTTAAGCAATAAACATCGTATTGTATTCCTTAATACTATGTTTATCTAGAGTGTTCATGCTTCGCAGGCTTGTTTTCAATATGCACGACTTGAAAGATACGTTAGGGAATGAAACAGTTCAAGTCAAATATCACTAACCTCAAGTGGAAGGATGATGTTGTCGTTGTAGCTTCTTACTTCTTCAAGTATTCGCAATACTTGTAATGTCTCATATCCTAATACTTTCAAGCTAACCTATACGAAGTTGACTCTAGTACATAATCAAGCGACTCTTGAAATGAGTTTTGATTCACTAAAATATGACAACCAAACTTGACATACCAACGCTTGGTGGGTTCAACCGAGCTATGCTCTAACACACCAGCATCGAAATGTTATCTTTGTAACTCGACCATTAGGTCCACCTAGGAGGTTTTCTAGATCAAATTTTCTCGAGGACTAGCAGATATTAAGTTTGGGGGTATTTGATAGGCACATTTTTGCGTCTGATTTAATCTCAAGTGAAGAATTTTGATACCAATCTGCCTCTAACAAATAAGCATATTTGATTTCTGTTTACAACGAAGATCAAGGTGGGTAAATATGTTTGCAATAGACAAAGCTAGCAAACCTCACAAATCCAAAACTTACAACTCCCGAAGAGTATCCTAGATTCTTAACCACCTCTCAAGAACAATCTTCAAAAGATCAACTAAGATCAATTTTTAGATACCTATCTTGAAGAATCACAAAGTATGAGGCGAAGAGAACTTTGCGATTACTATTCATATTTCTTAAAGAGAGTAGGAAAACCTCGATAACAAAAAAAAACAAGATCAGGATACACGAATTATCAAGGTAAAGCATTAGAGCATAGCTCGTTTGAACTCACCAAGCGTTGGTATGTCAAGTTTGGTTGTCATATTTTAGTGTCAAAACTCATCTAGAGTCGCTTGATTAAATACTAGAGTCAACTTCGTTTAGGTTAGACTAGAAACTCTAGGAATATTGATACATACAAGTATTACTCCGAAGACCTGAAGAATGAGAAGAAGTAACGACTACAACGACGACATCATCCTTCCACTTGAGTTTAGTAATATTGACCTGAACTTGTTTCAAATATTGAAAACATAACATGCGAAGCTTTTATATAAATAATACTCTAGTGTATAGACTAGATCATAATAGTATGGTCATATTATTAAGGAATTATATTACGAAGTATAACGCTTATCTTTTGAACTTCGTAGATATGACATCAACATAACCTTGTATATAGTTTTATGATTATGTGAATGGGTGTATAGTGAAGATTTCATACTAGGAAGTAATGTTTTTCATTTGGTTAAGGGAGTAAGTTCGTGAAATTGTTTCATGAATTGAAATGGAAATCAATAGGTATATTGGTCCGCCTATTCATTGTATATTCTTTGGATGACCAATATGTGTGAGTTGGTAGAACCGATCTTAACTCAGGTTATGTATCTTGGTATGACAAGTTCTGGTAATTGGTGCAATCGATCATGAGTAATCACCATGAGATGGTACGATCGATCCTTGTAATTGGTGTGACCGATTCTGGTAATTGGTGTGACCGATCATAAGAGGTTGTGTGACCGATACTTGTAATTGGTATTGAAAAAGCGGGGGTCTAACAACAACACCCAATATTTCGCTTAGCAATCTGTATGGACAAACTCCAATATACTTTCTAGAGAATCAACTAGACACTCAGACTCAATCTAGATTAAAATCATATCAAAGAGTTTATATCTCAATCTCTCGATTTGATCTTTACTCAAGCAAATAGAAATCTGCGAGTCTTTATCAAAGAGAGATAACTTGGATGGTGTCAAAGACCAATATCCAAGTGTCAATCAATTTAAATCAACAACCAAAAGGTCGGATAATCTAATTGATTGAACTAACGCACAACCTGTATTATTTCAATTATAAAGACAAAACAATATAATGCGGAAACTGAAATAACACAGACACCAGAAATTTTGTTAACGAGGAAACCGCAAATGCAGAAAAACCCCACGACCTAGTCCAGATTGAACACACACTGTATTAAGCCGCTACAAACACTAGCCTACTTCAAATTAACTTCGGTATGGACTGTAGTTGAACCCCAATCAATATCACACTGATCCAAGGTACAGTTATGCTCCTACGCCTCTGATCCCAACAGGATACTGCACACTTGATTCCCTTAGCTGATCTCACCCACAACTAAGAGTTGCTACGACCCAAAGTCGAAGACTTTATAAACAAATATGTATCACACAGAAAAGTCTATGGTAATAGATAAATCCGTCTCCCACGAATATACCTACGAGTTTTTTTTCCGTCTTATGATAAATCAAGGTGAACAGGAATCAATCAATAGTACCAGGCTTATATTCCCAAAGAACATCTTAGTATTATCAATCAACTCACAAAAATCTTAATCGACGCAGCGAAAAAAGATATTATGGAATCACAAACGATGAGACGAAGTTTGTTTGTGATTACTTTTCTATCTTGCCTATCGGAGATATAAATCTCGAGGCAATTATTACAATCGTACTCGTAACGATAGAAACAGCAAGATCAGATCACACAACCACAAGAAAAGTAGTATCGGTATGGCTTCACAATCCCAATGAAGTCTTTAAGTCGTTAACCTGGTTTTAGAAGAAGAAACCAAAGGTTAAAGGAGAATCGACTCTAGCTTAGCAAAACTAGTATCACACAGAATGTGTGGGGATTAGGTTTCCCAGTTGCTAGAGTTTTCCCTTATATACACTTTCAAATCAGGGTTTGCAATCAATATTAGCTTAGTAACAAAGCATTCAATATTCACCGTTAGATGAAAACCTGATTAGATTCAAGCTAATATATCTCAACCGTTAGATCGAAAACTTAGCTTGTCACACACAAATGAAATGTCCAATTTTGGGTTTATGAACCGTACCCAAACATTAACATTTGTTGGTTCAACAAGTCAACCAAATGGTTAGCCATATGATTACTTTCATATCAACCATATTCTTCTTCACCATAACTAGTTCAAATGACTCAAATGAACTAGTTAGAGAGTTGTTCAATTGCATAGATCTTATGTAACTACACAAGACACAATCGAAGCAAAAACGGTCTGATTCACTCGAATCGGTTCATGAACTTTATGGCCACGGTTTGCAAATTCCTTAGTTTAATAAACATGAGTTCAAGAACAACCGGTTTAAGATATAACCTGCTCAAGTTCGCGGAATGGGTTCGCGGACTTAAGATCATGGAAGGAGTTCACAAACTCCAGTAGAAATTCTCGGGTCGAGAACTTCCGCCAGTTCGTGGACTGAGTTCGCGGACTTAGTTCGCGGACTTGGCTCACGCCACTTCCATTTCTCTTGATCAACAAAGTTCGCAAACTTTGGTTCAAGGAATAAGGACTTATACATATATGTGTTTCCACAACAATGCTTATATCCTACAAATGGTTATGTAATCTAAACTTTCATTTCAATCGTTGAAACATTCTCAGAGGACGAATATAGCCGTTATTCACAGACCATTTTTCGTCAGAGCAAAAGTGGTTGAAACATAACATGACTTTCGTCACTAGGTAAAGATGAATTCGGGTAAAGCGAAAGCTTACCAACACATATTTCGAGAAATAGATAGGCGAGATAAACTCGGCTCGAAATAGCAAATGTGTACAATGAAAGTCTATATATCAAAAAGACTTTTGTCTCAAAAGTAGGAGATATAATAGATAGACTTTTGAGTGACATATAAGTTCAAGTCTCCACATACCTTTTATTCGATGAAGATCCACCAGTTCCTTGAGTAGTCCTTCGTCTTGTATGATGATTGCCATGGAGTTCTTGAGCCCAACTACACTTTCTATCCTAGTCCGAGACCTTTAGCTATGTAGGCTAGAAATCAAGACTTGTAGTTTTGATCACTAACATTGACAAACATGCTTGAGATAGAAACGAATGCGAGTTCACCCGAGCAATGCTCTAACAGGTATGACCGATCCTAGTGACTGGTATGACCGATCACAGGTGGGTACCATGTTTAGGTAAAACCGATCCATGTGATTGGTATAACCAGTCCGAACCCATGTATGTGACTTGGTAGGACCGATCACAACTAACCATTGTGACTTGGCATAACCGATCACATAGTAGTCTTGGAATTTTGGCAGAAGCAATTCTTAACTTGTTTGGAAGTGTGGTATAACCGATTCCAAGATGCCAATCCATTTTTCCATGAATTACATATTTTCTTCATGAACTTGTGTAGTTTCGAAATTAGGGTTTGTTGTGTAAAGATGTCAACATACTTTGAACATGATCATTAATTAAATATTATCATTTATTGTTCAAAGATATTCCTTGGTACTTGAGGTGCTCATGTGCCGAAATAAATTAAGAATCTTTTAATTAAGGTTTTTGGTTTTATATGCTTTAATTACCAGCAATTAATGCATAGCTCTAGAGAATAAAAATTAGTAATGTGCATTTACTAATTGGAGATTTTCTATAAGAGATTTCGGAAAATATTGGACTACATTTATTGGAATTAGGAAAACCGAATTTGGGCATTCGTTGCATATCTTAAGAATATTTTCGGTTTTGGAAATTCCTTGGTGTCCAAAAAACCTTGGTCTATAAATACCTAAGTTTTTATTTCTAGCAAACCATCTTAAGAGCCAGGCAAACTTCATTTCTTGTTGTTTCTGGTGGAGTCGTCTATTCGGAGAGGAAAGTATCCTAATTAGGTGAAATATCTTACGACCGCTCGTTTAAAGACTTATGTGGGATCAATAATCTCTACGAGTACCGTTGGTGGGAAACTAGATAATTGCATTGTTATTGTAGTTTTCGATTATTGATTTGATTGACTAACGGTTGTTGAAAATTTGATTGCACCTAGTTTGTTTAATCTTGAGAATCTTCTCTTCTGATATAAGATTCACTCAGAATAGATCAAAGTATCGACGGGATCTTTATAACTGTTGTTAGATCTAAAGACATCTTGTGGTAATCCATTGTTAAAAGACTTTGTTTTGTGTGTGATTGATCACAAGAGGATTCAAGTGTTGTTGTGCATGTATTTGAAGGAAATAGAAGATTTGAAGATGAAGAAGACTTCTTATTAGTTTTCGTATCTTGTGGATTTAGTGCACAACCCTTGATCGACTGGGATCCAACTAGAATCAGTTTATCTTTGATAGATCTGATTGATTAGTTGCGTGAGATCGACATCACTTTATAGTTTCTCGTTGAGATCTATACTGATTGAGTGCTAATCTAAACTTGACTATTTTGATAGTTATTGGATAGATTGATCTAACCAGACAAAGGGGTTTATTAGATTAAACATAAGAGCCTTTGTCAATAACTCATCTTATCTTCTAGCAAGATTGATTAGAGTGATTACCAAACATATTCTTCCTTTGTTGTTTGGAATACGATCCAAAGGACTTGCTATTCACGTGTGTGACTCTAGAAGTCGAAGGCACTGGGATATTGAGGGAACTAAGTAGCTAGGGTTAGTCTGCTTGGTCTCAACTATATGAAGTTCGTATTTGATTTTGTATAGCGGCTTAATTCTGAGAGTATTCAAAACTGGACTAGGTCCCAGGGTTTTTCGGCATTTGCGGTTTCCTCGTTAACAAAATCTTACTGTGCCATTTACTTTACTTTTCCGTATTATAATTATTTTATTAAAATTAAAGTAAATTGCGCTTATATGTTAACTCCGTAATACTTGATATTGATCCTATAGAGTTTCGGTTATTTCCAAACCTATTATCAAGTACACACTTTGTTGTTGTATCATCTCGATCTTATATCCATATTCAATCACACAAGTGATCTTGTTGTTGTATTGTCTCGATCTCGTATCCATAGACGGTCACACGAAGTGTGAACCGAATTTTCGTATTGTCTCGACACAGTCCATAAACGATCGCATTCGGCAGAGGACTTATAGGTTGATAAATAAAAGATTGTGGTGTATTTGGGTACCCTCGTATTTTCATAAAATAGTCGGACCTAGCTTCAAGAATCCCTAAGAATTTAATTATGATGCACAGACTGAAGTGTTTGAGTGATCATCGAAGTCATAAAAGTGTTTGAGAGAGTTATATTATGTTAAACATATTTATAAAATAAGTCTTTTAGCATTTGCGATAACCTACTACGATGGTTGGACAACGGTTCATGAACCGTTAGGTTTGTTCACGAGTCAGGGCAACTGTTCTTGAACCGGGTTCACCGACCCTATAAGACTACCGAAATCAATTGACCAAGGTTCGTGAACTGGGTTCGTCAACTGCTATCCTATAATACCAACTTTAATAAATCAGTTCACAACAGTTCGTGGACTATTCCCATTTGAACTTATGGTTATCGTAATGGTTCGCCAACCCTCATGTATTTCTGAAACTTGGATATATATGAATTGCGAACTGGTTCGCCAACCCACCCTGAGCAGAAATATCAGATAATTCAACACTTTTCTCTTGTAATGTTTGAAGCATTCCCACGTGATAAAATCATTTGCATTGGCAATTTTCAATTGATCCACAAATTAATTCAAACAATAAATTGCTTAGAACTAATATTGTTTAAGGACCGTTTAACATCTTTTCTAGAACCATATTTTGATATTTTTAAAATTACAAGCTTGACTCGAAATTTGTTCTTTGTAATATCGTCTCAAAAAGATAGAATGGTAAGATAGTGAGTAAAATAGAATGGTTCAGTCTTCACATACCTAATGCAGAAGTTCCTCAAATATCTTCGTCGATCTTCAGTCTTCGAGGGTGATGTCTGATACTCAACTACCAAATTTTAACCTAGTCTGGGACTTGACTTAGTATACTAGAAATCAAGATATTATTTTGATCATGTAACAATTGCAACAAGCTTGAGATAGAAAAAAATTGTGGGTTCAACCGAGCATTGCTCAAATAGCTGGTCATACACCTGAGGTATTTCTCAATACAAGCATTTGTTACCTCAGTTTGACCATTTGTATGAGGATGGTAGGAAGTATTGTGCTTAAGAGTGGTACCCGAAGATTTGAATAATGCTTTGCCACTATAATTGTTGTAAAAGGATGACTCAAAGGAATAAAGTGACTGTACTTAGTAAGTCTGTCAAGAACCACTAGAATGATATTTTTCCTGTTAGACATTGGAAATCCCTTAAGAAAATCCATGGATATGTCTTGCCGCATGTTGTCTCAGGAATTGGTAAGGGTTGAAGAAGTCCACTTGGAAAGGAGGTACCTCCCTTGTTGCATAGACACACCTCACAAGAAGAAACAAATTGTAGAATATCATCTTTCATACGTGGCCAAAAGAAATGAATTTTTTCTATATTATAGGTCCCTAACATGCCTGAATGACCCCCAACAACAGAAGAATGCAAAGACTGAATGATGGAATGTCTGACATTATTACCTAAGCTAATGTAGAGTCTTCCCTTGAATCTCAATATGCCTTGCAGATAAGAGAAATATGGATGAGTATGAGAGATAAGCAGTTGAGAAGTGTGTTGTTGTGCCAATGGAACGCTCAAGGAGACACCATTACAGTCAGCAGAGAGAGTTGATAATCTGGATAACTGGAGAGTCTTTGATGATGGAATGCTCAACTTTATTATCCATGCCCTTTTTGTATTTGATGATGTAGTCAAACCCCATCAGTTTAATGATCCATTTTTGTTGAAGAGCAGTAGAGAGTCTTTGGTCCATAAGGTATTTGTGACTCTAATGATCAGTGTTAAAGATAAGTTGGTCATTGGGTAAGTAATATTTCCATTTCTGAACAGCCATAACAATAACCAAGAATTCCTTTTCGTAAATAGTGAGCTTATGCTTTAGGACCTAATGCTTTACTATAAAAAGAAAATGGCTGACCCTCCTGCTTCAGAATAGATCCGACCTCTCCGGTACATGCATCAGTTTCTATAGTAAACAGCTTAGATAAATCAAGTAATGCCAAGACTGGTGTTGTTGTCATCGCAGTTTTGAGTTCAAAGAAAGCTTGTTGTGCCTCTGGATTCCAAAGGAAAGAATCTTTTTAAGCATATATGTGAGGGGTTTAGAAACGATACCAAACCCTTCTGATGAATATCTCGTAATAGGCTGAGGCAAGTTTGCATTGCAGCAATCTTATCAGGATCTGCAGCTACACCATTAGCAGTAATCAAGTAACCCAAATAATCGAATTGAGGTTGAGCAAATGAACACTTGGACCATTCAACATACAAAGAGTGTTGTCTCAATAATGATAAGATCTGTTGAAGGTGAATAACATGTTCCTTCATAGATGAGTTGTACACCAAAATATCATCAAAAAATACAAGTACAAATTTCCTCAGGAATGGCTTAAATAACTCATTCATAAGAGCCTGGAATGTATCAAGTGCATTAGCAAGACAAAATGGTATCACTCTAAATTCATAATGACCATAATGAGTTGTGAATGTAGTTTATGGAATGTTTGGTTCATAAACCCTGATTTGATGATAACAGATCTCAAGTCCACATTAGAAAAGTCTTGAAGCCTTTTATATCATCAAGTAATTCATCAATCAAAGGATTGTCTTTGATAGTTAAGTCACTGAACTTTCTATAGTCAACACAGAATCTCTAAGTAGCATCTTTTTTTTTAACTATAAGTATGAGAGAAGCAAAAGGACTATTACTATTTTGAATAAGTCCTACAGACGGCATTTCTTGTACCATTTTTTCAACTAAAGCTTTATGAATGTATGGGCACCTATAAGGTCTCTGAGAAGTAGGAGCGTCATGTGGTTTGACTGGAATTTTATGGTCCATGGCTCTGGATGGTTGTAATATAGTTGGTTCAGCAAATATTTCAGCAAAAGAGTCTAGTACCTTAGTGATTTGAGGGGGAATATGTGTAACAGGTGTAGAGGAAATGGCAAAAAATGACCACTCAAAGTAGGGGCTTTACTCTTAATAAAAAATTTAAGAGGATAACTACTAATAAGACGAAGAGAAGGATTAGAAGAACTCCAATGAGAGAATCGAGGTATGAGATGGTAGAAGCATCATACTCACTCTGAATATTTATTCTATATATTCAGGAAACACTACGACATCCTGAAGACGTTATCACTCTATACTAGCAGGCAATCTATCTAGGAGTCGTCCAATCACTGTCTACAAAAGTGAATACTGAAATTTCTCAGTTAATAAAATATGTTGAAATCTCAGTTGAGAGACTTTAGAGACTGCATTCATGTGTGCTCTGAGAGGTTTGTACGCTCAGTCAGAGATCATGACATGAGGTTTGCACACTCAGTCAGCGATCATGACATGAGGTTTGTACGCTCAGTCCGAATCCTAAAATATGAAGTTCAGATACACGTCTGAATCTAGGTCAGAAATATGCAAAATTATGATTTTAGCCTTCGTCAAAAATCCACCATCAACAAATATATATTAATCCTTCTTTATTTATGTACATAGATACCTTGGGTTAGATTTCCCCAAGGATGTAGTGAGACTCTTTTAGAAGCTATGCAAATGCTTTTTCATGGATTCTTGAGGCTTCGTATTCCCCATTCCAGAGATGTAAACATAGTAGGATGCTACACGTACCCTTATTCTTATGGTTTCTTACGGGTAGTATTTTTTCAAATAAATTGCATTCCAGGGGTGCTGCAATACCTCTATTTCTACCGTACTTAGATAGTATGCACCTTTACCAGCAATGTCGTGGATGATGTATGGTCCGTCTCACACAGGTGCGAACTTGCCCCATTCTTTATTCTTTTGATAAGGTGGGATTTGTCGAAGGACATACTCTTCTATTATAAAGTTTCGTGGGATGACCTTCTTGTTGTATTCCCTGGCTAGCCTTTGTTGGTAGTTCACCATCCTTTGAAGTGATACCTCTCTCCTTTCTTCTAGGTCATCTAACTTTTCCAACATTAAATTAATTGTGAGGTTCTTCTCTCAGGCCTCTGTTTTAGTAGTGGGGAGGATGATCTCTGTTGGGAATATGGCTTCAGCTCCGTAGGTGAGTAAGAAAGGAGTTTATCCCCTAGACGATCTGCGGGTTGTTCTGTACGCCCATAGGGTGTTGTGTAGTTGTTCGCACCATCTTACCATGTATTCTTCCAACGTTTTCTTGAGGTTCATCATTATTGTTTTATTTTTAGCCTCAGCTTTCCCATTGCTCCGAGGGTATATTGGTGTAGATTTGTTCTTTTGGATATTGAAGGCGTCAAATAACATGTTGATGTTCTTCCCTTGTAGTTTTTTTCCATTATCAGAAACTATATCCGCAGGTATCCCGAACCTGCATATGATCTGCTCGAACAAAAACTTGAAGACATCTTTGTCGCGTATGCGTGCTAGCGGCGCAGCTTCTATCCACTTAGTGAAATAGTCCGTAGCCACTATTAGGAATCTTCTTTTTTATCCTTCTACCAAAGGTCCTACGATATACATTTACCATTTGACGAAGGACCATGGACTAATTACTGAGTTTAGCTCAGTGGAAGGAGCCCTTATCTTTCCGGAGAAACGTTGGCACTCCTTACAACGCTTTGCTAAATGTAGAGAGTCTTCATCCATGTAAGGCCAAAAATAGCCCTGCATTTTTGCTTTTACTGCCAAGGAGCGTCTACCACTATGGTTTCCAGCGTCCCCATAATGTATTTCCGTTAAGATTTTTTTTCCATCTGCCTGTACGTAATAATGGTCCTAGGAAAAGACTTTTGTATAGAATTTTGTCACGTAGCTCGTAAATTGAGGCTTTCGACATGACGTTCCTAGATTTTTTAGTGTCTACGGATATAATGCCTTCTTCTAGGTACTGGTGGATCGGGATCTCCAATCATCTTCTGTTGCATTATCTTCGCCTTCCTTGGACGTTGGCCCATGGTGTTTTCGGGGGTTTTCAGCCCTGAATTGTTAAAGTTGCGGCCTCTTTTACCCTTGACTTTGTTTTTCCAATGGAGGGTTCGTATAACCTTTCAATATTTATTGATTCGGTATTCTTGTCCCTTAGCATTGAGGAAATATAATCCAAGGTATTCGTGTGGAGGTTATCCTTTCCGCATAGATGTCTGAATGACACCTTCGGAATATGGGCTGCATGCTCTCGAGCGAGCTTCATATATGTTGTTAGGATTGAGTCTGAAGTTTGGTATTTGAGTTTAATTTGTCGTATGACTAACTGGGAGTCGGTTTTCAGACGAATCTCCGTTAAAATCAGCTTTTTTACGAGTCGTAAGGCGTGTATAACAGCTGCATATTCCACGATATTGTTGGTATATTCTTCAAATTCCAATCAGAATGCATAAATCAATCTTTCCCATGTTGGCGTGGTGATGACTATGCCTATTCCATCACCTTCTTTGTTAGAATATCCATCTACAAAAATTTCCTACCTTCGTATATTTTGAGGTTCCAAAACATCTTTAAGGTCCTCCTTGTCTTCTTCCATCTCGAGGATATCGTCCACTTCCTCTTATTCTTTCAGAGGTAGGCCTGCTAAGAAATCTGCCAACACTTGTGATTTCTCTGTCGATCTTGTTTCAAATATGATTTGGAATTGTTTGATATGAGAATTCCATTTTTCCACTTTTCTCACTCTTTCGGTGCTATCCAGGATTTGTCCTATTTGATCCTTAATTAAGACTCGTATTGTATGTGCATCGAAGTAGGTCCTCAGCTTTTGCGTAGAAAATACCAGAGCAAAAATAAGTTGCTCTACCTTGGTGTAGTTCTTCTCCGTTGAACTGAGGGACGTTCTGATGTAATAAATTGGCTTTTCATCTCGAGCATGCGTTTGTACCAGTACTGGGCTGATAGCATTGCTAGTAGCTGCAAGATAAAGAGTTAGTACCTCATCTGGATCTGGTTTTTAAAGGATAAGTATGGATGTTAAGTATTCCTTTATCTTCTGGAAGGCTTGCTCACAGTCGGTAATCCACATGAAACGACTTCCCTTGCTTGATGTATCGAAGAAGTCTTTGCATTTATCGGATGATCGGGCAATGAATCTGCCCATGGTTGCTAGCATTTCGTTTAGCTTTTGGATTTTTTTTAGATTTCTTGGTGATGGCATTTCCATTACTGATTTGACCTTATAAGGATCTACCTCGATGCCTCTTTGGTTACTAAGTGTCCTAAGAATTTCCCTGATGTTACTACAAAGGTGCATTGTTAGAGCACTGCTCGGTCGAACTCGCAAGTGTTGCTATCTCAAGCTTGTTTGTCAAGTTTAGTTGTCAAAACTATAAGTCTTTATTTCTAGTCTACTTATAGCTATGTCTCGGATTAGGATAGAATGTGTAGTTGATCTTTAGACTTCACGGCGTTCATCGATTGAATACGAAGAACTACTAAGGGGAGCTTGTAGAACTTCATCAACAAAAGGTATGTGGAGACTTGAACTCATCTATCACTCAGAAGTTTATTTCTATTATATCTCCTATTGAGACAAAAGTCGTATAGCTATATAGAATTTACTGTATACACATTTGATATTTCGAGCTGAGTTTAACTCGCTTACGTATTTCTCGAAATATGTGTTGGTAAGCTTTCGCTTTAACCAAGTTCATCTTTATTATTGACGAAAGTCAAAAGATGATCATGTGAAAATCGCCTGGAAACATCTTACATGATTTGTGTGAGACAGTCATTTAATGTAGACTCGGAATGTTTCGTATTGATCTGTTAATCACTTGAAAATTGCTTTCAAGCTAATGGTTTGTGTGAGACAGCTATTCCCGTCTTCTAAGAATGTTTCAATGATTAAGATGGAGTTTAGAACAATTAACCATTGATTGGATATAGCACAGTATGCGTACTTGTATGCTAACTGTTGCAAGTTATTCCAAGTCCGGGAATCGTAGTATGCATACGCGTATGCGTACTGGTTTGATAATTGAAGTCCGAGAACTTAGTATGCATACCCGTATGCGTACCGGCTTAATAGTTCACGTCCGGGAATTCAACTGAGTTTGGTTGTGTACGACAGTATGTGTACTCGTTCGCATACTGGCGAACCCAGACCAAGTCCGGCTACTTAGGTACGTACCTGTTTGCATACTTGAGTGGGTTAAGTTCTAAAATCGGTTTGTTCATGAAAAAATACATTTGTATATTAAGGAACGCAATATTTTGCAAACCATGGATATAATGTTCATGAATTGATTCGAGTGAATCAAAATCGATTTTGCTTCAATTGAACAACTCTAGAACTAGTTTCATTTGAGTCATTTGAACTAGTTGTGATTAAGATGAACAAGGTTGATGTGAAAGTGTTTATATGGATAACTTCGGTTAACTATTGTTGAACCAACAAAGTGTACATGTTTATGTACGGTTACCCATATCTAAATGAAGTCACTTTTGATTTGTGTGTAACAAGCTAAGTTCGATCTAACGGTTGAAAGATATTAGCTTGAATCTAATCAGGTTTTCATCTAACCGTGAATATTGAATGCTTTGTTACCAAGGTAGCATTGATTGCAAACCTTGATTTCAAGACTATATAAGGGAAAAATCTAGCAACTGGGAAACCTAACCCCCACACCTCATGTGTGATACTAGTTGCGACTAGAGTTGATTCTCCTTTAACCTAGGTTTTTCTAAAACCATTATAGGTTAACGACTTAAAGACTTCATTGGGATTCTGAATCCAGACCCAATAATTTTCTCTGTAGTTGCGTGTTCTGATCTTACTTTGTTCTATCGTATTGAGTATTATCTTCTCTAAGATTTGCTCGAGATTCAATCTCCGATAGGTATAGTCACAAACATCTTCGTCTCATCGGAGATTAAATCTCTAGCAAATCTTAGAGAAGATAGTACTCAATATGATAGAACAAAGTAAGATCAGAACATGCAACTACAGAGAAAATAGTTGGGTTTGGCTTCAGAATCCCAATGAAGTCTTTAAGTCGTTAACCTATAATGGTTTTAGCAAAAACCTAGGTTAAAGGAGAATCGACTCTAGTCGCAACTAGTATCACACAGAAGGTGGGGATTAGGTTTCCCAGTTGCTAGAGTTCTCCCTTATATAGTCTTCAAATCACGGTTTGCAATCAATGGTACCTTGGTAACAAAGCATTCAATATTCACTGTAGATGAAAACCTGATTAGAGTCAATCTAATATCTTTCAACCGTTAGATTGAACTTAGGTTGTCACACACAAATGAAATGTGCCTTCATTTAGATATGGGTAACCGTACCTAAACATATACACATGGTTAGCTCAACAATAGTTAACCGAAGTTAGTCATATGAACACTTTCATATCAACCTTGTTCATCTTTAACACAACTATTTAAAATGACTCAAATGAAACTAGTTATAGAGTTGTTAAATTGTTTATATTGTCATAGAAGTATACAAGATACAATTGAAGCAAAATCGATTTTGATTGAACATTATAGCTACGGTTTGCAAAAGATTGCATTCCTTATTATATAAATGTATTTGTTCATGAACAAACCGATTTTAGAACTTAACCCACTCAAGTATGCAAACGGGTACGCATACTTAGATTTACGGTCTTGGTTTGTCCGCCAATATGCAAACGGGTACGCATATTGTCGTTCACGACCGAACTCAGTTGATTTAGTATGCAAACGGGTACGCATACTAAATTGTCGGACTTGAACTGTTAAGCCAGTACGCATAAGTGTATGCATACTAAGTTCTCTGACTTCAACTGTTAAACCAGTATTCATACGGGTATGCATACTATGGTTCCCAGACTTGGAGTAACTTGCAACAGTTAGCATACAAGTACGCATACTGTGCTATATCCAATCGATTGTTAACCATTCTAAACTCCATTATAATCATTGAAACATTTTTAGAAGACGGGAATAGGTGTCTCACACAAACTATTAGCTTCAAAACATTTTTCAAGTGATCAATAGATCGATATGAAACATTTTGAGTCTACATCAAATGACTGTCTCACACAAATCATGTAAGATGTTACCAAGCGATTTTCGCATGATCATCTTTTGACTTTTATCAAGAATAAAAGATGAACTTGGTTAAAGCGAAAGCTTGCCAACACATATTTCGATAAATATGTAAGCGAGTTAAACTCAGCTCGAAATATCAAATGTATATAAAATAAAGTCTATATAGCTATACGACTTTTGTCTCAATAAGAGATAGAATAGAAATAGACTTCTGAGTGATAGATGAGTTCAAGTCTCCACATACCTTTTGTTGATGAAGTTCCACAAGCTCCCATTAGTAGTTCTTCGTCTTCAATCGATGAACGCCGTGAAGTCTAAAGCTCAACTACACATTCTATCCTAATCCGAGACATAGCTATAAGTAGACTAGAAATCAAGACTTATAGTTTTGACAACTAAACTTGACAAACAAGCTTGAGATAGCAATGCTTGCGAGTTCGACCGAGCAGTGCTCTAACAATCTCCCCCATTGTCAATTTCAGTAACAAAACTATCAATACATATGGATTACAAAATAAATAAACTTTGAAGCTTCTCATCCAAATACTTGATTTACTTGGTTTTTCAACATTACTCGAAATCTTCATCACTTCCAAGTACTCCATTAATTTTGAACGTGTTCAACTCACCATCATAGTTGTATAAGATCCGTAGCCATAACAATAAGAAAACCATTGTTCTCAATTATTATCATACAGTGTCATAGTATTATTACACATCATCAAATTTCAATTGTATCACAACTTTGACAATAATACTATGGTGATATGTATCACTCCCCCTTAGTCAATATTTCATCTCACAATACCATATGTATTTATAGTGTGAACTACACAATAATTCTCCCCTTTTTTGTCCATAAAGGTACGAAAACTAGCGGGATCATAATGAAATTCTCACAGAGATACTTCATGACTAAAAAGAGAACATATCAACTTTGTTTCGATGATTTCACATAGTTGAAACCTAGTGCATTCATCAAGGAGTTTATAAAGATACAAGAAAACTCCTACAATATTCCACAGCCACACTCCCCACAAAGATTTGGCAATTAAGCAGAAGTTCAATTAAGAACTCTCTCCCATAAAATGTCATTCCCGAGAGAACAACAAGAACGACCTTACTTTTACAATAAATGAAAGATTTCTTTGGACATTAACAAATCACATGAAACATGAATTTGTATCCAGAAAACTCAATCAAATTAATCACAAGAGAACCCATGATTAATTGAATCGGAAATGCTCAACATAAGAGAACTTATGGAGCCATACAGTACTTTCACATAGAAGTGGATCAGGGAAATATCAATATTGTGGAATATACAAAGATTCATTATATTTTCATCAATATTTGCATAATGACACCGTAGACTTAATCTTTGCAATTCAAAAGTTCATTCGATTTTCCATCACTATTTGCATAATGACACAATAGACTTAACTTTTGACATATTTGGGACAATTATAGTTCAAGGACGCAAACATACATATCCCATAACATAATTTGCAATATATAAAACCAATAAAGATTAATACTGCAAAATCATCTTCCAAATAAACTTTAGAATTTAAATAAATAAATCTAAGAAAAATTCCAAGATGAAAATCGTTGGCAATAGCAATGTGTAATCACAAAATAAGTTATTCAAAACCCTAGTTATCCTTCTTAAAACACAAGAATAAATTCTCATAGAAGTTTCCTAGACATTAATACCTCTGAAAAATTCTTTATCATCCCCGAACTCCTTGTCGTCAACAACCATTGGAACATAAGGTTCATGAAGAAATGAGTCAATTCTAACAAACCTTCTTGAATGATGTCGAACCAGAGCCTCCTGAATTTCAAGAGTCCTTAAAACAATAGCCTTTATTTTTTGAATCTCCTTCCTTGTTTCCTTCAACTCTTCAAGAACACCAGAAAACTTCTGAAGATTAGAGCGGATATCCCTTGGTTTCTTCATATTCTTCCTTTTTCTTTTCAAAGTTGTAAAGGAAGGAGACTTATCTTTTTCCATCATGATTGATGCATTAACAATCATATTAACATATTTTCCATCAGAAGACATGATGCTTGGAGTCTCCATACAAGTATGGAATTGTGAAAGAAATACACAAATAAAGCTCAACAAGCAATCTTGTGATAAAAAAAGTTTTTCAGGAAAGGAAAACGGAATGTTGGATTACGGAACCTATATACAGAATGGGATTCACGTACGACCAATCCATAACCCTAAAGAAGGTAAAATTGTCGATTTTAACCCTCTTTCAATGACCAAAAAAGGGAAACCTTTTCAATACCAATTTATGATATGAAAAATTCAACATAATTCCGGAAAACAAAGAGAAAGAAAAATAAAAACAAAAAATTTCTTTTTCTAAAACCTGATATGTGCTCATCTCTTGTCTCTTTTGAAATCAGGCACGTGAGACAAGATACACCTCCAACACAATTAAGTTGTGCTGGGGTGAACAATAATCTGTCCACCATATACTTCTTGTACGGAATTCTTAATACCCTTTTTCACAGAATGTTTAGAGCTTGTTCTTTTCCAGAGAGGTGTAATTAATTCTTTAGAAATTAACTTTTCGGAGAGGAATTGAGTTTTTTACTTACCTCAGATGAATTGGACTTCTGAACAAGTTTGAGCTTGTTTGCTAATCGATTTGCTCTCTATTGAAGTTTATTAATTTATCTTATTTTATGTTTGTACTTGTAACACTTAGAGAGTTCATGGACCTGTTTGTGGGTGAAAACCGTTTCTGCTGATTTCGGTATTTTCGTGTGAGTGCGGGTGAGAAAAAAATCTAAACCTAAAATAATGTACTGCACGGGAGTACTTTTGATTCGAGAGATCAATCTGTACAATCCTGGCCTAAACCAAGAAATGGTCGTTCCAGGCTTGCTTCGGTCACAAAGTGAAGGAGAAGGGTTGGTCTTAGGGACGGAAGCGAAGAAAGTGTTGAGGCCAGAATAGTTGATTATGGAAGTGTGTGTGTTTTGCGACTTGTATCCGAAAGTTGAACTGGCGATCTGAATGGAAAGCTACCAGGTGATTGTTGTATGTGTATTGTTCTCCTAACCAAAAAAAACTTGTCCTTTGGTGGAAATGGGTGAAACTTATTTATACAAGTCGTAATAAAACGTACCCTGGCCTCGTAAGAAGTGGAAGCGGTTGAGTGATGGAAAAGTGGTAACGGGTACACCTGGAATTGATGTTTCCATAATGAAGATGTGTTTCACCACTTATTTCTTGCCATTACTAACCGCCTCACTCTTATGACACTTTCTTGTAACGGGCGTTTTACACGCCGCATGTTGTAAACCGCCAGACCAATACCCTGATGAGCATCCCCCAGTTTGTGACATGTTTTGATGTCTCGAGTGTTTTCATTGGAAAACGTGTAGCATGTTGCTATGTGCGGAAAGTTAAGATAAAAAGGCTTGCCGGTTCAGTGACGACCTTCGACGGCTGAGATTTTGCATCTCAGGAGGAAGGGTAGCCGTTGATCGCGGCTACCATCCGTTTGGCGGCCAGTGGCGTGGCCATGGTGCTGGCATGGTTTGTGCATGCCTTTGGCGTGGCCAAATTAGGGTTTGAACAAACCGTGGAATTTGGCATTGCGGCCAAAAGTTGCCACGGGCTTGGTGGCGAACTTGTACGGCTGAGATCCGCGCCTCAGGAGGAAGGGTAGCCATTGATTATGGCTACCTTTCATTGGTGGCCAGAGGCGTGGTAGTGTGGCTGGCATGCGCGTCTGGCATGCGCGTATGGCATGTGCGTATGGCATGTGCGTGCGGCATGCTGGCGTTTTTTGGGAAGCTAGCGCGTTTTTGGGAAGCTGGCGCTTAGTATGACGACCTTTTTGAGGCCGTGGCAGGTTTGAAGCGACCTGATTGGTCGACGGGAAGAGGGCCGGCATGCTAGGGCGCGGTCGAACTTTTAGCATGTTGTGGCGGATTTGGTTGCCTAGCTTGTTTAAGCATGGTTTCGACCAACGGGGTCCAGTATACTGCGCGGGCGCGAAACCCTAATTTGCAAATTAGTTGGGTTTATGAGTTCTTTGCGAGTTATCACGATAATTAGCTGGATTTTATATGCTGCCACACAAAATCTTTATCTACAGAATGCAGTATGCTTTCTGTCTAAGCATTTCTTGCAATGGCCTTAACTTTGGTACTTGGAGGTTTATGCTACTCCGCTGCGAGTGAACATAAATCCGTCATGCCATACCGATTAAGGGTTCTGCTGGGGAACATAGCACAGGAAAGTAATCAGTGAGTCTCGTATTGGCGAGGTGCCGAAATTTACAGAGTGTTATGGATAAAAGTGTATTGAGCGGCTCAATAAATATGTCGGTGGAGAGGTAAGTACTCGCAGCACCGCTTCCTTGCAGAGTGACGTCACATCTGATGCAAGGTTTTACGATTTTAACCCTAAGCTAAAATCCACCATCAACATTAAGTCCCCTGCTTAGCACCCAAAAGTGGCATTGTTGCGGGGTAAGTATGAGATGGTGACATGCGAGAGCAAAATCGAGAGAGCAACATGTGAAGAGATCGGCAAGGAAATTTAACTAACCTTTAGTGGAAGGCATGAGAAATCTGTGATCCTTGTGCTGGCGGATTTTGCATAGATTCATCTTGGCCATGGGTCGTTGGTACCGGTAGCTTGAAGTAGCGGATGGGCGGCTAGCTGAAGTAGCAGATGGCGTGGCTAGCTTGGACATGGCTTGGCTTGGTGCGGCTCGGAAGCGGCTTGGCTCGGACACGTCTTGGGCGCGGCTCGGACGCGGCTTGGCTTGGACACGGCTTGGCGCGGCTTGGACGCGGCTCGGACACGGCTTGGGATAGGAGGATGGCGCGGTCTAAGTCAGAATGACTCGGACACCAAACCCTAATTGTTTCGGATAAAGAAATATTTAATCCAGCTGGTATCATGCGTATGAAGCCTTAATTCACGGCTGGTAAAAGATTTTCTGCTGAATATAAGAGGTGACCCTGAATCCTTCTCCCATACAAATCATCATAAAAATCGCGTCCATCTTCCCCACGGGTATTGTATCTTGTTTCTTCCCCTAGTTCCGTTTTGTCTTCCTCGTCATGTAGATTGCTGGTACAAATGTGGTAACAAAAAATTGTAGCATATAATGGGATCTTCCAGTGATGATCGTACCTCTTCGGAAAGAAATTCTGAACCCGACGAAAACCAGTCTTCTTCTCATGAGGAGGTATTAGACAGAATTTATTCTCTTTTCCGTGAGGCTGACGAAATTATACGAGACATGTCTCTCGCCCATTTATGCAGAGTGCGGATGTGTGTTCAGACTCTCTTGGCTTCAGTGGACATGGAGGAAAGGTGGAGGCACGATGAAGAATCCCGGCTTGTCGGGAGATCTCAGAGCAACGAAGCTTTTCTACAACCCAGTGTTAGGGCTGAACGATTCTCCTCTCGGTTGAAGCGGCGGAAGACTGAGTCCATGAAACTTTTAGGTGAGGACCAGTTTAATTACCATGTCCATGATGGTATCGTAATCCTTGACTTTGATGCGGACGAACCGGGACATCCTCAAGAAGTAGCTGGAAAGGCTCATGGGGAAGACGTCGACATGATTTACAAAACTGAAACAACTTTTGGAGTGGACGCCGAAACTGCTGCCATGGGTGTTAACGCAAACGCTAAGGATGTCGTCAAGGTGGACGAGGAGACGGAGGCAATGTATGCTGGAGCAACTGGAGAAGCTACGGAAACATACGCTGGGACCGCTGTTGAATCAAACGCCGGACAGGAAGTGGAAGCTGCTGTTGTGGTAGCTTCTGGATGGGACGTTGCGGTTGCTGCTGCTGAGGTGGATTCTGGATGGAACGCCGAGGTTGCTGCTGCCGAGGCGGCGTTTGGACGGAACCTTTGCTGTCAGAAAGCGTGCTGGGGAGAGTTCTTGAAGAAGCTCTGATGAAGGCGCTATTGATCCAGGCGTCTACCGTTAACGACCAATTTTTCCACTTTTGCTATTTCTTCTTAACGTGTAGCCTCTTTTGACTTTCCAGAAGTTTGCTTTTACTTTCTTGCTTTCATGGCGGAGTTAGGGTTTCATCAAGTAACATTCCGCCATTCAGCCTTTATGGTTTCACATCTTTGAATGAATTAATAAAACCTTCATACTGTTTCTGAGATTTGGAGCCGAATATTCTTGAAGAAGATATCTGTTCTGCCGCATGATGATCGTCTTCCTTGCATATTTCCTTCTTGAGTATTTTTGAATAGGTATTTTTGTGGTGGTTTGATTTCTCTGGTTTTCAATTGACGGATATGACTCTGTGAGAGTTTTAGGTTTACTTGGTATTTTTCCTTTAAGGGGAAAACTTTTCAAGGAAAGATGTTCTTTAATTAGAATTGAAAATTATACTCATGAATGCAAGCAGTGCAATCATTTTTGAGGAGTTACAAACATTGCATGAAAAGGAAAATGCTGAAAGAAATGCTGAAGGAGAACACTTGAGGTGAAGGTAGCACAGCGTTTTAGGTATTGAAGGGTTTAAGTCATCGCGAGTGAATCGTGACACCTTCCAATTTGTCGGTATTGATGAGCTTGCAGTAACCACCCAAGATAACATCTGCCACCAGATATGGCTCGTCTTCCTTTTTTTAGGCGGATCGGGTCTAGTGGCCATCTTTACTATTATGTTCCCAACTTGAAACGAGGTCATCTTGAATACTACATCTCCAATTTGAAATGGGTTGGAGTGTTGCACAACCACTTGATTGAACTCGTCATGTTTGGTTGTGACAGCTTCCAAATTTTTGACAAAGTACTTGATAGGCCCAACATCCCATTCACATCTCTTAATGACGTCTGGGTTGGTAATCGGACCGAGTCCCCATGCTTGGCCGAGAGGAGAGGTGACTGGGTGCAGAAAGGGTTGTTTAACCAGACTTACTTGTGTTCGGAATCTGCGGATGAACGTCGACGGGCTTTCTCCAGGAAATTGATTTACATTGGTAAGTCGTTGATATGGCAGCATGTAATCTTAAAAGTTGGACGGCTTGTTGGAAATTCTTTCGGGTATCGACATCGGCAGAGGAGATACCCCTAACTTCGCTTTGTTACCGTGTACCCACGTGCGCCCCAGAATCATGTCGTAGTTTGAGAGTTATTTGAAAATGTAGAATTTTTCATGTGTTAGAGTGTCTCCCACCTTGATTTCAAGATTGAGATAGCCATACGCGTCTATCGCCTCTCCTTCCAAGTTTTTGACCATGGTTGGGGAATGGGTAGCCTCCTGCTTCAAAACTCCCGCAACTCTCAGAGTTTTGATGGTAATGATGTTGAAGTCATACGCCACGTCGATGAATGTGTTATCGATCTTGGCGTTCCTCAGATGAACCGTGGTCAGCATTCCCCATTTGTATTTTCCAGCACCGCTTCCTTGGAGAGTTTGGGGTACTGGTGTGGTTTCTTCAGTAGGAAAGAGTCGCTTGCCCGATACAACGCGATTAAGTGCTGTGAAGATGTCTTGACGTTGTGCCTTGGAGAGGTAGAGAATTTCGCACACATGTTGCATCATGGATTGCACAGTTTCGTGTACGGAGTCCCCAGAGACCATGCAACTCCTGACTGGAAGTGGATCTCTGTGAACTCTTTCATTGTCTAGTCGAAGCTCCCCTGCTTCTATCTTTTCTTTGAAGATATGCTTCAGCTTGTTGCAGTCACTGGTCGGGTGGTTGACAAATCTGTAGTAGCGGCAATATTTGGGGTTCGCCATTTCCGCTTCGGTTGGTGGGCGCCTGATAGGAGGTAGCCTGGTGGCGTCGTCTTGGATCCATGTTTCCAAGAGTTCAATCACTTCTTCGATTGGGAACGGTAAATCCAAGACATTTTCTCCAGCCTCTTGATGTCGCATGGGAGCTTTAGCGGTGGTCTTCCGTGACGGATCTGCCTGTCGTGCTGGCGTTGCGCGCTTGGATGGTTGTTCTGCTGTTGGAGCCTTCCTTTTTCCTCCTTTGTCTACCACGCTCACAAAGAAGGGACCGGTGTTGTATTGCTTATTGATGAGGCGTCTATTTCCTTGAGTTTCGCATGCGTCCTCGCTTCTAGTTGGCCTGGTTCTTTCCAACAACGCTGGTGTTGTTTTGGCTGACCGTTTTGCGGCTTCATGAAGCTCAAAGAATGTCTGGAATCGCAGATTCTCTAGTAAGGCGCGATAGATTGGAATCATGCCATTGATACAGGAGTCCACCAATTGTTGTTCGGTCACGTTTGGGCCATGACAATCGAGCTCTTGAATTCTGAACCTTTTGACAAAATCATTCGTATGTTCGTTATTTCGTTGAAACATCCTTCCTAGATCTGAGAAGGTAATTTGCTCAGACACAAAAAAGTATTTCTTGTAGAAAGTTGCAACCATGTCAGACCAGTTGGAGATACTGCCTGGCGTAATGCTGTTGTACCATGTGTATGCTCTTCCAGTAAGTGATTTCGAAAATTCCCTCTAACGGAGAACGTGATTATATTCGTGTTCCCCCAAGGACTCCAAGAATCGAGAGACATGTTCACGCGCATTGCCGGTACCGTCGTACAAAGATAATTGAGGGGAAGAGTACCCCCTTGGAAGAGGAATTCTTTGTACTTCAGGAGGATACGGGGGCTGATGCTTATGCATGTCCATGAAGTCGCTTTTGTCTCAGTTTCGGAGAAGTTGTCCCAAATTTTCTCTCGTGACAAAATTGGGCGGTTGATTTCTTTCAGCTGAAGTTCTCGGGAGAGTCTCTTCATCTACAAAAGTGTGCCCTATTGAGGTGCTAGCGCCAGGGGTATTGGATATGTTCCTCATTGGCTCTGGCTGGAGTGATTCTTGTAGTAGCCGCTATGTCAGTGTCTTGAGAAAAGAAAGCACCTCCTTCTGGGTTGAGGCCATGTATGTTTGGGCCCTGGCGAGAACCTCCTGCCTTTCCATCAAATCAGCAATAGTAATGTAGGGTCGGCTCCCTCTGGCTCCTCCAGTTTCTCGTCCTGACGGCGGAGTAGCTGCAGTTCTGATAACAGTTGGAGGTGTCATACTTGGTGAAACATTGGGAGCGGCGGCATCAACTCTGGCTCTGGTGATTGGAGGTGTAACACCTGAAGGAGCATTTTCCGCCGCAGAGGCTCTGGCTCTTGTGATTGAAGGTGTAACACCTGAAGGAACATTATCCATGTTGCTGGTGTTGACAGATGGCGTATTAGCACCACTGGGAGAAATGTTAACACCGAGAATAATTTCGGCGCCAGTGTTCTCGGGGTTTGTTGTTGATCCTGACCTGAGTTCTACCATCTTGAGATCGGGGTTGAAAAAATGAAATCGGGAATTGGAAATTGATATTGTAACCGAGAGATTAATCTCCCACTGTGGTCGCCAATTGTTTGTGGGTGAAAACCGTTTCTGCTGATCTCGGTAATTTCGCGTGAGTGCGGGTGAGAAACAAATCTAACCCCAAAACAATGTACTACACGGGAGTACTTTTGATTCGAGAGATCAATCTGTACAATACTGGCCTAAACCAAGAAATGGTCGTTCCAGGCTTGCTTCGGTCACAAAGTGAAGGAGAAGAGTTGGTCTTAGGGAGGGAAGCGAAGAAAGTGTTGAGGCCAGAATAGTTGATTCTGGAAGTGTGGCTGTTTTGCGACTTGTATCCGAAAGTTGAACTGGCAAGCTGAATGGAAAGCTACCAGGTGATTGTTGGATGTGTATTGTTCTCCTGACCAAAAAAAAAAACTTGTCCTTTGGTGGAAATAAGTGAAACCTATTTATACAAGTCGTTATAAAACGTACCCTGGCCTCGTAAGAAGTGGAAGCGGTTGAGTGGTGGAAAAGTGGTAACGGGTAACGCCTGGAATTGATGTTTCCATAATGAAGATGTGTTTCACCACTTATTTCTTGCCATTACTAACCACCTCACTCTTATGACACTTTCTTGTAACGGGCGTTTTCCACGCCGCACGCTGTAAACCGCCAGACCAATACCCTGATAAGCATCCCCCAGTTTGTGACATGTTTTGATGTCTCGAGTGTTTTTATTGGAAAACGTGTAGCATGTTGCTATGTGCGGCAAGTTAAGATAGAGAGGCTTTCCGGTTCAGTTACGACCTTCGACGGCCGAGATTTTACATCTCAGGAGGAAGGGTAGCCGTTGATCGCGGCTACCTTCCATTTGGCGGCCAGTGGCATGGCCGTGATGCTAGCATGGCTTGTGCATGCCTTTTGTGTGGCCAAATTAGGGTTTGACACAAACCCTTGAATTCGGAATTGCGGCTAAAATTTTCCACAGGCTTGGTGGCGAACTTGTACGGCTGAGATCCGCACCTCAGGAGGAAGGGTGGCCATTGATTATGGCTACCTTCCGTTGGTGGCCAGAGGCGTGGTAGCGTGGCTGGCATGCGCGTCTGGTAAGCGCGTCTGGCATGCGCGCCTGGTAAGCGCGTCTGGTATGCGCGGCATGCGCGTGCGGCATGCTGGCGTTTTTTGGGAAGCTAGCGCGTTTTTGGGAAGGTGGCGTGTTTTAGGAAGCCAACTTAGTATGGCGACTTTTCGAGGCCGTGGCAGGTTTGAAGCGACCTGATTGGTCAACGGGAAGAGAGTCGGCATGCTAGGGCGCGGCGCACTTTTAGCGCGTTGTGGCGGATTTGGTTGCCTAGCTTGTTTAAGCATGGTTTCGACCAACGGGGTCCAGTATACTGCGCGGGGCGCGAAACCCTTATTTGCAAATTAGTTGGATTTATGAGTTCTTTGCGAGTTATCACAATAATTAGCTGGATTTTATATGTTGCCACATAAAATCTTTATATACAAAATGGAGTGTGCTTTCTGTCTAAGCATTTCGTGCAATGGCCTTAACTTTGGTACTTGGAGGTTCATGCTACTCCGGTGCGAGTGAACATAAATCCGTCATGCCATACCGATTAAGGGTTCTGCTGGGGAACATAGCACAGGAAAGTACTCAGTGAGTCTCGTATTTGCGAGGTATCGAAATTTACAGAGTGTTATGGATAAAAGTGTATTGAGCGGCTCAATAAATATGTCGGTGGAGAGGTTAGTACTCGCAGCACCGCTTCCTTGCAGAGTGACGTCACATCTGATGCAAGGTTTTACGATTTTAACCCTAAGCTAAAAACCACCATCAACAGGCCTGTAAAAGTATAATAAGAACATGTCAATGTGGAGGACGGTCCAGACACCATAGCTGAGCATGTTGTTAAACAAAATGAGGTACCTGAAACATGTGAAATAGAATTTTCAGTAGACAGGGAAAAATCCAGTTTATCCTCCATAGTGGTTGATGAAGTTTCTCCAGGTAGAATATCAAGATTGATGTACGTATTGCTACAATTATCAATGTCAATAATTTCACCAAGGAGTGCAACACTTGACTTTTCATCTTTACCTGAATCATAGTGATCAGACATCTCATCAAGAGTTGCAGCAAGACCTTTGTTCCCAGTGTATTTTCTACGATTTGGACACCCATTAGAAAAATGACCAAAACCTTTACACTTGAAGCACTATGGCATATCCTCATCATCAGTATCGACGGTGTCCCTGTTTTTAGGAGGAGCACGGTCATGAAGTTTGACTGATGACCTGGGTTTATCTCTGATGAACCGTTTACTTCTCTTCAAAAGAAGATCTCTAAACTGTCTTGTGATCAGTGAAACTGAGTTGTCAAGATCTTCATCTGATGAACCAGTCTCAATAGGATCAACAACAGAGTTGCCAACACTTTTACTTTTGTCAAGCAATTTAGTGTTCTTTTGTGCTTTGAAAGCAATATCCTTCCTAGATTTGGATGTATGCTCATGATCAAAGATACTTAACTTCCCAACAAGAGTATTTCTGGATAAAGTATTAAGGTTATTTCCTTCAACAATGGCATGTTTCTTAGAATCGTATTTGGCTGGCAACGATCTGAGAATTTTCATCACAATGTCCTTTTCAGGAATAGTCTTACCCAATGCAAAAGATGCATTAACAATTTCAAACACTTTGTGATTAAACTCATAAAATGAATACTCATCAGCCATACGAAGGTTTTCCCAATCATAATTTAGGTTCTGAATCCTAGCTTCTTTCTCACAGGAATTTCCTTCGCATACAGTTTTTAAGATATCCAAGGCTTCTTTATACTTAGTGCACGTAGTCAAATGATGCTGAAGATATGGGGTAATGGCATGGATGATAGCATTTAATCCATCAGAATTTTGCTTTGCAGCAAGAATCTCGGCAGGATCATATGCACCAATATCCTTTGGAACAGTTACATCTCCTTCTGTAACAACCGGAGGATCATAGCCATTAACTACACGAACCCGTGATTGAAAATCACGCGCTTGAAGAAAGGAACGCATATCAATTTTCCACCATAGATAATTCGATCCATCGAAGACTGGTGGTACGTTTACAGAGATAGCGTTTCTGTCCATAGAGTCAGATTGCTACAAACACAGACTTATGAAGTCTTAAACGTGTTTGCCTGCTCTGATACCAATTGAAAAAGCGGGGGTCTAACAACCGCACCCAATATTTCGTTTAGGAAATCTGTATGGACTAACTCTAATGTATTTCCAAGAGAATCAACTAGACAGTCAGACTCAATCAAGGAAAATACATCCAAGAGTTATATCTCAATTTCTCAAATCAATCTGTAATCGAACATATAGAAATCTGTGAGCCGCATTAATATGAGAAATAACTTGGATGGTACCAAAGACCAATGTCCAAGCGTCAATCGATCTCAATAAAAAACCAAAGGCTGGATTCACTAATTGATTAAACTACGCACAACCTGTGATATTTCAATTATATAAAAATATAATGCGGAAAAGAAATAAGACATACACCAGAAATTTTGTTAACAAGGAAACCGCAAATGCAGAAAAACCAGGGGACCTAGTCCGGATTTGAATACCACATTGTATTAAGACGCTACAGACTCTAGCCTACTACAAGTTAACGTCTTACTGGAATGTAGTTGATCCCTAACCAGTCTCACACTGATTAAGGTACAATCGCGCTCCTTACGCCTCTTGAACCACGCCGAATTCCGCGCATTTGATTCCCTTAGCTGATCTCACCCACAACTAAGAGTTTCTACGACCCAAAGTCGAAGACTTGATAAACAAATTTGTCTCACACAGAAAAATATATTGAATAGATAAATCCGTCTCCCACAGAAATACCTACTAGTTTTTGTTCCATGTTTTGATAAATCAAGGAGAACGGGAACCAATTGATACACCAGACTTATATTCCCGAAGAACAGCTTAGTAATATCAATCACCTCACAATAATCTTAATCGTATGGTAGCGAAACAAGATATTGTTGAATCACAAACAATGAGACGAAGATGTTTGTAACTACTTTTTATCTTACCTATCGGAGATTAAATCTCGAGCAAATCTAAGAGAAGATAGTACTCAATATGATAGAACAAAGTAAGATCAGAACACGCAACTGTAGAGAAAATAGTTGGTTCTGGCTTCAGAGTCTCAATGAAATCTTTAAGTCGTTAACCTATGATGGTTCTAGGAAAAACCTAGGTTAAAGGGGAATCGACTCTAGTCGCAACTAGTATCACACAAGAGGTGTGGGGATTAGGTTTCCCGGTTGCTAGAGTTCTCCCTTATATAATCTTCAACTCAGGGTTTGCAATCAATGCTACCTTGGTAACAAAGCATTCCATATTCACCGTTAGATGAAAACTTGATTAGACTCAAGCTAATATCTTTCAATCATTAGATTGAACTTAGGTTGTTACACACAAATGAAATGTGACTTTAATTAGATATGGGTAACCGTACCTAAACGTGTACACATGGTTGGCTCGACAATAGTTAACCGAAGTTATCCATATGAACACTTTCATATCAACCTTGTTCATCTTTAACACAACTAGTTCAAATGACTCAAATGAAACTAGTTATAGAGTTGTTCAATTATTTATATTCTCATAGAAGTATACAAGACACAATTGAAGCAAAATCGATTTTGATTCACTCGAATCAATTCATGAACATTATAGCCACGGTTTGCAAAAGATTGCATTCCTTATTATATAAATGTATTTGTTCATAAACAAACAGATTTTAGAAGTTAACCCACTCAAGTATGCAAATAGGTACGCATACTTAGATTTACGGTCTTGGTTTGTCCGCCAGTATACGAACGGGTACGCATACTGTCGTTCACGACCGAACTCCGTTGATTTAGTATGCAAACGGGTGCGCATACTAAATTCCCGGACTTGAACTGTTAAGTCAGTATGCATACGGGTATGCATACTAAGTTCCCGGACTTCAACTTCCCAGACTTGGAGTAACTTGCAACAGTTAGCATACAAGTACGCACACTGTGTTATATCCAATCAATGGTTAATCGTTCTAAACTCCATTATAATCATTGAAATATTCTTAGAAGACGGGAATAGTTGTCTCACACAAACTATTAGCTTCAAAACATTTTTCAAGTGATCAATAGATCAATACTTTCCGAGTTTACATCAAATGACTGTCTCACACAAATCATGTAAGATGTTACCAGGCGATTTTCACATGATCATCTTTTGACTTTCGTCAAGAATAAAAGATAAAATTGGTTAAAGCGAAAGCTTACCAATACATATTTCGAGAAATATGTAAGCGAGTTAAACTCGACTCGAAATATCAAATGTATATAAAATAAAGTCTATATAGCTATACGACTTTTGTCTCAATAGGAGATAGAATAGAAATATACTTCTGAGTGATAGATGAGTTCAAGTCTCCACAAACCTTTTGTTGATGAAGTTCCATAAGCTCCCTTTAATAGTTATTCGTCTTCAATCGATGAACGTCGTGAAGTCTAAAGCTCAACTACACATTCTATCCTAATCCGAGACATAGCTATAAGTAGACTAGAAATCAAGACTCATAGTTTTGACAACTAAACTTGACAAACAAGCTCTGGTGCAGAATATGGTGTTGTCTCAAGAGTGAGCTGATGGGTTTTGGTAGGAATTTGTGTGACGGTACTGAGAAGGAAGAATCTGTAGGTGGTTGTTGTTGTTTGCTGCGTAACAGGGGAATGTGGTTGTTGTGAGATTATGGAGCTGAAGTGTTTGAGTCTTGGTGGAAATGGCTACAATGGGTTGTAGAAGTTGTGCAAGGAAATGTTGTTGCTGTGAAGTTGAGAAATTATGGGATTGATTGCAGTTGGCAAGGTTTTTTTTGAAGCTACAGAAAGTGGTTGTGCAGAGAAGCTCAATGAAATTGGAGAAATTGAGTTTGTGGGTAATGATTTAGATGGAGAAGTGTGCAATTGGTGCAACTAAAGGAAGGTGCGGTGACTGTGGAAGCTGAAACTCAAGTATGAAATGGGTTTTGAAGTAGAGATATGATGCAGCTGCAATGAATGAATTATAGATGTATGTTAGGATGAAATGCTGCAGGAAAGAAGATTTGAAACGCCTGGAATCAGCCGGAAATGATCAGAAAACAGTTAAAACTCGGCAGAAATCGGTTATGGCAGATTTGACTCTAAAAGAAATAAAATAAATCTAAAACCTAAAACCTAAAACCTAATACAAATCCCCGGCAGCGGCGCCAAAAATTGATGTAGTTTTTAAGTGGTAGTAAAGTTCGTTCAACTCGGATTATGTAGACTCGATTTTAGACTCAAATTAAAATAGAAAACTTAAAAATAAATTGTATTCAAGTTTATAAAAAGCACTGAGACTTTGGATTCCACCAATCTCCAATTTTTATGTGATTTAATCTAGTCAATATTTATGCAACTCTTTACGTTTAAAGTGATTCTAATATTTTTCGCCTAGACAAGTAGATTCTCAAAACAATAGTTGTAAATCGAAAGCATGGACCATCAAAAGATTTAACCTAAGCATGACCCATCAATTGAGAACACAACCACTTAATCAGAATCATATATTCGATTTCAGTTCAGTGCAAATAATCATAAAAGAATTACAAAAATTAAATTAAATAGAATTTACCACATAATAATTGGAAAAATGGCTTCCTCCGTCTCCTCAGCAATGGGGTTTAGCTCCTCATATTAATCACTTGCTCAAAAAATTTGTTTATGGTTCAAAAGTTGATTAAAAGATGAAAAACTATAACTCTGAATGTTTGCAACGGTGTATTGGAGTCGCAAAACGAATGACTGACTGTTACAAAGAAGTTATTGTAGCAGAGTTACAAATTTGAGACGCTGTTCTTATTTGCAACTGATGTTCTTCAGCAGCAGCAGCAGAAATACGGGTTTCCTGCAACTTGATCAATTCGCCTCTGTAGTGTTACAAACTCCTCTGCGACTACTCCAATAACTTCGTTTTTATTCCCTGGGAGTTAAACACACCTCTTATACTACTCAGAAACCTAAAAATAGCGATTAATTCTCTCTTTTTCTTTTCGTGCAAGCCACGGAAATAATCTCTTCTGCCGACTTCCTTAATCGTTTATGAGACTTCCAAACCATCCTAAACTCTTCCTTAGATAGAATACTACCTTAGGAAACAATATCACGCGTTTAGTCTCCCTGGAATTCCTAAAATAATTCCACAAAGTTTCCGTGCAAAACTCAAACTCTGATTCCTTTTTCCGGCTTGTCCAGCCCAATTCGATTGATTCCAGCGCACATACCAGGCCTTTTTAGTTGAATCACGTCCAGCCCAGCAAATTTCAGTGATTGAATCTCACTAAAACATCTTCAAAATCCAATCGAAAGTTTGGTTCTTCGCTGGTTATTTATTCCCGCCTTTTTCTGAATTTAAACGAAGAAGATGACCTCCCCTTATCCTGTGCTGGTATCCCTTTAGCAGCTGCCTGGAAATGGATGCCCCTTAGTAATTGGTCACCCCTTATCCATTTGAGGGGTCCGAATAGCAAGTGTCCTCCAGGGGTGCCCCGCGCAACTTTTCGAGCCGATTTTCCCAAAAATGTTTGTTGGCCAAAAATACCTACACACACATAAAACACCATAATAAGTACAAAAATGAGCACTATCAATATATTGAATCGAGACAAATTAGACACAAAAATGTGTCTATCAAATACCCCCAAACCTATTATTTCCTAGTCCTCGAGCAAAAATAAAATAAAATCCAAACTCACTGACGCAGGCATCGTCGCTTGCATTTAGCGTATGCAATAAGCCTTTAAACCCCTAAGTGTCCCTAGTGGCGGAGTGTTGTCTCCGGGGGGCTTACAAGAGGTATACCCACAAAACCTTTACTCCAGACCTTAGCTATCTACTCAGAACCTTGGAAGGCACTAAAGAATCTCCTTGGTTGGCATACTTATTGACTACAGGAGGAAGTACCCTGATGCGAAATTCCAATTATTGTACACGAGTTTGCACTCAAGCATACTAAAATTCATATAAAGTGACAGAGCTCTACTCAGATAGTCGCACTATGGACATCAATATCCGGAGTCAAAAATAATCACATGGATAGATCAAGAAGATGGATATAGAGAAAAACATAGATGGTTTTGATGTTTACTAAGTGACCGGCGTTTCCCATATCTGTCTGAAGGCCTCCGCCAAAATGAACATATCATAATGGATTAAGATACTAGTCTGACTAATATCAACACAACTGGCATATACAACGGAACCAGTGATCGATAATCCTAATTCTAGTTCAACACAACTGGCATATACAAGGGTACCAGTGGTCGACTTTATTCACTTTCTTTTTTTCTCTTTTTTTTTTGATCTGTTTGGTCTAATTGGTCTGGTCTTTTCTTTTCTTTTTTCTTTTTTTTCTTTGTAACTCAATCACTCTAATTCACCCTAGCATTGGTAACAACTTGAATCGTGGGCCCCACCTATCACTTAGAGAAACATGGTTTAAAAACAAAATAAAATAAAAACAGAAGTGAAAAGGACTCAACGAGATATGGTGAAACTATCATGTTATTTCTAACACCTGAGCTATGTGCTTTTATGAATAGACTCTTCTAGATGTTTCCATCTAATCAGATTGGTTCCTCAACTCCTACGATCAAAATGCTTCCATCCACTTAGATTAGTTAGTGCAATCCTCAATAGGCATAAATTTCTAGGTTCTGGAGTTTATTTATTCATACTGCAACTAAAAAGTTTCTCCCATACCCTCAAACTTAAATCTAACATTGGCCTCAATGTTCTAAAGATAAAATTAAAAGCATGAACAAGGAGAAATTGTTACCATTTGAAGCAAAAGAGATAAGGAAAGATATTACCATGTTGCATGAGATTGGGTTACCTCCCAAAAAGTGCTAAATTTAAAGTCTTCAGCCAGACGTCAAATACCACAAAATGGCTAATTACCTTTCAAATCATATATCAATAGTCGAAACAACTGTGGGTCAACAAAAGCAAATAAAATTGCCACAATTATCAGACAACTGCACCAAATCATAAAAATGAACAGACATAGCACATCCTCATCCAAGGTTTTCTGCAAGACAACTGGGTTTTTCTGTTGTGCCCATTTGGGCTTCATATGAGTGTCTTGACAAATTGACTCATTCGAACAACAAGTCTTTAGAATTTCCTCCTGGACAATATCAGGAGGATCCGGTGCGGAGTCGGAAGTGACTCAAGTAATACCTCTAGACTTAAGATTTTCTTATCAGACTGATTCTGAAACTGAGTTGATCCTGAAGTATTCTTAGTATAGCCAAAACCTGGGGAAATAACCTAAGTTTCAAAGCATCATCATCAAGGTCTCTGATCTTTAGGGTACTACAAATTTCCTCAAAATCCCTAACATGGAAGTATGGGCTTCATATGAGTGTCTTGACAAATTGACTCATTCGAACAACAAGTCTTTAGAATTTCCTCCTGGACAATATCAGGAGGATCCGGTGCGGAGTCGGAAGTGACTCAAGTAATACCTCAGGTACACTAGGCTCGAATCCCAAGTTATGGACTTCTAATGGAGATAATTGACCATTACTACCCCCAAACTTAGGGTAGTCAGTATTCTCGGACAAACCTCTAATTATTGCTTGAATTTCTGGATCCTCAGATTCTTTAAAATACTCAAGAGCTTCTTCTAGTTCATTACCCCCAAACTTAGGGTCAATACTACTCTCCGTAAGGCCTAGCACTATGGCTTAAATCTCAGGGTCCGTAGAGTCTTTAAAGTACTCAAGAGCTTCTTCTAGTTCAAAAGTTTGGTCACCTAACTGACTTAAGAGAATTTCCTCATCAAGTTCATCTAAGGAATCACCAAATAAAGTGTCGTCCCAATTATCCTGAGTTAGATCTTGAACTAAAGTGCTAATCATATTCACTTCTTCTAAATCATCGGAAGGTTGTCTATTAACATTAAAGACATTTAGTTCAGTGGTCATATTACCAAAGGATATGTTCATAAGTCCGGTCCTACAGTTGATGACAGCGTTAGCTGTGGCTAAAAATGGGCGACCTAAAATCACCGGTATTTGAGCACTAGGATCCTGAACAGGCTGAGTATCTAGAACAACAAAATCTACTGGATAAATAAATTTATCAACCTCAATCAGAACATCCTCTATGAAACCACGAGGTATTTTGACAGACCTATCAGCTAATTGCAATGTCATTTTAGTCGGTTTCAACTTACCAAGACCTAGATGGTTGTATACATGATAAGGGAGTAAGTTCACACTAGCTCCTAAGTCAAGCAATGCCTTATCTACTGAATAATTACCGATCACACAAGATATGGTGGGGCATCCAGGATCTTTATACTTAAGGGTTGTTTGGTTCAGAAGGATTGAACTTACCTGACCAGCTAAAAAGGCTTTCTTATGGACATTAAGCTTACGCTTTCGTGTACAAAGGTCCTTAAGGAACTTGGCATAAGAAGGCATTTGCATAATTGCTTCTAATAAAGGGATGTTAATGTTTACCTGCTTAAATATCTCTAGTATTTCGTTGAAAGTCGACTTTCTCTTTGTTGGAGCTAACAACTGTGGATATGGGGCTTTGGGTGCAAAATGAGACCTGTCGGGAACCACATTGGCATCACTAGAAATTTTATCGGTTTCTTCAGTTAGTGGCTCCTTCTGGGGCTCATCTTGGAACTAGAAGGTGGATCTACAGTTGTCCACTATTAGGCATGGCTACCTTATTGTCTACCGTTTTACCACTCCTAAGGGTTGTGACAGAATTCACTTGATTAAATGGTTTTGCACCTACTTCAGTAACTCCTCTAGGGTTGGGTATCAGTTGACTAGGGAACTTACCTTTTTCTCTTAGAGACTCATTGATCAGACTAACCTGGTCTTTCAATTCAGAAATGGCCTGATTATGTTCTTTTCATATCCTATTACTAGCTTCTATGCTTTGTGAAAGCAATTGACGCATATTTTCAGTATTTTGAATAAACGAGGTGAGAGTTTCCTCTAGACTTAAGATTTTATTATCAGACTGATTCTGAAACTGAGTTGATCCTGAAGTATTCTTAGTATAGCCAAAACCTGGGGAAATAACCTAAGTTTCAAAGCATCATCATCAAGGTCTCTGATCTTTAGGGTACTACAAATTTCCTCAAAATCCCTAACATGGAAGTATGGGCTTCATATGAGTGTCTTGAAAAATTGACTCATTCGAACAACAAGTCTTTAGAATTTCCTCCTGGACAATATCAGGAGGATCCGGTGCGGAGTCGGAAGTGAATCAAGTAATACCACAGGTACACTAGGCTCGAATCCCAAGTTAGGGACTTCTAATGGAGATAATTGACCATTACTACCCCCAAACTTAGGGTAGTCGGTATTCTTGGACAAATCTCTAACTATTGCTTGAATTTCTGGATCCTCGGATTCTTTAAAATACTCAAGAGCTTCTTCTAGTTCATTACCCCCAAACTTAGGGTCAAATTTCCTCAAAATACCTAACATGGAAGTATGGGTTTTCATTTTCTTTCCCTAAAAAGATTGGAAGCATCTGTAGGGTCCCAGGCCTAATTTCATAATTTGCTTCAGTTTCGGCTAACCTGATACAAGAAGGACGAGTAGTCCTAGTTGGGTTCAACAAAGCTTTCAAAGTTGCCATTGCCGGCACTATCGGGATATTTGGGATTCTATGCAATCACAAAACAAGGCTGACTCAACCAAATCAAACCTAATTTTCTAGCAAACAAAAAGCATGATGGTTCCACTTAGATTGTTTCTAGACCAGCTTCTATTCTTTCGAAAAGGAACTCGTTACAATCTGAGAAAACCCCTCTGGAATCAATTCGAGTCAAAGTAAGTTGAATCGAGGCGAGGGAAGCTCAGTGGAGCTTTGATACCCAAGGCCTCACCGGTTACAAGGCGGCGCAGTCACGCATTCAACTCACAGAAACCATCATGAACTTCGAAGTATGCTCAAAAGAGTAACCAATATTTTTCGAACGACCTTCCTATTAAGCTCGTTACCCTATCGGTCTCGTTCTAGTCAAAATTTTAGGCTTAGGTTCGCGTTTGGTTTCGTTTTCCTAAGGCGGGCAAGAAGAGAACGGTGATGAAATCCGAACCCTTATCTTGTATGGCCAGTCCTTGCCCTTTACTAGGAAATTAAAGCAGCCGTTTTCAAGTCCTCAGCATATATGCAAACGAAGGAATACAGTAAACCCGCTGACAGGGGATTCGCGGGTGTTTCGAAAAACTTACCTCCCGTACCAGACGGGCGAAGAACCGCTGAAGTCGACTCGGGCCACGACTCCTATGTCATGTACGAACCCGAGGGGCCGAGGCGATATCGTAATCACCGTCCTTCTTTGCACACAGTTTTTATTTAAACCAACCCTTCCGTAGGGTTTAAAAATAATAATGTCCCAGTCCAAAAAGTGTCCAAAAATAAAAAGAAAAATTACAAAAAATAAAACCCTATTTACAGTTTCTAAAAATAAACCAAAATAACTATATACAAAATCTTCTTCTTCACTCCTTTCAGATTCCTCTTTTCTTTCCTTCTTTGGCGATGTTTTCCTTTTATAGCACTTTTTCTTTCCTTGTAGCTTCGCTCGAAATCTGAAAAGAATCAAAAAATACCAAAGGCGTAAAAGAGAACAAAAATTCTAAAAGAAATAAAATAAATCTAAAACCTAAAACCTAATACAAATCCCCGGCAGCGGCGCCAAAAATTGATGTAGTTTTTAAGTGGTAGTAAAGTTCGTTCAACTCGGATTATGTAGACTCGATTTTAGACTCAAATTAAAATAGAAAACTTAAAAAGAAATTGTATTCAAGTTTATAAAAAGCACTGAGACTTTGGATTCCACCAATCTCCAATTTTTATGTGATTTAATATAGTCAATATTTATGCAACTCTTTACGTTTAACGTGATTCTAATATTTTCGCCTAGACAAGTAGATTCTCAAAACAATAGTTGTAAATCGAAAGCATGGACCATCAAAAGATTTAACCTAAGCATGACCCATCAATTGAGAACACAACCACTTAATCAGAATCATATATTCGATTTCAGTTCAGTGCAAATAATCATAAAAGAATTACGAAAATTAAATTAAATAGAATTTACCACATAATAATTGGAAAAATGGCTTCCTCCGTCGCCTCAGCAATGGGGTTTAGCGCCTCACATTAATCACTTGCTCAAAATATTTGTTTATGGTTCAAAAGTTGATTAAAAGATAAAAAACTATAACTCTGAATGTTTGCAATGGTGTATTGGAGTCGCAAAACGAATGACTGACTGTTACAAAGAAGTTACTGTAGCAGAGTTACAAATTTGAGACGCTGTTCTTATTTGCAACAAATGTTCTTCAGCAGCAGCAGCAGAAATACGGGTTTCCTGCAACTTGATCAATTCGCCTTTGTAGTGTTACAAACTCCTCTGCGACTGCTCCAATAACTTCGTTTTTCTTCCCTGGGAGTTAAACACACCTTTTATACTACTCAGAAACCTAAAAATAGCGATTAATTCTCTCTTTTTCTTTTCGTGCAAGCCACGGAAATAATCTCTTCTGCCGACTTCCTTAATCGTTTATGAGACTTCCAAACCATCCTAAACTCTTCCTTAGATAGAATACTACCTTAGGAAACAATATCACGCGTTTAGTCTCCCTGGAATTCCTAAAATAATTCCACAAAGTTTTCGTGCAAAACTCAAACTCTGTTTCCTTTTCCCGGCTTATCCAGCCCAATTCGATTGATTCCAGCGCACATACCAGGTCTTTTTAGTTGAATCACGTCCAGCCCAGCAAATTTCAGTGATTGAATCTCACTAAAACATCTTCGAAATCCAATCGAAAGTTTGGTTCTTCGCTGGTTATTTCTTCCCGCCTTTTTCTGAATTTAAACGAAGAAGATGACCTCCCCCTATCCTGTGTTGGTATCCCTTTAGCAGCTGCCTGGAAATGGATGCCCCTTAGTAATTGGTCACCCCTTATCCATTTGAGGGGTCCGAATAACAAGTGTCCTCCGGGGGTTCCCCGCGCAACTTTTCGAGCTGATTTTTCCGAAAATGTTTGTTGGCCAAAAATACCTACACACACATAAAACACCATAATAAGTACAAAAATGAGCACTATCAATATATAGAATCGAGACAAATTAGACACAAAAATGTGTCTATCATTTATGAATTAGTTTTCTTTCAAAATCATCATTCACTTTCGATGGTTTATAATAATTGCATGATTGATGTATTGCAATAAGATTGAAGGTTTTTTAGTTAAGTCTAGAATTGATTGAACTTACATCCATATCTATAGCTAATTTAGGGTTAATCATCGAGCGATAACCTTGAATGTGAGTAGCATGATGTGATTGCGGATTGTAGTGATATTTTCCTGTGATCATATGCAGAAATTGACCTTTGTTCGAATTGTTTGCTCAAAGTATTTCAATTGCATTGATTAGCCTATTTCACCAATATTAATGATTTTTGGGAATTGAACTTGATTAGCGCAAGGCGTCGGGTTATTCTCTAGGTAGTATTCATACTTGCATCGTTTTACATGTGAGTGTGATTATTTTAAGAAACTAACAGAGTAACTTGGTCTCTTGATACTCGAGGGATTTTGATGATAGCGAGATTAAAAATGAACTCTAATCATACATTCAATACTTATTTACAATTGAAGATCAACCTTTTATCCAATATTTCCACATTATCCTTGATTTGCGTGCTTTAATTTTATATTAGTTTATTTACATAAAAGTTATAAAATCCCCCTATTGTTTTATATAGGAAACCGAAATATATTGACAACCCAAGACCTCTCTGTGGGAACAATCCTTTCTTACCCTTGCTATATAATATATTTTGAGTAGTGATAAAGTAATATTATTTTTGACACATACGACAACGATCATTCTACTGGTGTGAAAGTTGGTCTTTGAGGTTAGGGGGAGTGACTTTCTGTAATTGTTATTTAGCTAACGGTTTTGCAAGGCTAGCCGCAGAGGTGATGGCTTCGTTTCCCTCAGCAGTGGTTGCTGCATTGAGGGCTTCATATTTTCTCTCCTTAGACTCCTCCCTTTTTCTTTTCCTGTTTTTGTTGTGTATCTAATCGTTCTTCGTTTAGGATTACCTCTGCTAAGTTTCACATTCTCACATCTTTCTAATCTTCCTTGATTTCCATTTCACCAATAGGTATTGGAAAGCGGAGGTACTGGTGGTATGTCGAAGCAGTTCCTCGTAGGAAATGGACCCACAATCTCCCCATGAGCACGTTGTACGCTGATAGTGCATCAACCACGCAAAATCTGGTATTTGTTATCATCGAACCTTCTATGGCCTGCAAAACTATTTCTCCCTTTGGCCTAGATGTGGCCCCGTTGAAGCCATAGATGGTGCAAGTTGATGAATCCATTTGCTCGTCTTTTAGGCCCATCATTTGGAATGGTTCATAAAATAAAACATTTAACGAGCTGCCTCTGTCTATGAGTACCTTCGTTACATTCCACCTGTGGATAGGAAGTGTTATTACTAATGGGTCATTGTGCATCTCAACTTCTTGGTTAATGTCTTTTTGCTGAAAATGTCAGCGGGGTTGCCATTCAATCCTCCCATACATTGGTAGAAGGTCATGTGAGCTTGAAAACTTCATGGGACTCGATTTTCCTATGGTTACGTGCTAACTCAAGGATTTCACCAGGTAACGAGGACGGGGTTTGTCTGAATAGGTGATCATGTTCAGAAATTTCCCATCCTCGGGTAATTGGACCCTTTTTTGGGGTGGTGCGAAAGTTGTGGCAGGTAGCTGGATATATTCTCTGAGCTTACCTTCGTCAATTGACCTTTGTATGGTATGCATTAGGTGTAGGCAGTTCTCTGTTGTGTGTCCGTAGTAGTGATGATGTTCGCAGTAGTCCTTGGACTCCTTTGTTTTTCCTATTGCTTACCTTTGGTGCTTGGTACGGGAAATCGTGCTTTTCTCATTTTTTTCTCAAAATCTGCGTAACATTTATGTTGAGATTTGTGAAGACCTTATCCGTGGAGTTTTTCTTAGCTTCCTGTCCTTGTACCTTGTTTTTTTATCCCTTGGCCCTGATTTACCTGCTCCTTCTCCACTTCGCTTGTTGGAATCGGGAACTGGCTTGAGTGAATTTGTCTTTACACTGGTGTGGTCCCTTTGATCAGATCCCTTGGGTTGTCTCTAGCCTGATAAACCGGTCTTGGATGACCCGCAACTCCCCTTCTGATTCCACGGTTCGGATGTGAAGTTATACGAAGATAGCAGATGTTCTGTCCAAACCATACTTGTAACAGTTAATGATGATCTCGAGGTTAAATTTTCCAATTGCTTGACATATCCTCTGCCACCTTTCAGTGTACTGATGTAATGTTTCCCTTAGGCCGATGGCTAAGGAAAATAAATGCTCCAAACCAACCTTCGTTGTCTTGTTGTTCATGTATGTTTCTAAAAATACGCTTGATAGTTGATCAAAAAAGTCTATGGAGTTCGCTGGCAGGTTACCGAACCATACTAGTGTGGATCCTTTCAGACTTGCTAGAAAAAAAACCTGCATAAAACAACCTTATCCTTTTCCCAATGAGCTAAGATATGGGTATAATATCTTAGATGCACAATAGGGTCAGCTATACCATCATAATGATGGAATGCAGGTAAAGGACATTTGGCGGGAATAGGTTAGTTTAGAAGGTATGATGTCAATGGATATGGTTTAGCCTCCTGAAGTACTTCCTCTAGGCGTGTTCCTGCTTAGCCCGTCTTTAGGTTCTAGATTTATTTTCTCATTCGTTACACTTGTTCCATTACCATTTCGACTTTGCTAGATCCCCTGGACAAAGCCTCTGTGTAATATGATTGTGTTGGTTGATAACTGAGGTCAACCTTAGTGTTCTCATTTCTTTACCCTCTGACATGGTGTGGTTCGTGGGGACGAAGGTGTCTTTTGTTATTTCCTGAAATTGCCTCTTGATCATGCCTTTGCTGAGCAGGTGGTGCACGGGATCCTTCGACTTGTCCTTCTAGCTGGTTCTGCAAATTTTGGTTCTCTTGGGCCATGACTAGTATGGCATCATCTTGATCTTTTTTGCGTTGCAACAATGCTGCTACTCGAGCTACCATTTGTGCTTCATTTGAGGCTCTGCCTCCTTGGGGTGTGGTGTCAACAGGATTCTGGGAATACTCTTACACAACCTCTATGATCGGGGAATCAGGGTCCACCAATGGTGTTAAGTTTCCCAAACCTCCTATAGTGTTGGGGATGGGTGGTGCACAGCCTTTGTTAGCAGCAGGAGGCTGCGTAACGATTGCTGGTTGGTGTAGAGGCATCCCATAAAGTGGTTAGACTCCTAATGTTTGGCCCATTACTTCTGCACGAATAGGTGGTCCTTTTGCTCCTATCCTTAGTGATGCTTCGCTTTGAACGTCCTCAGCTTTGATCCTAAGGTTAGTATTTGCCAAGGTTTGATCCTCTCGTGTGTGACATCAGGTCTGGAACTCGATGGTATATCACTTGGTTTGTCAATTTCCTAAAGAATATCTTCCTGCACATAGAAGAAAAAGACAAGTATGGTATGTTGTGTATACCTTTGTTGTAGTAATGCTTTTGTCTGCAAATTTGGTGTTGTAACTTTTCTGAGTTCGAATCTAATAGAACTATCCAATCGTTGGGACTTAGCTCATAGTAATGTAAGACGATGAAAACGTGATTTTCAAAGATTCCTAGTTTTGAAACAAAATTGGAATAAAAGCGCTTTTTAAATGCTGTTGAGATTCCCTAATAATTAGAGATACTCAGATCCAGAGTATATGTTCTCGTGCAAAGTATGCTACGTAAAAACGACCTTGATGCTTCTAGGAGCACCCTTTTCTGACTAGTTTGTAGATCTGTGAATTTTCAAGATTTTTGAGTATTAAGACTTCAAAAACTTGTAAAACAAAGATGACTCCTCACTAGGAAGTGAGATCTATATCTCCAGCTCTTAGATACGACTTTGTAAAGAAGATCAGATTAAAATAATGACGAAATAGCGAAAAATTTGAAAAACCAAACTTTGGTAAGTTTAAACAGAAAATTACTAGCTTTACAAGGGAGTGTGGTGTCAGAATAAGATGTACCAAATGAGGGAGTATGTATGATCTACAGATTTTGCTGTATTTTGGTATTATTGGGATTCAAACACAAACTACTCAGGTGAAACAATGTTTTTTCAAGCTTCCAGCCAGGAATCAAATTCTCATATGTTGTGATGGTGCATCTAAAGGGAATCCATAGAATGCTGGCTTTGGGTTTGTGGAAAGGGATGAGATTGGTGGGTGTACGGGTGCAGCTTTTGGAGGCTTGAGGATAGCAACCAATTATATGGATGAGGTGATGGCATTGGTGATTCCAGGTGAGTGGGCAATCAGAAAAAGATATATGGAGGCATCCTTTAGTCTGGACTCTAAGGCAGTGTTGCAGGTCTTTATTAATAATAAAATACCATGGATAGTAGAATCCAGATGGAAGAACATTAAGAGGAACATTAGTAACATTTCATTCAGACACTCTTACAGGGAGATAAACTTTTCAGCAGATAGGATGGCTAAGAATGGAGTACTTCTTGCAAGAGGGACTGTATTATTCTATCAAGAAAAACTTGGATGCTTGGGAGGATTGGAGAATGAAGATAGAGTGTATTTTAGATTCAGTTCTTGAAGCATAATTTGTGTGTTTTTTTTGTTCTTTTTTATCTTTCTTTGGTTTGTAAATTTTTTCAGTTTATGGCTGTTAGCCTTTTTGTATAACTTTGGTTTCATTCGGTAATAAAAATTTATATGACCTAGCAAAATAAAAAAAAAATAGCGAAAAACTAAAACTTCTAAAGTCCGTTTATAGTGCCAAACTGTGACTACTAATTTTCCCGATAGTCTACGTAATTCAATCTACTCAGGTGACCTTATACTACGAAGTAAAAACACCTCAGGAGAGATCATATGTGAGTAATAAGGGTACGTTCTCCGAGATGATAACTAAGATAATAAAGATAAACTAGCTACTACAATAAATGATAAAGTAAATGCAGCTAATTTAACAATCAACACACGAGATTACGTGGTTCAATTTTCGCCTACGTCCACGGGGTAATAAGTAGTGATTGTTATTAAGGTTTGAATGTGGTTACAAGCTCTTAAATGTTATGAGAGAAATGAAACCGAGCCAAATAGAGGTACAAGAACACAGTCTCTAAGTATTCAATACAAATTTAAGCTCTTCTCAGTTCTCTCTCCTAGTAACTGCGTGTCCCTTCTTTGGAGAAGAGGCTGAGTATTTATAGCGCCTTCTCGATCAGGGACATCTTTGCTTCCTTCAGCTCCATCGAGATGTGATGATCTTCGTCCAATCTTGTACCTTCATTGGCTGCTAACTTTGTCCATCCAAAGGGTGCCATGTCATCGACTCCACGTGAGAGAAGAACACACGCCAGAGCCTCTTTATCGTTGCTTTAATGCTGAGTCGACCTCTTAGCCGCATCTGACGTGCAGACACCTCCACGTGTCTAGGTTACAGGGCCGTACCAAGTAGTTAGGAAACATAGGAAGCCACCTAAGGCCTCCAGATGACAGAGGCACCCAAATTTTTTTATTTTTTTCGCTTTTGTCTGTATGTATACTAATTCCTATGTATTTCACCCATTGGAGAAAAAAAATGAAACTACATGGACATTTTATCTTTGGCCACAATTGGTATTCACCTTTTTGCTGTACAAAAGTAAAAACCTCACTTTTTTTTATTTTTTGATGCTAGGTATAGGCCCGTCCTGCCCCCTGGCAGCGTAGCCACCGGCTTACTCCTCATTGAGCAAATTCGGCCCTCTTAAACCCATGTTAAAGTAAAAACCTCACTTGCTAAACAAGTTATGTTCTTTTGATGATAGCACTTGAAAAGTACTTGTATCAAGCTTCAATAATATTATCTAAAGCATGACATGGGTTCTGATATTGATGGGCATAACTTATATGCCGAAATGAAAGTTCTAAAAAGTTATTTGCCAGAAGAAACTGTAAGGGAAGTTGAAGTATTTATTTCTTAAACAATTTCTTATACAATATGGAAGGTTACTACCCAAATGCAGAAATTTTATACGAGATTTTATTGACAATTTCAGTTACAGTTGCCTCTGTAGAAAGAATTTTTTCAAAGTTGAAGCTGACGAAGCCTTATCTTCGGTCGGCAAACATCACAAGAAAGATTGAATGACCTAGCAATATTATTTATCGAGGTATATATGGTGAACAGCATTGACTACGATGCAATAATTGATGAATTTGCATTGAGGAGGCCAGGAAGGTCAATTTTTAGTAGATTAGCTACTTATATGTAGTCGTTTCTATTTGCAAATTTTATTGTGTGTTTCTTTTTATTTTAAATGATCAGAGATTTTTTTTTATGGCCCTATTTTCGATATTTGCCTAGGGCCTCTAAAAAGTTTGGTAGGGCTCTGCTAGGCTAAGATCTACATTTCATCCATCCCCATTGATCTTCATCTACCTCGTGATGAGATAAAGTAACTTTTAGGAATGCTTGGGTGTATCGAGGGCTCATCAATATTACCGGATCCACTCCGCTACCTCATATTCGACTGATGACTGGCTGCCATGTGGACAACCATTATTTGGTATTCACATGGATTTTCTCTCGTACAAACATCAAGGCCTTCGGCTAGCTCAACACCAAATTGTCTATGTTGTTGTTATTCTAATTTTTAAAAATTGGTTGCTCAATGAATACTTCAACTCCAAATTACAGGCCGGCATTTTCGTGTTGGTAAGGTTCATGCAAGAAGGTTGTCTATGTGAAGTGCGGGACTGGAACTGTGAGCTCTCTGTTACTCTGTCTCATTTCTATTACATAAACAAAACAAGAGGCAACTCCAAAGTGAACAAGTGTAAATTAGTGACTTTTGTTTGTTTTCCTGAACCCACTGGCTGCTTCATGCGCCGGCCACCTAAAAAGAAGCTTTATACTTTTAAGGTATATGTGTCTATGGCTATAGCAAGGTCCATCCAAGTCTTCTTGTATGAGGGAAGAATAGAATTGGGCAAGATTGGCTTGGTCCTGCCTGAAATGTATATATGTCCAAGTATATAAGGATCACAGTTATGAAATTTTACACCTCACACCATAATTTTATACTGTATTTATATGTGAACCATAACCTGACAGAACCCCAATGGAACTTCACCACTAGGCAGCAATGTCACTACCTTAGACTTCGGAAGCTTCAATGTACCAAAGGGAGTAGAAACCAATTGATTAGGTCAGATTGGTTTCATCACTGAGGAGCTTTTCTCTGAGTCTGGGCGCGTCAATGTTGCACAAAATGTGTTTTGGTTAGAAACAAGCTGGCGTTGGCTCCATATTGCCGCCAAATTGGAGGTAACCAAATACTTATAAACTTGGTCACATTGTTTTTCCATGTATTCTTTTAATTGGAAGCTTTGATTGAAAAGTTCCCACTTGCTTATTTTATTCAGGGGGTGAAACTGGAGAGCTGTTTGAATTCAAGTTTATGCCTTCCTATTAAACCGAAGGTAGTTGTAGCTTGTAGGTCTCCGAGCGTCGACCTCTAACATTTTCATGGACAATGCTGCTTATAGGGAATACCTGTTCAATACTTATGGGGTATGATCTGTGGAAATGGAGAGTGTGGCTGTAGTTACAGCAAGTATATGTTTTATGAAGTTCTTTCATTCTTTCATGTATTTTGCTAAGGTAATATCATTAATGGTGTTTTGCAGACTAGCCTGTCGAGTGGCCTGCCTGTGATCGTCTTTCGAGGGCTATCTGATTTAGCAAGAGGACAACGAGGACAAAGTGCAGTGAATATATTTGGACACCTAGCAGCTCTCAATGCCGCCAAAGCTGTGAATCAGTTCATTGATATGCTTCCAGTCTACGTTTCCAGAGTCTAATGATAAAAGATTGGTAAACTCATATCTTATATATTGCAACAGTAGGGAAGCAACCTTTGGGCATGTCACTGAAACCAGAGGAGCTGCTTCCAGTTGAGTTTCACCGTTGCAGCTCAATAAACATTAAGAGTTCTATTAAGAGTTCTTAGTGTATTTTTAATTGATAAACCATCTGCCGCGAGCCTCCAAAGCATTAAGAGCATATACATCCGTTTCTACATCTGTATCTTGTGACATTGATATGTAATATACGCTCAGATAGTCAGATATTGCTTCAGTGATGCTATAGCTCACATATTAAACCCAAAATAAAAAGAAACAGACCAAGTCTAAAGTGTTAATAGTAGGTTATGCTAATTTGTTCAAGTACAATATATAATTGTAGCCTTAACTAACAGTACTACACCAGCAGAAAGAAAACCTAAACTGGCTTATTAACAGTTTAGTAGGTGTTAGGGTAACCATGTAAGATTCCCATGTAAGGCAAAGAACCCTGAATATAGTCGTCTAGGTTGAAAGTGTAGTTGCAATCGCCTGCAGTCTGGTGATAAGTGGCTCCCTGTAACATGGTGGAAGAGTTGCTGATGACAACTGACTTGCTCTCGACAGTCTCTTCAGGTTCCATCAAGACATCTTTAGAACCTCTGGAGCCTTGGATCATTTGAGCTTGACGGTCTAGTTTCATTTTCAGCTTCATAACCTGCACCATGTATCAAAAAAGAGTGCATGCATTAGGCAACCCCATTTTAGCAGTTTTATACATGGTTAGTCATGGTCAGAGATGAAAAAAAAAAAAACAGACCTCCTCTTGGAGCTTCAGTTTCTCTCTGGATACAGTATCAAACTCTTGTTTAAGTGAATCGTAAAGGCGTTCCAGGTTCTTAGCCTTCCACCTAGCACGGCGGTTTTGAAACCAAACAGCAACCTTTCGAGGTTGAAGACCTAGTTCCTGAGCCAACTTAATTTTCCTCTCAGGTTCAAGTTTTATTTCCTCCTGAAAGCTCCTCTCCAGTGACTCTATCTGATCCCACCTCATCCTTCTCTTCCTTTCCGCATGATTGTTGTTCTCATCGTGGGCGCTGTTGTTGTTGCTACTGTTGCTGTTACTGTTACTATTGTGATTGTTGTTGTTACTTAGATGAGTCCTTTCCACCTCCCCAGCTTGATGATGACCACCTAGTAGAAACGCAAAACAATCAGCTTATGTTAGCATTTACTGATACAAATAAATGCAGGACCTAAAAAAATATGGAAATTACTAAGAAAACTTGGCAAATTGTTACCGACCTGGAAAGGGGTGGTAGTTGTAATCATACAGGAATGCTACAGTATGTTCTCCTCCTACTCCACTAGCCATTAATGGTTTTACAGTCTCATTCCATGCCATCTTGTTCGTCTTCTTGCTACTCCAACAGTCCAACCCAGAGAGTCTTATATATACTGCATGTGAGAGAGAGGGGGAGAAAGAGAGAAGACTTTTGGGTGTTGAAAAGTAAGGACGTGGGGACAAAAGAGAGGGTATCAGAGGTCACCATCTGGTCCCCTGAGGTACAATCACTAGCCCTAGCTTGCAGCTGACTAGATGCTGCTTGCTCCCTCCCACGCCTATTAAATAATAAATGCCAAGTTGCTGATTCCCCTTGCTCTCTTCATGATCAGAATTCAGAGTCTTCCATTCAGACAAAACCAAGAATCAGAGACACAGGTCACACAACCATATCTCTCTCTCTCTCTCTATGTATCTATATACTTTATGCAGTTAGGCACGATGAAGGTTGAGTAGACTAGGGACATTTTGAGGCACCCAAAAGGTACCACTCTTCTGTCCTGCAATTTCCTTTACTGATTTTGTCCGTCACTGAGTCAGAAAACATGCACACAAGTCAGAAGACATGCATACAAGGTGAAAGGAAAGAGTAAGTACAGAGAAGAGTGAGAGAGACAAATAAGAAAATCCTACATAACAAAGATTAAGGGTATCTTTATCTATGAGGCGGTTACTTCTTAAGTTGCTCTAAATCTCAATCCCTACCTTAATGTGCTATAGCGGTTTCACCCCTACCTCATAACCAGCAATGAGACATTATATGCAGCTGCAAGTTCAATCTCCTTCTACTAATTAAGTGTGAGAACTACATTTTTAATTTTTCTCCCCAGAACACTATGAAGGTCAGGTCCTGAAAATAAACCTCAATAAAAATCACAAAACTAGATGTTATAAGTTACTCATGGTAGTTTTTTTGGTAGGCGTATGCCATGGTCCAATGGACTATATTAGTTTAGTTCTTGGTGTATAAAGTAGGGATCTTGTTTATGTTTGATATTTGTTTAGTATGCAAGTGTTTGGGGTCTTGACTCCTTCCTGTTCACACCTCATGCCAAGAGAAAAGAAAGGTTTCTTCCAATGTGAAACAAGAACAAACAGAAGATGTCTCTTGGACATAAACAGTACCTTCTAAGAAAATTACAAAAAGGAAAAGGGTTGTCATAGAAACCTAAACCATGCGTGTGTGCTCTTGGATCTGAGGTCTGACGCTGACATATTCGTAGCATCTAGAGTGGACACACCTGAAAAGTCATATTGATTTAACGGTTGATTTGATCAGCACCACCCAATCAACGGATTACCAGAATTTGGTAAACTGAGATACAATGAATAATTGGACATAAGAAAGAAGTATACTCATTAAGAACTTCAGATGTGCAGGAGCGCAATGGTCCACTTCGTTTTGTGCGCACACATGAGCCTACAACTACGCCGAGCTGCCTGTTACATTGTAGACAAAAACAGTTGGACAACGGATCACCCTACCAAGGGTCTACAGTTTCTACTTACGACACATGAAATCCTTGATAAACAAAACACGGTATGAAACCAAATGTAGGAAAACCCGCAAATATTTGTTTTAGTTCAGATAGTTAAATAGGTGGACCTGAACCAAGGTATACAAGTTCAGTTCCAATTTGGTCTTTCAAGTATGTAACACTCCATATTGGAGATAAAAAAAGGTGTGACATAGAAGGCAGGACTCGCTCTACGAATACTTATTCAAAGACAAACACATATAGCAAGAGCTAGAAAAGTAATCTAACCCCAAGTTTAAGCCTCCGAGGCTATTATAGGTGAACTGGGTAAACCTCAAACCATCTCGAAAATTGAAAAGGAATAAATATTGTACCTCAACCGCTTCTTAACATGCTCAAAAAAAGTAGTTGCAAGGCACATCACTAATCCAAACCTAACAAGAATGTTATCATCGTCTCATCTGCAAACATATAAAAACAAAAGATGCCACAAGAACTGAGATATGAATATTCATCAAGGATATAATATAATTTCAATAACAACAATATGGTATCAACCCTTCACAGTGAATATCATTGCATAGTAAAATCAGGAACCACATGGACCAGAGTAAACACCAACAATGTTATTTCTGTTGCTACCTCAAAAGTTCCCTTATTTGTTTCACAAGGGATAGAGATAGGTATTATAAATCCAGCTTTTAGAGTCTTTCTAGTCAAGCTTTTCATGGAAAACCTGACTTCAATTGGTCCCAACTTCCCAAGTCCCTGATTATTACTGTCTGAGTGTCGATCCAGCGACACGATTCTGTTTTCCATTGTATCATCTTTTATGGAATCATCCAAAAAACATTTGTACATTACCTTCTGACCACCATCCTTTTACGGCGTGACCGCGTGATTTATGACTTCTAACAAGAGGAATGGTATAGACAGTAATACTCACGAGCAACAGTCCACGTACCAATGAGAAGTAGGAACTACAAGAGTAACCTCCCTAGATAAACATGTACCAATTGTAGACACATTTCACTATAGCACGTAGTTCTTACAAAAGCATAGATTTCACACACAAAACTATGTATTCTAACAAAAACTTATTTTTTGAAGGCATTCTACGCTTTGAAAAAACAAAAAAGGGCACAAAATTTTGTAGGTATCTAAGTTATCCCCATTGTATCATTTTCTACTCAGCTTCTCATATGAGCATATAACAACATTGTATGGAATAATGGGATGAAATCAAACCATATGCTTCCATGCACCAATTAAACTGAGTACGAAACTTATCCTTCAATCACAACCTCAAGCAAACACCGAAATCGATAAACCTACAACCTAAGTACTCCAGACAATCAGTTGAATTTGAATTATGTAAAGTATAGATGAAAGAGTAAAACTAGAATTGGGCCACTGACATTCAGAAAATTCCTACTCTGTATCAGATTGCAAAACAATGTGAAACAGTTTTGCTGCAATTGATATTGAAATTTCCAAAACAAAACCCTAATGAAATCAACAACTAACCTAAATTCTTTTGTAAGAATCCAATTCCAATATCTTTGATCATCTAAGTTTTTAACGGCGTCGGCATAAACAATCCCTTCCAATATAAACAAATTTCCTGCACAAACAACAACAGATAGAAATTAACAGTTGCCCGCATCAGTTGCAAGAAATACATACACCTCTAAACCCTAATTTCAAAATTTCTGATCAAAAGATTCACGAACCGCAGAATACGAACCTTATTACTAAGACCCGGAGTGGTGATGATGAAAATTTAATGGGGTGCGGAAGCAAAATTGTCAAACTTATGGCGGGAATTTTATTCAACCAATCCCGCTCCCGCCAATTTTGCGGATGGAAGCAGGGATGCATCCCATCTGTTATCTGTACAGTAATTGGTATCGAGCCGTTGGCATGTGGCATATTAAAAAGTGGAAATTAAATTATTATCCCTCCTTTTTTTTTTTCATGAGTCTATACAATTATTCTTTAGAAATTTTATAAATGTCCCTAATGTCATAATTGAAATTTTTTAGTAAAAACACAATTTTTATAATTCCACTAGGGACCTTCTTTTTCCTGTCTTTCTTTCTTCCTTTACACTCTCGAAGTTGAGAGAGAAACAAAACCCCTCGCCGTCGCCTGCACCACTACCAACACCTTCACCAGCTCCGCCACCTCCATCAAATTTTCATCAGATCCGGCAGCACCCGACTCGTATCGATTGAATTAGGAATCAGAGAGAAACAAAAAAACGTCGCCTGCACCACTACCAACACCTTCACCAGCTCCGCCACCTCCAACAAATTTATCATCAGATCCGGCAGCATCTGATTCGTATCGATTAAATCAGGAATCAGTGAGAACCTAATCTCCAAATCTCAAACTTGGTCATCAGAAATATTAGATTCATTTCGATTTCAATATTGAATTCAATTTAAAGAACCTAAAATCGATGATGACGGTGTTTGTTCAATTGGGGTTTTTGACTACTTTGAGAAACAAATGCGTTGATCGAATTTAATGCTTTTCCTTTGTATATGTCGGTATACAATGAACTTTTTTATTTTTTGGATGTTGCAGTTGGTGGCTATTGTTGTGGTGGTGGTAGTTATTGATATGATGATGGATGATGTTGTAGTGGAGATGATAATTGTGGTGGTGGTGGTTGTGAAGGTGATGATGATAACAGTGGTGTTCCAGGTATAACAATTGTCCTTTTAGTAAACCTACTTACTTCAATTTTTACGGGATCAACTACTGTTGTTGATCCCATTTATGGTATCAACACCTATTGTTGATCCAATTTTTTATGGGATCAACTACGGTTGTTGATCCATTTATGGGATTAACTCATGTTGTTGACCCAATTTTTTATGGGATCAACTACTGTTGATGGTGGTAGTGACACTATTATAATTGTTATATTGTATTTCCATGTTTTTGATGGTGGTGGAAGGTATAGTTGTAGCGATGGCAGTGGTGGTGGTTGTTTGCGTTTGCAGCAGTGGTGGTGGATGTTCCAACATAGTGTTGGTGCTTGTTGCTATGGTGGTGGTGGTGGATGTTGTTGCGGTGGAGGCGATAATAGTGGATCAACTTCCATTGTTGATCCAAATTAGGGGATCAACTATTGTTGTTGATCCCCTAAATTGGATCAACTTATATTGTTGATCCTTTTTTTTTGATCAACTACTGTTGTTGATCCTTTCAACTTCTATTGTTGACAATATTTTCTTAGATAAGTATAATCATGCTTGTAGTTTAAATCATGCTTGTAGTTTAAATCGTGTAAATTTCTTCCAATGTTGAACTTGTGGTGCAATGGTAGCATGACTAACTCCATGTCAGATGATGCGTGTTCGACTCATGCCAAGTTCACTCCATTTACATGGATCAACTTCTACTGCTGATCCTTTTTTTTTGACTATCATTGTTGATCCCCTAAATTGGATCAACTTCTATTGTTGGTTCTATTTTTTTTTGGATCAACTACTGTTGTTGATACAAAAATATCTGAACCAGTGGTGGTGGCGACGACGGTGGCGGTGGTGGCGGCGGCGGCGGCTGCGGAAGACTAGTGGCGGTGGCGGCGACGAACTAGTGGTGGTGGAGGACTGTTGGTGGTGTAATGGCGGTGGTGAAGGAGTAGTGGTGGAATATTAGTGGTGGTGGCGGTTGGTAGGTGGTGGTTGTTGAGCGGTGGCGGTGGAATGGTAGTTGAATGTTGGTGGTGGTGGTGCTAGTGGTGGTGGTGAAGTGGTAGAGAAAGACATTTGTTCCATTTTGAAATAAAGAAAAATATTATATGGGTGAGGATATTAAGGTAATATAATATTAAATGGATAAGGTTATTAAAAAGTAGGGACATATTTATTGTTGTATAAGGATATATTTATTGGGTGTCAAAAGTAGGGACATATAAATAATGTACCTTATTAAACATGTCTACCCTTCGGACGAAAGCTCTGGAAATACCCGAGAAACCCGAGTTTGATCCGCTTCTCTTTTATCCCAAATAAAGAGCCTATATTTGGGGATACCTCATGGGGCACAATAAGATCCGCCCAACTTACCCGATTCCGCCCGTACCCGCTAAACCCGTGGGTTTTTAATCCGACCCCGCCCGTTGTGGGTGCGGGGTTGGTTATGAAAATAAAAACCCGTTATAGTTCGGTTGGTAGTTGGTATTAGCTAAAACCCGCCCGAAACCGCCCGAAAAAACCCGTTAAATATACACTATTGATAAAACTAATCTTATCCATCCGTTATTGAAACCCTAGTGGTACTAGTAGATAAGATAATCCTCTTTCTCTCCACTTTCTAGTCTCTTCCTCTCTGTTCGGACTCCTCGGTTCTTCTTCTTCCGCTACGACAACAACAACAACTAGTACTTGTTAAGCTTAACAATGAAGACTTATGTTTATGGTTTGATTTTTTAAGTAATTAAAAACTTAAGTACGAAGTATGTTTAAACTTTAAAACATGTGTGTGTGTGAATGATCATTGAATATAAAGTCGGTACAGATATAAACACTATAGGTGAAAAACTTGCAGAAGATATTGAACTACAATCTGAAGCGGGTTTAAGCAGGTTTAAACCCGAACCCGACCGACCCGAAGCGGATGGATTTTTGGGTGCGGGGTTGGTTATAAAAATAAAAACCTGCTACAGTTGGGTTGGTAGTTGGGATTAGCTAAAACCCGACCCGCCCGACCCATGTGCATCTCTAAGGCACACTCACGGTAAAATGAAACATGATTTTTACCATAAGCCGTAAGGGGAGGGGATAAAAATACTATACTATCATTTATCTTAATAATTAAAAAGAAAAAAACTGGGATCATAAGAATCCGAGAATCTAAAATGAAAATTAAGGTAAGACTCATGGTTAAGTGGAGCTGGATCATTTTCTTCCCCGAAAATTAAACCAAAATCTGAAAAACAAACTAAGTCCAATGTTTCACCAAAAAAAAAAAAAAAAAAAAACTAAGTCCAATGAGAGATAACAATTAGCAATATGTGCATGAATAATTCAGTGTCGACAGTGACAATCGGCACTGTATGCATTATAAATGCAATGTCGGCAGGAGAAATTGGCACTGTATTGCCGACAGTGGTATCACTTCTCAGATATGAAAATCGTTATCCATTGACATGCTTGAAAAAATGTCCATAGTCGGCATTAAACTTATTTATACCTCCATGCCGACACACACTTAAAGTTTTTGCCTAATATCAAGAAACAATCGGCATAGTTGGTAAATATTTATGTCATGCAGACTGCACAAATAACAATCAACATTGACCATGTTGACTGTTTCCTGATAAATTTGTGAATACCTGGTGTCGGTGTAGATAAATTATGAATAGAGTACCGATTCAATAGAGTTAGCATTGTCTTCATCACTTATCTACGCCGACTGTAAGTTATTTACTTCATTTTTCTAGCTGAGCAAACCAACAAGAAGTGATATTTAACCTTATCCGAAATACTTGTGTGGCTCTTCACTTGACTGTAACTAAAATCTAGCATTTCTCATAAATTTACTAAACTCGTTCTTATTCTTCTTCTACCTATATTTCTATACCTAACAATGAAAAACAAAAAAAAAATCAAAATTACTCAATATTTTAGGTTTAATTTTAACTTGTTTTCATAATTAACTAATTAATCTAACTTGTAACTAATCTAATTACACTAATTAATCAAGAGTAATTTTATCATTACCAAAAAATTATTTGGATAAGGTTTTTTTAAAATTAAGAAGGTATCTCCAAAATTACTCCAATTTGGATAAGGGGTCTCCATGATTTAGCCCAAAAAACGTTGACGTAGGATTACTTTTTTAATCCGCTATTGTTTTTTTCTCTCTTTTGATAGTTTAGAGAAAATAAAACGAAAATATTAATCATGATAATTTTAGAAAACAAATTTTTTTAATTTATGAAAATAAAATGTTTTATCAATCATGATTTAAAAAAGGGTCTGGATCATAGGACTCAAGATTTTGACAAAATAATTGCGTATAATTTTCTATGCGTCCAGTACTTGCCATCTAACGACAATAAATCTTTCTGGGTTGGATTTGTTTTTCACTCAAAACTGTTACACGACTTGCCAAGCCGAGCCAACAACAAATGGGCATTATCTTCTAATTAAAGTTAAAATAAAAACGAAGCTTCTGATCTGATGCTTCTGAGAATCAAGTATCAGATCCAAGACTCATGAATTGGTACTCAAAATAAAGTTTGGGTAATGGCCCTGTTATCATATGATTCATATCGAGTATCAATATTATTTCACATCAATCAAAACTAATATGATTGACTTTGCGCATATCCCCTGCCATCGTATATGATATGGTTTTTATTGGTTGATCTTCAATTTTTAAACTATTGATTCTTATTATCATATTGTAATCTTTGCAAAGATAAATAATCTTTTAGCATTTTAAGATAACCCAAACTTGGTTTTGCAAAGACCAGATTATTAGCAACAGTGAACTGCTTGTCAAGTTTAGATAGATACATTTCGTGCTGACTTATGTTTCCTTTCTTCCTTGATAAGAATACAAGCATCCTTCATAAGATCATCCAAATTAATAAAACACAAAATAAAAGAACTTTCAGCTTTGTATGACTCGTTAAGACTATTTTTGACTGTCCTCATATATATGCGCTACTAAGATTCATAAGATATTTTTTTTGCTCAACACTAGGATTCATAAGAACGAACTTCATTTTCGACGCCAAATCATGACTAGATTTGGCAAAGTTAGTTGTGTGAATTTTAAGAATATTTTGATTGATTTTGTCCTTTATCAAGACATGTCAGTTGTTGGCTCGGCTTGGCAAGTCGTATAACAGTTTTGAGTGAAAAACAAATATAACCCAACAAGATCTATTGTCGTTGGATGGAAAGTACTGGGCGGATAGAAAATTTTGTGAAATTCTTTTTTCAAAACCGTGAATTCCATGATCCGGACCCTTTAAAAAATCGGTTTATTGTAAAATTTAATAAACACCCATGTAATTGATTATGGAATGGCATAATTGATCATTGGATCATAATCTATTATAATAATGATTATCATAGATCCCTAAGCATAGTAAGTTTTAAGATTATACTTACATTTTCATACTTTTAACATGAATAAATAAAACATAATCTATTACGTATTATTGACGAAAAAGTTTTAAAATGAAATTCCATTGATTCATGGTCAAATAGTTGTGGGCATTATTTGTTGGGGACAATTTCATCTTTCGTCTATTTTTTTTATACATCTTCATTAGTATAGGATTTGGAGAGGATTTTGAGGTGGTTTTTTGATAATCAGGCAAACATGTTTGTGTTTAATGTTGCATACAGTACTAAATTATAGCTCAGATTCCTTCTTAAAGTTTTTTCATAATTCTACCTATTTCTGCATGCAAGGAAACTTTCCGTAATATAAATGTGTAAGCATGAATAACATCATTTTTTTTCTTTGGTTTTAGGATTTGTATTTTGATTATATACTACGACATCTAAGTATTACACTCGGGAAAATTTCGATTTTCAGTAGTCACCGACAATTGCAGTTATCCGCAACTTGTGATAATTGCAATTACCCCACCATGTTTAAATATATAATCCGCAACTTGTGATTATATACTACGACATCTAAGTATGACACTCGGGAAAATCTATAATTTTATTTAAATATATGTTTTGAAAAACTTCAGTACAGATAATAAATATGTAGGATGATAACGAGTCCACTTGCCAAATACCCCTAGCCGAAGTGATATACATATGTGGCATGCCATTAATGTTAATCGAATAGGTAAGTGTTGAGATGCAAAGGATGATGTAATCTACAAAAATGGCTGGAATCCTAACTTGGTAAAAAAGAATTGATTAAACCCCCAGTCTAAGCTATCATATAATCCTTTTAAATATCTAGCCTAACAGCTAATTTTGGATCATTGGCGAGAGTTGATGATTTGATATGATGAAAAAGCTCTCCATCATTTTTTATTTGTTATGTTATCATTTATAGTCGAGGTACAAAAACACCCTGATATTGGCTTATCAAAAAAATGAAGAAGTGGTCGAATGCGATTGACCTGAATTTTTCGACAATGATTTTATAATTAAGTGACATTGCAAAGGCCTATAAATCTGAATTGGATGGTTTTCACGGTGATCCAATAACATAAGATTTTTGTGGTTTAAGAGGAGGTGAACATTAAGGGAATTGAAAGAATTGCATACCGTAGCTAGCAATTGTATATGGGTAGTTTTCCAAAAAAACTTACTGGTATATCGATCCGGGCTTGATGCACGTTCAAAACCAATAAAGAAAAGATCTTATTTGATTTTTGTTAGAATCGATTTTTCTTCAAGCATGGTACACTGTCACGATGTTATTTCTAGGAGTGATTGCTACAAATAAATATTTGTCCATCCTTATATTTGTTGTCGTATATTGCTCAGCGTAGTGGTGGATCATGAGCTGGAAAATGACATCTTTACAATTGACCCAATTGTTTAGCTAATATTGCAATTTTTTAATATTGTGGCGTCCGCGATGTATAGTTTCCTTCGTGTGGAAGAAAGTGACGTTGTTGTCACCCACTGTAACCGCTGAATTCCAGATTTTTGCTGCCAATAAGTTGCATGACACTGAAGCAGTCCGATTTATTTTTCCTGAAATAACCAGTATATCAAGTTACTTTCGCTTTGAGTAGCACATTATGTTGTGCTAATTTTATTTGGGTCGTTGATTTCTTGATCATTGTAGAAAGGCATCTGATAGTTTTTATGTTTTATTCAGTAAGAATTTGGCTTGTTGTAATGAGCTTTAGTAAAGGTTCAATGAAGGCTCCATGTCATGATGTTGGATCCAGGTTGAGTCAACCACCTATTTAAGCTGTGGATGATCAATCCAAAGATGTTCAAATTTATAGTTCTTGGTTCCTTTCCAATCAATTCCTTTGTCTGAAGTAAGATTGGGGCATGATCGGATGCTATCCATGGAAGATGAGTAACACTTGTATGTATATGAGCGGTTCGCCAATGTTATGTGGCAATATAGGTAGATTTAGTCATTCCATAATGTTATCCTTCCCTTGTTGTTTTTTTTTCTAGATGAATGGATCGCCTCGAAATCCCAAACGAATGAATCTCATTTGATCTTGAAAAAGCGGGGGTCAACAACCTCACCCAATATTTCGATTAGCAATCTGTATGGACTAACTCCAATATACTTTCTAGAGAATCAACTAGACAGTCAGACTCAATTTAGATAAAAGTATATCAAAGAGTTAATATCTCAATATCTCCATTTGATCTTTACTCAATCAAATGGAAATCTGCGAGTCTTTATCATACTAGAGAGATAAACTTGGGTGATACCAAAGACCAATATCCAAGTGTCAATAACTTTTAAATCAACAACCAAAGGTTGGATATTCTAATTGATTGATCCTAACACACAACCTGTGATATTTTAATTATATAACAAAATATAATGCGGAATAGAAATAACACAGACACCAGAAATTTTGTTAACGAGGAAACCGCAAATGCAGAAAAACCTCGGGACCTAGTCCAGATTGAACACCACACTGTATTAAGCCGCTACAGACACTAGCCTACTACAAACTAAATCCGGTCTGGACTGTAGTTGAACCCTAATCAATATCACAATGATTCAAGGTACAGTTGTGCTCCTTACGTCTCTGATCCCAGCAGGATACTACACACTTGATTCCCTTAGTTGATCTCACCCACAACCAAGAGTTGCTACGATCCAAAGTCGAAGACTATAACAAACAAATTTGTATCACACAGAAAAGTCTACGATGATAGATAAATCTGTCTCCCACAGATAAACCTAAGAGTTTTGTTTCGTCTTTTGATAAAATCAAGGTGAACAGAAACCAATTGATAACCCGGACTTATATTCCCGAAGAACAACCTAGAATTATCAATCACCTCACAATAATCTAAATCGTATTATAGCGAAACTAGACATTGCGGAATCACAAACGATGAGACGAAGATGTTTGTGTTTTCTTTTTATCTTGCCCTATCGGAGATATAATCTCAAGTCAATTATTCAATTGAACTCGTACGATAGAAAATGGCAAGATCAGATCGCTCAGCTACAAGAGAAGTAGTTTCGTATGGCTTCACAATCCCAATGAAGTCTTTCAGTCGTTAACCTACAGGGTCTCGAGAAGAAACCTAAGGTTAAATGAGAATCGACTCTAGCAAAACCAACTAGTATCACACATGAGGTGTGGCGATTAGTTTTTCCAGTTGCCAGATGTATCCTTTATATAGTTTTCAAATAAGGATTTTCAATCCAAGTTACCTTGGTAACAAAGCATTCAATATTCACCGTTAGATGAAAACCTGATTTAACCAAGCTAATATCTTTCAACCGTTATATCAAAACTTAGCTTGTCACACACAAATGAAATGTATTTCATTTAGGTTTGAGTAATCGTACCTAAACGTGTACAATTAGTTGGTTCACAAATAGTTAACCAATGGTTAGTCATATGAGTACTTCCATATTAACCATATTCATCTTCTTCACATAACTAGTTCAAATGACTTATAAGAACTAGTTGAAGAGTTGTTTTCAATTGCTTAGGTCTTTATGAATAGACACAATTGAAACAAAATCGGTTTGATTCACTTGAATCAATTCATGAATAATATAGCCATGGTTTGCAAATATTGCATTCCTTATTGATTTATTGTTTAAGTTCATGAACTTCCGATTTGAGAAATATAACCAGCTTGGGTACGCGTACGGGTACGTGTACCATAGATACTGGATTTGAGTTTAAAAACTCAGCAGAAATTTTCGGTCGAAAACTTTCGTGGGTACGCGTACGGGTATGCATACCCAAGGTGACTGGTTTAACAAGTTTGCAAACTTACAAACTCAGCAGAAATTTTCGGTTCGAAAACTTCCGCTGGTACGCGTACCCAACCTGTCTCCTTCACCAATACCGTATGCATACATATGCACACACTTGGTTTCCGGCACATGGATTTGTACACTAATGTGCGAACATACTATATATGCTTATATCCGTAGTTGGTTACGTAATATCAACTCTACATTTCAATCATTGAAACATTCTTCTGTATTATTATAACAATCGTTATTCACGACTATCGTCATCAAAGCTATTTTCAAGATTGAAACGTCATCATGACTGTCATCACGGGTTAAGATGAAAAGTGGTTAAAGCGAAAGCTTACCAACACATATTTCGAGAAAAAGATAAGCGAGTAAACTCGGCTCGAAATAGAAAATGTGTATGAATGAAAACTATCATACTTATACGACTTTGTCTCAAGAGTAGGAGATAGAGTAGATAGACTTTTGAGTGATAGATAAGTTCAAGTCTCCACATACATTTTAGTCGGATGAATTTCCACTGGTTCCTTGAGTAGTTCTTCGTCTTCGTAAGATGATCGCCATGGAGTCTGGAGCTAAACTACACTAAACTGTCCTAAACCGAGAGTTTTCTATAAGTAGTCTAGAAATCAAGACATATAGTTTTGACAACTAAACTTGACAAACATGCTTGAGATAGCAACGCATGCGAGTTCGACCGAGAAATGCTCTAACAATCTCCCCCTTTGTTAATTTTAGTGGCAAAACTATCAATACATATGGATTACAAAATAAATAAAACTTTTTAGCTTCTCGTCCACATGCTTGATATCCTTGGTGATTCAACATTACTCGAAAATTCGTCTTTTCCAAGTACTCCCATGATTCCATAGATGTTCAATTCAGCATCATAGTTGTTGAAGATCCGCAACCATAACAATAAGAAAACAAAAGCTCTCGATCATTGTTATACAATGTCATAGTATTATTACACAGTATCAAAGTTCTTATATCACAACTTCAACAACAATATTATGGTGATATGTATCACTCCCCCTTAGTCAATACTTTCATCTCAACATGAAAACCACTTCCCCTTACATAATGATTCGTAAAACACATAAGCCATATGTATTTGTAGTGTGAACTACATATTAATTCTCCCCCTTTTTGTCAATAAAATTGGCAAAGGTACAAAAACGGGATCCTAATGAAATTTTCACGGAGATGCTTCAAGACCAAAGAAAAGTACATATCAACTTGTTTATATGCAATCATAAAGCTGAAGCTAAATGCATTCATCAAGGAGTTTATAAAAATACAAGATAACCCCTAAAATATTCCACAGCCGCACTCCCCACAAAGATATGGAAATTAAGCGCAAGTTCAAAAGAACTCTCCCCCATTTGATGTCATTCCCGAAAGAACAACAAGAGCGACCTTACTTTTACAAGAAAAGAAGGATTTCTTTGGACACCAAAAACCATAAGGAAATGATTTTGTATCCAAAAATTCTCAATCAAACTAATCACAAGCGAACCCATGATTAATTTAATCGGAATACACAACCAAATTAATCACAAAAGAATCTATGATTTGTTTAGTTGGAAATGCTCACGTAAGAAAACTTATGGAGCCGCACAGTATATACATAAAATATGGATCAGGGAAGATCAATACTGCGGAATATACAAAGATTCATTCTATCTTCATCACTATTTGCACAATGACATATAATAGACATAATCTTTGTAAACAAAAGATTTTAACCTATCTTCCATCAAAGAATTGACATAATAGGCTTAACTTTTGTTTGTCAAAAGTCCATCGATCTTGTATCAATACATGCATATCGACATATGAAAGAGATAACTTTTGACAACGTATGGGACAATAATAGTTCACGGGCGCAAACATACATATCCCATAACATATTGCAATATATAAAACCATAAAGATTAATACTGCAAACATCATCTTCCAAATCACTTTAGAATTTAAATAAATAAATCTAAAAACATTGCAAGATGAAAACGTTGGACATAGCTATGTGTACTGACAATAATGGCTATTTCAAACCCTAGTTATCCTTCTTAGACAAAAACAAGAATAAAAATTCTCTTAAGAAGTTTTACTAGACATTAAGATCTTTGAAAAATTCCTTATCGTCCCCGAACTCCTTGTCGTCAACAACCATTGGTACGTATGGTTCATGGAGGAAAGAGTCAATACCAATAAACAGTCTTGGCTGATGATGTCGAACCAGGGCCTTCTGAATTTCTAACGATCTTAAAACACAAGCCTTTATTTGTTGAATCTCTTTTCTTGCCAGCTTCAACTCTTCAAGAACATCAGAAAACTTCTGAGAATTAGAAGGAACTGCTCTTGGCTTCCTCACATTCCTTCTTTTTCTTTTCAAAGTTGGAGACAAAGGAGATTTCTCTTTTTCCTTGGTGATTGATGGCTTAACAATCATATTGATATCTTTTCCATCAGAAGACATGATGCTTGGAGTACCCTTATGCAACCTGTTTTTGTGAGAGGAATTCACAATCTCAACAAGCAGTCTTAAGATATAAAGAGTATAAGAAAAGGAAAAAGGAATGTAGGGTTTCAAAACTTTTAAACAGGTTAGTACACGTCCAACTCACAACCCTGTAAAGAGTAGAATTGTCGATAATAACCCTCTTATTTTGGCAAAATGATCCTTTTCAATATCAACAGTGATATGGATGAATTCCAAAAACCAAACAACACAAAGCTAAAAACAAAACTAAATTTTTAAAGCTTGTGGTGTGCAAGAGCTTGTCTCTTTTGAACAGGCACATGAGACAAGATGCATATGACAGCACAATCAAGTTGTGCTGTGGTGAACAACAATTTGTCCACCATGACCCTTTTGGTTGAGATTCATGGATGCCTGCCTTTCCTTATGTTTAAACCATGTTTTCTTCTCTAATGGTCTAAATCTATCTTTGGAAACTAACTTCTTCCATGAAGATAAGATCTTACATACCTCAGTTGTTTTCTCCGCTAATTTAAGCGTGGTAGCTAGATGATCTGCTCTTCGTTGAAGCTTGTTGACATATCTCATCTTGTGTTTGTACTTGAAACACTTTGAAAGTTCATGACCCTTGAGAGAACAATAGGAGCATGCCAACACATAAGATGATTCAGGCGCCTGTGATGTGCAAGCTGCTAGGCACAAGGTAGATCCTGAAACATTAAACATAGAGTTTCCAAAAGAAGGGTCAATTGAATCTTCCATCTTGATTGGTTCTCTTCTAAAAGATTATCAAGATTGATGTATGTATTGCTACAAATATCAAAATCAATATTTTCACGTAGAAGAGCAACACTTGATTTTTTGTCTTCATCAGAATCATAATTGCCAGACATCTCATCAAGTGTCGCAGCAAGACCTTTGTTCCCAATGTATTTTCTACGATTTGGGCATTTTGCAAAATGACCAAAACCCTTACACTTAAAGCACTGAGGCATATCCTCGTCATTAGTTTCATCTGCGTCCCTGTTTTTAGGAGGAATATGATTATGAGGTTTGACTGATGCCTTTGACTTATCTCTGGAGAACCGTTTACTTCTCTTCAACAGAATATCCCTAAACTGTCTTGTGATCATCGAGAACGATTTGTCAAGATCTTCATCTGATGAATCTGTCTCAGAGTGGTCATCTTCAGAGATATACACATTTTTACTTTTATCAAGTAATTTTGTGTCTTTTAGTGCTTTGAACGCCACATCCTCGGATTTGGACGAGTGTTCATGACCAAAGATTTTTAGATTCCCAACCAAGGTACTTCTGGAGAGGGTATCAAGGTTATTTCCCTCAACGATGACATGCTTCTTAGAATCGTATCTAGATGGCAGCGATCTGAGAATTTTCATCGCAATGTCCTTTTCAGGAATAGTCTTACCCAATGCAAAAGATGCATTAACAATTTCAGACACTTTGTAATTAAACTCATCAAATGAATCTTCACCTGCCATATGAAGGTTTTCCCAATCGGAATTTGGATTTTGAAGCCTGGCTTCCTTTTCACTGGTATTTCCTTCGAATACAGTTTCTAAGATATCCCACGCATCTTTAGACCTAGTGCAATTTGACACATGGTGCTGAAGATTTGGGGTAATGGCATGTATGATGGCATTCAAACCGTCAAAGTTTTGCTTCGCATCAAGTATCTCAGCAGCATTGTATTCGCCAATATTCTTTGTAACAGTAGCGTTACCTATTGTCACAACGGGAGAATCATAGCCATTAACTACATATACCCATGATTGAAAATCACGTGCTTGATGAAAAGCTCGCATAGCAATTTTCCACCATAAGTAGTTTAAGCCATCGAAGACTGGTGGTACGTTAATAGAGATAACACCTCTGTCCATAGAGTCAGATCGCTATAAACACATATTTTTGAGGTCTTAAACGTGTTTGCCTGCTCTGATACCAATTGAAAAAGCGGGGGTCAACAACCTCACCCAATATTTCGATTAGCAATCTGTATGGACTAACTCCAATATACTTTCTAGAGAATCAACTAGACAGTCAGACTCAATCTAGATAAAAGTATATCAAAGAGTTAATATCTCAATCTCTCGATTTGATCTTTACTCAAGCAAATGGAAATCTGCGAGTCTTTATCAAATACTAAAGAGATAAACTTGGATGGTACCAAAGACCAATATCCAAGTGTCAATCAATTTAAATCAACAACCAAAGGTTGAATATTCTAATTGATTGATCCTAACGCACAATCTGTGATATTTCAATTATATAACAAAATATAATGCGGAATAGAAATAACACAGACACCAGAATTTTTTAGCGAGGAAACCGCAAATGCAGAAAACCCCCGGGACCTAGTCCAGATTTAACATCACACTGTATTAAGCCGCTACAGACACTAGCCTACTACAAACTAACTTCGGTCTGGATTGTAGTTGAACCCTAATCAATATCACACTGATTCAAGGTACAATTGCGCTCCTTACGTCTCTCGACCTAACTGGGTCTAAATAATTGGGACGGGTTATTTACACCCATCGCTTTACCAGCCCCAGCTGGTGGTTTCCCTGAGCAAGTAGTTGTCCGCCTTTAGTAATTCCAGCGGTAGCCCCCTTAACCTTGGTTGGACTCTCGATAGTGTTATCTTGTGAAATGACAGTTTTGCCTTTCTTTCTTGATTTTGGTTGATTTCTTCTTCTTTCTTCCGCATGACTCCAAAGTAGTTATAAAACTCAAACACACGTAAAATACATAATTTACAAGAAAAATATCAGAGAAAGCATAAACAATATATAATAAATAGGATGTATTCTACACCCTATCAAATTCCACCACACTTAGACTTTACTAGTCCTCGAGCAAATCAAACTTACAACTTCAAAGTGTTCCAGCGTCCCAAGCATCCAAAGAGCTATGAGGACATAGAGTTTCTGCATGCTGGTAATAAGAAGTTATAAATACTAAAGAACATATTCTCGTTCTTAAGTGTTTAGTGAGAAATAACCACACCATAATGAGAGAACGCGTGTTTAAGAGCGATCAATAAGCATTTCGCCTCGACTTCTGCCTCACCAAAAATGGTTTTATGAAATTGCACTCAAAAGATGTACTTTTATGGTTCTCACACGTGTGCAGGTAGGAATGAAGAGAGAATTCCTGCAACACGTTGAATGGTGGGAAGGACAACTTCCGAAATATTTTAAAAACCCACATCTTTTAACATTTTGAAAAACCATTTTTATGACGATCTCTAAGAAAGGAAATCAACCACTATTATCGAGGATGAGATTACTTACTCACCTTCACACCCGATTGTAATGATGATAACACCACTCTCACAACATCCAATAGAAACTTCTTCGCTCCTCGTCTTTATCTTCTTGGTCTTCGGCTTCGGCTTCAACTATTGATGATAAACTCTTGAATTTTGGTACATCCTTGACAATTTGTAACTCTTTACGTTAAATCCTTGTCGCTTGAAACTTCTTTATATATTTTCCTTCCCCCACGGCTTATTAAATAAATAAAAACCCAAAACTTTTTCTTATCATCATTTTTTTTTACCTTTTTACCTTTTTTTTTCAATTTTTTTTTTTAAATTTATTATTATTTTTTTTAATGATAAGAGAAATAAAATACAAAAAAAAATGAAAATAAAACAACCCGTGGCCGTGGGAAAAGTACTTTACCGCTTGATTCTTCACAACTTGTATTGTCTCGATATCATAAATTTCAATAACTCTCACCTTTTGATTTTCTTTGCTTTTGTAATTAAGTCTTCACACTTGGATATAAAATTATCTCATTGTAGTGTAAGTCTTCAACGTATATGTAAAAATCTGCTCATTGTACGTTGCTTTACTTGGATATAAAATTTGCTCTTTTCTTGCTCCGTTGCTTATAAACCTTGAACGTCTTCAACTTTCCTTGTAGATTTTGATGTTGCTCCCTTGTTGATGATGATGGTGTTTCTATGGACCCATTGTCGATAGAGAGAGAATGGTGCTAACTGCAAATCGAACTACAAGAAGGAGGTTTTCATCCATAGACGTCACCCTCATGATTGACAAAATTAGCACTCAAGAGATCAAAGAGTAGTGCTTCTATTGGTGGGAGGTTGGGTAGCTCACCGTTCTACCCGGAATTAACGTACGGTGACACACACTCAAAAGAAAGCTTTTTTAGTCCGCTACAAAGAAAATTTGGTCGGTGCCTCACATGATATAAATACGGGTAGTCTCCACTAATGATTGATCAGCAACTCTAATAATGCATTTCTCTCTGCTCCTCATTTGCATCACCGGCATGATTAAATCCATTATTTAACACTCTAACAAGTAAGAAATCGAAAGTAGTTCCCTAACACTTCCAATTCAGTTATGTCGGTCTGAATTCTCTATGTAAACATACCTAGAAGTATGCTAGTGACTCTAAAATCTCTACAAGTTGGAGATTTCATGCAATTTTTTTTAAATATTCTCAACCACTCCTCCACACTTAAACCTTACATTGTCCTCAATGTAATTGAATCGTCCTAGTAAAGTCAAGGTGGGAATTCTTAACATGATATGGAACAAGAAAAATAAATAAACAAAAATAAAAAGCAAAAGGATAAGAAATACAAAACCTATGGGTTGCCTCCCATGAAGCGCTTGTTTTAATGTCGACGGCCCGACTTAGCTTCTTGTAACGTTCACTCCCTATATACTAACAATCGGAAAATTTGAGGATCCACCCATAATACCTGTTTTGCAAACAATAGCTTCATACAAATGTTAGCACAAGAAAATAATAATAATGTTATAGCTCGATAGAAATTTCCCCCACACTTATTCTTGTCCACACTCGGAAGTGTATAAAGAACATAGAACTTGGGAACTTCTATGGTTTCTTCTTGGCAAACCTGCATAGTGTTAGAATCAAGTGTTTCCAATGGTGGATATCTAGAAACAAAATCATCCAAAAATACTTTCGAAGCACATACATTCAAACCAATAGGAGGTAAAGGAGAAGAATCAATATGCAAAGGGTTAGACAAACCTTGCACAATCTCTTGTGAATTACTTACCTCTTCATCCTTAGAGAATTCATGTGAATTACTTACCTCTTGTATATCGTGGTCCTCTATCAAATCTTGCAACCATTCGTCGTTATTTTCTAACTTAACCAAAGTCTCGGCATCATTAAAATCATTGGCAAATTCAAGTGGGTCTTCCATAAAATCAATCAATTTGGTTTCATCCTCTAGCATCATCTCTTCAAATCCTCGTCATCGGAATCGGGCCATTCACTAAAATGATTCTCGTCGGTATACATTGTAAGATCTTCTTGTGAGAGTGTTACACCGTTTATAACAATAGGCAAGTCACACCCAATCTCCTCCTTTTGAATAGGCGAATGATCGTTATTATGACCCGGAGTTTGAATAACTTCCTCATTGTTGCAACACTCATACACTTCCGCGAACTCATTTCTTTCCCTAAGGATTTTTTTCCAAGCACTAAATGCATCTTCCTCAAGCTCTACCTTTTGAATAGGTGTTTGATCATTATTAAGATAAAGGCTCGAGTAATCTACACTAGCGTCATCAAAACTCTCCAAAGGTTGGCCTTTTCCAACATAATCATCGATCAAATATTCATTACACACCACATACACATTAGTATAGCTATTACTTTGAAAGCAAAATTCTTCTTTATCCCTCGCCTCCTTGTATTGATCAATGTCTCTTCGTAAATTTTTCACGCCCTCTTGAATTTATTGCAATTGCTCATGTGTTTTTTGTTCCATGGCCTGGATCCCCTGTTGTACTAGTTGAAGACACGAATCTGCAAAACTAGAAATTTTCTGATCAAGAGCATAACTATCCTCCCATCCTTGTGATTGTCCACTTACATACCCGTCATAAGGTTGTTGATATGTATGAGAATATCCATTAAGTATGTATCTTAAGGATTGTTGGAAGTTGCCATAATGTTGAGGTTGAAAACCGTATTGATTTTTGTAACATGCTTGCTCTTGTCCACCATGCATGGAAAACTGGTACCTGAAATAAGATTCTCAAAAACTAAGTTAGACACGATAATAGAATCTAACAAAGCAAGAATAAAGCATAAAGTAAAAAGAAAACAACTAAAATTGTCCGCTGCTCCCCGGCAGCAGCGCCAAAATTTGATGCGTGTCGTAACCACAGCAAATTAGTGAATATTTTTCCACTCAATTAACAAGTAATATGGTGGTAGTTAAGTTCGTTCCCACGAGGATCAAGAGGTTTTAGTTGTCTTATAATGTCACAAAAGGGGGTTTTGGTTTTAGATTTTAAAAATAAATAAACAAAGCAATTAAAAGATAAAGGAAAATCAATAAGAGAGACAAAACCAAGGAATCCTTCTTCATTGTAAAACAATAAATCAAGTTATGTTCTTTTCCACTTTTTATTGTTCACATATTATCACCAACCATAGGTAAAGAATCTAGATCAGTGCTAACCCCTAAATCCCTTGTATCACCGGATACGGAAGTTCTCGACTACCAGATTCTATTCACCAAACCACCTAGTAGTAGATCACTCAAGATGTAATTTAGTTAAACGCATTAAGGTTCATGAATTTATTAGGTTGATATTAGTAGTTAGACTCTTAGATCAAGATCTACTTGCTAACGTTGTTTTCACACACAATTGCTTCACGGAATCCCTCTGCAAGGTCTCGTGTTTGCTACTTGCGTAAAGAGTTAAGAAACGATTACTTATCCCCTAACTTTCACTAGATTTAGATCAATTAACAAATCAATTTAGTATGCATCCTAAACGACCTATCAATCAAGCATGAACGCATAAACATTCCTATTAGTAAAAACAAACGATAATCATGTGAAAACTATGAAGTAGATTTAAAACAAAACTCAAAACATGTTAAGAACTAGGAATTCATCCTCAATCAATAAGAAAATTAGCTACTCATGCTAAGGATTTCACACAAAGAATAAAGAAAAGAGAAGTGTTGTGTGTGTAAAAGGTGTGTAAAGTGTGTATAGAAAAGTAGAGAACTTCTCTATTTATAGGCTTCAATGCTCTCCAAATCTTCCAAGGAATAGAATCCATTTCCTTTAACAATTCAATTTCCAAGTTCAAGTCTTTCTAAATCGTCCATCTCCTCTTTCCAAATTCAAGACAAATTCTTCATCAAATTCCAAGTCCAAGTCTTCACATCTCATGAGTCAAAATCACATAAAAATCTGTTCTTACTCGGCTAACTAGTCTTACTCAGATGAGTTGGATCGGTCATCAGCCGGTATTGAATTAACTCGTCGGGATGAAAATCCGACAGAGTTTCGTTTGTTTTCTGCACATTCCCGGCCGAATTCAGGCCTCATTTTTCTTCTATTCTTGCACACCTAACATACATCTAATTTTAAGCATTCATTCCATATACAGAAGCAGAGCTTCACTTGTTCATCAACTCTTCAATTCTTGCAACATCTTTGTAATTCAACCACACAGCACCACCAACACTTCCCTGAGATTCAACTCAACTTCTTCGCAGCCTCCAGCATAATTTCTGCATCTCACAACTCAACCCTGAATCTGAATCATACCCATCTTAGTAGCAGTTCCAAAATCATCATTTTGTTGCTCTAATGTTGATCTGAGTCTTCAAATTCATCCTAATACCCATGGAAATCAACAACAACAAGAGTTCATAGATTAAACCCATTACGAACTCCAATTTCTCAGATATGGCAAAACCCTAACTCAATTTATTCTTCTCTGCACTGATTCGAAGCCACAATCCCATTTTAGCAACAATATTACTCTCATATTACATGATTCAATTTCAGCTGCAAACCATCATCGATCTTCTTTCAAATTCAATCTCTAGTAAACCGTAAATCCAATTCTCCGTTTTCTTGTACCAACTGCATCAACAGCTTCTCTGCTCGCCTCAGTTCTTATCAATTTCATCACAAATCTCCGTTTCGTCTATTTTATAAATTCAGTCTCTCGGCTCAACAAAAGCAGTAGCAGCAGGGAAAGAAAGAAGGAAAAGGGAGTGTAATGAGAGAAATGAGTTCTTCTCTCGACCTAACAAGGTCTAAATAATTGGGACGGGTTATTTACACCCATTGCTTTACCAGCCCCAGCTGGTGGTGGCCCTGAGCAAGTAGCTGTCCGCCTTTAGTAATTCCAGCGGTAGCCCCCTTAACCTTGGTTGGACTCTCGATAGTGTTATCTTGTGAAATGACAGTTTTGCCTTTCTTTCTGGATTTTGGTTGATTTCTTCTTCTTTCTTCCGCATGACTCCAAAGTAGTTATAAAACTCAAACACGCGTAAAATACATAATTTACAAGAAAAATACATAGTGTTACCCAACCTATCTCCTTCACCAATACCGTATGCACATATTGATTAAGAATTTTTCGTGGTTGTAGTAATGAGGTTCAAACTCTCGGACTTATGAAGATTAAATTTAAATATTTAATAAAATTATATACAAAATTATTAACAATGGGTGCAAGAGGTAACAAAGACACTAGATTCCACTATTATGCAAAATTGAATGATAGATATTTCATAACTCTATTCAATTCTTAAGTCCTTTTTTATCTTTAATTCACTATCAATCATACAGATTCTCAAACATTATTTACAAACCTTAAGCATAGATTATCAAGAGATTAAACCAAGCATAACCTATCAAACTGAATAACAAATAATTAAGACAATCATTCAAACAATTTAAAACTCTGCAAAAGCAGCGATTAGGTGAATTATATAATTAAATGAAATAGTTACCTATTTATGTTGCATGAATAGCTTCCTCCATTGCCTTGGTTACGAGGGAATTAGCTCATCATAGTATAAATGATCTCAAAATAATTTATTATGGCTCAAAAATGGTTTACAAATGATGAGAAGAAGAGAAAATGGTGTAAACTGTAATCTGCGACGCACAAAAAGCGTCACAGAATGAACGATAAATGACAAGTGCTGCTGCTGTTTAGACAGTGCTGCGACCCACGGCTTGCGTCTTAGACACTGTTCATAAACGACTGTCCTTGCGAGTCCGTTCTTCGTGTTCTTGGTGTTCTTCATCATCAGCAGCAGCAGCAACAGAGTTTCATCAACTCTTGATTTCTGCTTCTCTGGCCCTCCTATCGACTCCCCAAACTCTCGACAACCCTTCTAGGACTCATGTATCTCCTATTTATACATTCCAGGCGCATCAAATCTCGCCATTAATTCCTCAAAATTTTCACAGTAAAGGAAAATTATTCTTGGGAATAATTTCTTATTTTCTTTCTCTGCATGCGTTAATTGTCTTGATAATTTCCAAAATATGTTGATATGCGACCTAGGAGAATATCTGCACTTAACTTCCACAAGCCATGCAACATCTTTACGTAATTTTCTTTCCAAGTTTAACCGATATCTCTTCTTTCCTGCTTTAATCGAGAATCGATTATCTGGCAAAATTTGATCGATCCCAACCACCACAATATCTTCTTATATCCATATCGCATATACCCATTAAGTTTCAGCGATTTAATCTCCTTATAACACCTTCAAAAATCGATTGGAAAATCTACCAGTGTATAAAGAAAATTTCCCGCCAAAATTTATTTTTGAATTTGAGAAGAAGGGTGCCCCTTAACCAGAGCTGGGGTGCGAATAGCAATTGGGGTAGAAATAGTAATTTTTCTGGGTTCCTCAAGCACATTTCTGGGACGTTTCCGGTGCATTTCTGGGGTGCCTTTAATAATTTTCTCCGGGGTGTAAAACACCACTTTTTGAGCCCATTTCGCCGCAAGGGCTTATTTCTCTAAAAACATCTACAAAAACACAAAATAACACAATAAGTACTTAATCGAGTCTAACAATACAGAATATTGAGAACAAAATAGACACATAAATGCGTCTATCACACATATGCACACACTTGGTTTCTGGCACATGGATTTATACACTAATGTGCGAACACACTATATATGCTTATGTCCATAGTTGGTTACGTAATCTCAACTCTACATTTCAATCATTGAAACATTCTTCTATAATGTTATAACAATCGTTATTCACGACTATCGTCATCAAAGCTATTTTCAAGATTGAAACGTCATCATGACTTTCGTCACGGGTTAAGATGAAAAGTGGTTAAAGCGAAAGCTTACCAACACATATTTCGAGAAAAAGATAGGCGAGTAAACTCGGCTCGAAATAGCAAATGTGTATGAATGAAAAGTATCATACTTATACGACTTTGTCTCAAGAGTAGGAGATAGAGTAGATAGACTTTTGAGTGATAGATAAGTTCAAGTCTCCACATACCTTTTAGTCGGATAAAGTTCCACTGGTTCCTTGAGTAGTTCTTCGTCTTCGTAAGATGATCGCCATGGAGTCTGGAGCTCAACTACACTAAACTGTCCTAAACCGAGACTTAGCTATAAGTAGTCTAGAAATCAAGACATATAGTTTTGACAACTAAATTTGAAAAACATGCTTGAGATAGCAACGCATGCGAGTTCGACCGAGCAATGCTCTAACAGATCCTTCATATTGAGGAACGGTTGAGTCTGCCATAAGTTACATGTCAACTCTTTTTTTCTGATTGATCCATAACCTCATTAAAATCTCACAGCAGTATTCAAGGTGTGTTGGTGACGGTGTTGGGAAATCGCGCCAGAAGTCCTTTCTCACATATGGGTATGATGAATTATAGATTTCAGTGTAAAACCATAGGTGTCCAGAGACATGTTATTAAGTTTATCCGGTCAACTGATAAACTACTAGACAAATTAAGTTGTTGTATCTAGTTTAGTCTTATTGTAACTAGTTTAGTCTTCCTACCTTGTAGCTAGTTAGGTTTAATCTTCTTATTCTTTTGTTTTATCCTATTCTTTTACTCCCTTTGTTATTTTATCCCTATCTTTGTAAACTTATGTAAACATTTGTTTAATAAAAATACGAATCAATGAAACTTAACTCTATATAGTTGTGAGAGAAAACAAGATTCAATCTCAAAATTTCTTTATGGTATCAGGGCTAGATTAGATTTTTTTCTCCATAACTATCGAAGGCGAGCAACCCCTTCAATGACATATCCCAGTATTAATACTTATAACAAGGATTCAGGTATTCCTACAACCAGTCCTTATTATGTTCATCCTTCTGATAATCCTACTACTGTGATTTTCACTCCTTTGCTCACTAGTGACAACTATCATGCCTGGGTAAGGGACATGACTAAAGCCCTAATTAAGTGCCAAAGCTAAGCTATATCTATGGTAAAGTCAAGAAACCAACAGATGAATCAAATATCCCTGATTGGACACGATGTGATGATTTGGTTGGCAGTTGGATATCAACTCTGTTGATCCAAAAATCCAACCAAGTATCATGTATTTTTCCTTCAGTTCGTGATATGTGGTTGGATATCAAAGTGTGTTTTTCTCATACCAATGCTCATAAGTTGTATGTTTTGAAACAATCCATTTTTTCACTTAAACAAGACAACTCAAGTTTCATAATGTATTTCACTCGTCTCAAATCTATGTGGGATCAATTGGATTCATTCTGACCACCTGAACCATGTACCTGTGGAGCACGCAAGAGTTTTATGGATAATCACAATCAAGACAGGTCCACGAAGTTTCTTCAGGGACTGCACGATTGATTTGCTTCATTGCGAGCCATATCTTATTGATGAAACATATGCTCTCTGCTGCCAAGTTTTATAATCTTGTTAGTCAAGAGAAAAACAGCCAAGATATCAACTCTTCATCTGTTACTTCAGTTGAATCAACAACATTGAATGTATTTCGTAGTAATCCCAAAAATTCGAGATCATTTACACACAATAGGCGTAATAGGAATTGTATACTGGGATTGTTTTTCCATATCAGGCGTAAACCTTTCCTTACAATTTTTGGGACAACACGATGGTTTTGGAATTATAATGATTGCGTGTGGTTATTCATGAGATTCTCATCAACTAAGGTCTGGGAGAGGAATAGTATGATTGGATTGTGGTGCGATACTTAACCTGATGATGGATCGATTGTTATTAAACACGACAAGTATTAACCATTTTAGTTTACGGATATCCACAACCTAGATTGAAAGCTAACCCGAATGTGATTTTCGGCTGCATGCGTAGTAATTCAAGCATGCTGGTTATCATTTATCTTTTATATATGATACGATGGAAACCTCCTTTTCCAGAAAAAAGGTCGTACTTTGGGCAGGCATATTGGCCAATTGCTGACCATCGGATTCATGTACAACTCGCCACACTTTAGGTTAGTGACCAGAAGTGGTGATGGTTTTTGTTGAGGCCCAAAAGCCAGTGCAAAATGTGTTTGGACTTTTTAGAGAAATATTTTTATTTCCTTGTTTATTTTGGTGGAGCCAGCCGGAAAAGTAGAGAGAAATAAAACAGGGCTGAATTAAACCCATTTTTCACGATTACGCAGAAAATACGATCGATCTTTCCTTATGAAACTTGCACTAGTAGTAGAATAATTTGGCGGAGTCTGACTCCGAATTGAGAATCCTCTTTTTCTTTTTCTATCCCTCTCTTTTTCTTTCTAATGGCGATCTCTCAGGTTCGTCGTCTGGTCATATCTCGTGCACCTTCGATTATCCGTTCTCGTTCTCTTACTACTTGCAGATCCCTCTCACGGTATTACCCTCTCTCCCGTTGAATTCTCTTAAACATGATAAAGTAGATATTATTTGAATTGGTGAACTTCAAATGATACAAACAAGTTAATAATAGCAGATTGCGATGAACAACATATTTCAGCTGAACGCTTTTCACCCTAATATGAACAATAATGGTTAAGTTTTTATTGATTAAATGTTTCGTAAGGGGTATTATTGGTGGTAATTGAAGGAATAGCTGTAATGAATGCATCCCCAATTCGTTTGTTCTTGTTTAATTCACCATTGAGGGTGCTATACATTATACTTTTCATTTCTGTTTAGATTGAGTTTAATGAAGATTTTAGTAATAGCAAGGGAAATTTACTTTGCTTGTTTAATTTACATTAGCCTGTTTTTGCATTTTATGAATTTTGAAGTTTAACCACTTTGTGTAATATAGTATTTGATTAGTTTCTTAAATTTTCTTGACTTTTTGTGCAGCTTGGTCACTGAGAAGGATGTTTTAGTAGAGGGCATTGGTAATGGCACTTCATTGAGGTTAGTGATATTTGAAAATCTCTATGTTGTATGGTCTCCAGATGGATAGTCTGTTAAGACATCAAGAACCTGATGAATGTCACAGTCTTATATATAAGAAATTTGAGGATACTGTGTACTTTCAGAGTTGTATTCACTGTTTCTTTTGTAGATGCAAAACAGAGTTGTATTCACTGTTTCTTTTGTAGATGCAAAACACTAACTAGTAGTTATCATCTAAGCTCAGTGCTCTCTGATTATTATCGCACATGGCTCAGTAACTTTCTTTTTATGCTTGTGCACTTTGTCTGACACGTTGTTGGCACATCTGTACTTTTAGGCCTGTTTCGTCCTTACCAAGGCCGAGTGGTATTTGTCGGAGTTCTTCGATGCTCAAGGTTAGTGATTTCATTCTCCATAATAGTTCCTCTTGTCTTAGTTTTGGATTCATCTAAATTTAGCTATTTGTGACAGCTGCAGCACGGAACTCGATCTTTTTCTTCCGGTATAAAATTTCCCATGAAACTTCTGTTAAAATTCTGCTTTACATAGTTTTGGTGTATTATTTCTTCAGAATTCACTGAACTCTTTCTACTTCTGAGGGAGTGGCTGTCTCATATGGCAAAACAGATTTATTTCTAATAGTTAGGTTTCCTATTATTGCAGAGGCTCCTTTACACGCGGTTGTAGCAATGCCGGCATTATCCCCTACAATGGTAAAGAAAGCTGGCAATGAATTGATTCTATCATCTTATTTCAGCTCTTAATTACATAAAACTTTCTTCAGAAGTTGAGGCCGTGTTTACATTCCTATGCAGAACCAAGGGAACATTGCAAAATGGAGGAAGAAAGAAGGGGATAAGGTCTTGAAACCTTTTCATTTTAATAAATCCCCCAATTGTGTTACAGTTCCTTTTGGCAATATTAGACCATGAAATCAATTCATTTTCTTCCATGATTTGTTATCTGATTAATGTTTTCTTTCTCTTCATCTGTATTCACATGGTCTAACAGATAGAAGTGGGTGATGTAATTTGTGAGATAGAGACAGACAAAGCCACCCTCGAGTTTGAAAGTCAAGAAGAGGGGTAAGCCTAACTCGTTCAGTTTGGTGCCGGTGCATTATGATATGAGGAAGATTGACCTTAAATTTTATAATGTGGACCCCCTGTGGTTTTGCTTGTACACAATAAAAGTTGTTAATCTTGATACACACTCTGACCTATTAAGGCTCCTAGTTCTTGATTTGAATATGAGAAACCATGCAATTGTAGTGACTTTCTTATACTGCATATCACAGTATTGGAGCTTCAATTATAGGAAGTTTGTAAACACTGTATAACTGTATGCTAGTATCTTTTCTGCACAATTTTAACTCGATGTTTATACTCTTGAGCTGTATTTAAGTTGGTGTTGCCGTTTTTTCTGGTTAAACATATTATACAGGTTTCTAGCTAAGATACTTGTCCCTGAAGGTTCAAAGGATGTTCCTGTGGGACAGCCTATTTACATAACAGTAAGTTCTGCTAATTTTCATACAAGTAAAGTTCCTGTGTCCTTCTCTTGCATTATTGCCTGGGAATTGTTGCAGTTTATTGGTGGGTTTGTCCTCTACTAGTTCTTTTAAGTTATGTCTATAACTAGGATCGTATTTAGTGGAATCGTTCAAGTATCTGACATCTATAATGTTGATGTCTGCAAGGTTGAGGATGCAGATGACATTAAAAATGTTCCAAGTGATATATCTGGGAATTCAGAGGAGAAAGAACCCAAAGAAGAAGCTTCAGCTACTAAAGATGTTGGAACTCAAATTTCAACTGCAGGTATAATAATTTTCATCTTTATCCATATTTATTTAATTTTTGTATAATAATAGTAGTCGGCTAAAGTTAGTCTGCGCTCCATTTGTTGCCATGAGCAGCAGAAAATGGATTTACAAGTAATTCCTTACCATGTAACACAGAGACCCCGGCTCTTTCCCTCTAGCTCTATCATTTTACAACCCTATTACCCTTGTATTGTTGTTTGATATCTGCTTACTTATTGCTCTGTCTTCAGAGCTATTTTTTTCAGTTTTCACCACTTCTTATAGAGGCTTAGAAATGTCTATTAATGCTCCTCACTTTTCTGTTCTTCAGATCTTCCTCCCCATGCTGTTCTTGACATGCCAGCATTATCCCCTACCATGGTAAGTGAATCGATTTTGTATCACTTTCAGCGTACTTGTGGAAATGCTACCTTCAATTTATGTGTATGTTTGCGATGCAGAACCAAGGTAACATTGTGAAATGGAGGAAGAAAGAAGGGGATAAGGTCAGCTGTATAAATCTTGATATCTCGTGTAGCTTTACTGGATTATCAAAGAACAACTGTAGTTGCTTACCAGACCAGCAAGTCTTTCTCAATTAATCGGGCTGATGATCATTTATTATATTTACCAGATAGAAGTGGGTGACATTTTGTGCGAGATAGAGACAGACAAAGCTACCCTCGAGTTTGAAAGTCTTGAGGAGGGGTAAGTTTGATGATGTTTTCTTTTGAATATTGGAACACATAGAGATGGTACATATAGTTAGTGGACTGTGTATCCTTGACGTGCGCTTTTTCCTACACAGCTCGCTTAAGGAATAGAACACCTTTTATTCAAGAAACTTTTCGCATGAATGTACCTTTCTATCGTAATATATCCTCTTGTTTTCTGTTGGACAAACCATTCTTCACAGTGTGATTTGTAGTCTTAGGACTCCATACCGACTATCACTTTTACTGGAAATCTGAATACACTTTGACATTTGAGTATTCAAGCTATTGCTCTATTTCCGTTTTTTGGCTCTCATTCTGTGATGGACTTCCTCTGTAGGTTCCTGGCTAAGATATTAGTGCCAGAAGGTTCAAAGGATGTGCTTGTGGGACAACCTATTGCAATTACAGTAAGTAGTTTGATTTTCTTAATTGAAGGTGTTAAAATGCGTTAAATGAGTCTGTTTTTATTGGTTGTTCCATCTGTGTTGGAGCACCACCTTCTATCAATGGTTCAAACATGTTCCATATATTAACTACTGCTTATTTGCAAGGTTGAGGATCCAGATGACATTAAAAAAATTCCATCCACTTTATCCGGGGCATCAACTCCTGAGGTCAAAGAGGAAAAGTCAGCACGTCAAGCTGTTGATAAAGAAGGAAAGCTCCAGAAAACAGGTTTTACCAGGATTAGTCCATCAGCAAAGTTGCTCATTACAGAATTTGGCCTCGATGCATCTTCGCTGCATGCATCAGGCCCTCTTGGTACCCTTCTGAAAGGGGATGTTTTAGCTGCAATAAAGTCTGGAAAGGGATCATCAGGACCTTCTCATGTATCAAAAGATAAAACATCTCAATCAACTCAGTCCCTGCCACAAACTCCCGGAGTATCATCTTCCGGGTCAAGGTCTTCAGATAGTTATGAAGATTTTCCCAATAGTCAAATCCGCAAGGCAGGTTTTATCTGAACCATTTTTGAGTTTCCCCATAGTTTTCTGTTAATGTATCATGGAAGCTGTCTAACTCGTATGCAATTTTTTTTATATGTGCTCTTATGTCCATGTTGTTTTACAGGTGATAGCAAAACGGCTGTTGGAATCTAAAATGACTACACCGCATTTATATTTATCCTCGGGTATGACCTCTTAATCTAATAGATTTATTCATGTATGTTATCACTGAATCCTTTCTATGATCTAAGATACCTGATGGTTGTTATCAGATGTTATACTGGATCCCTTGCTCGCTTTTAGAAAGGATCTTAAAGGTAATCTACAAGCAGTTCTCTTTTGTGAACTTGGTTAGGATCTCAAGTAAATCCATGAAGGGCTAATATCTTCATCTGTCTTTGCAGAGAAGCACGACATTAAAGTTTCAGTTAATGATATCGTCATCAAAGCTGTTGCGCTTGCTCTGAGAAATGTGCCCGAAGCTAATGGTATAACATTCTCCCACAACTCGATACAGTTGTCCACCTACTTTTCAAAACTATATTAGAGAGCTTACTTTTTACTATCGCCGACCACAGAAGCTCAAATACACAGAATGCACTTTTTAGCTTTTGACCTACTATGTATTTCCTATTTTCAACTTATAAGCAGTTCCCTGCCATAGTGTATAGTTCTTGTTCGTAGGCATGGGAAAGACACTATCTTTTTTCCTCTCTCTGCTCCCGGTTGTCTTCTGACTTCTTATAAATTTCTTGCATGATATTACCTGGTCCTTGTTTGTTACAAAGAGAGTTCATATCATTCTAGACTAGAATTTTTCCATATTGCTCAACCTCAGGCTGACATTATCATGTTCCTACAAGGGCAGCTTACTGGAGTGCCGAGAAAGAAGAAGTTATTCTATGTGATTCTGTAGACATTTCAATTGCTGTGGCTACAGAGAAGGTAATATACACTCAGCTTCTCATTTGGGAAATGTAAAAAATTGTAAACTAATGACTTAAAGGAACAGGGGTTGATGACTCCAATTGTGAGAAATGCAGATCAAAAGTCTATTTCAGCAATCTCCACCGAGGTAACTTTAGAAACATCCAATATATAGGATTATACTACTTTACAGTTCCTCGCTTTGTTTCAACTTGTAAGAATAGTTTGAGTTCGTAATGTGACTTGTTATCTAGAGTTCTAACTTTACCTTTGTGCAATATATTTTGGTCTTTCTACTGCTTATCACTTTGTTATCTTGTCAGTGAAGTTATTTAGATTCTTAATAGTTAATTGTTTTCCATCGTCATCCCAATTAATCTTTCTGTTTTCAAACTTCAGGTCAAAGAATTAGCAGAGAAGGCGCGTGCAGGGAAACTTACGCCTAATGAATTTCAAGGAGGAACATTCAGGTTACCTACCATTTCGGTCCAACTTATGCATTAACTACTGCGGATACCATATGGGAAAATATTGAGCTTGTTTGTAAACTTTGTGCAGCATTTCAAATTTGGGAATGTTCCCGGTGGATAGATTTTGTGCCATTATAAACCCTCCACAGGTATCCACTTTATCTATGACTTTTGATATCTCCACTGAAAATCAAATTTCTTTCCCTAGTCATAGCAGTCCAAGTAAAAAATAGAGCTCCTATTCAGAAGCTATCTTTCCCATGAATCTGCATATTCATATTGATCCTAGCAAAGTCATTCCTGCTTATCTAACACAATCTAGTGATGCAAGCTTGGTGCTTCTTGGTTCATTCATGTCCTTCATAAAGGAGAAACAATCATTTAATTAGTTTGTTGGACTGTTTAGTAGCTCTTATTCCAGATTCTTCTACTAACTTTCGTATGTTGATATGGTGGACCTTGGACTCCACTGGTTTCACAATTCCAAGTATAACATGAAAATAAACCAGTATCGAAACATTCTCATTGTTTTTCCTCACAGGCTTGCATCATGGCTGTTGGCAGAGGTAACAAAGTTGTTGAACCTTCAATTGATAGTGATGGTAAGATATGTTCTTGTATTTCTTTACATAATTATTCGATAACTGTGGAGATTTACTTTAACAATGTGTTTTCTCTTTCTAGGCATTGAAAAACCAGCAGTTGTCACAAGAATGAATGTAACACTATCAGCAGATCATCGTGTTTTTGACGGAAAAGTTGGCAGTATGTATAATTGAAAACTCCATCTTCTTGTTTTATCTTTTTGGGAAGCGTTTGTTTTGGATATTACACACCCTTCATGGAATTGAACATATTTGAGATGAACACTAAAATCAGTCACTGCCCCTTAGAATGACAATGGATATGCAGGTCATGAGGATATAAAATACGCTTGTAGAACATTGAGTTAGGTCTCTAAGTTTGCTTTCTATAACATTGGCATCACAGAGGTCTCTAAGTTTGCTTTCTATAACATTGGCATCACAGAGGACCGCTGATTCATTTATTGTGAAGAATTTGAAAATTGAAATACCAGTCAAATTTGCAATGGACCATCAACATGATTTCTGCTTATTTGTTTGCAGGTTCATTCCTTTCGGCTTTGAACTCAAACTTCAGCGACATTCGAAGATTTCTCTTGTAATAAGACATCAGATAAAATCCCATGAGGTCACGATAAGAAACTTCCAGGGAGAGTTCTACACGTTACGGGGGTTATCTCTTCAAGCTCAGACACTTGCAGAAGTTCTTTCAATTCTAGAAAGATTCGTTCCTGAACACTTGAGAATTTGTATTGGTGCTTGTAATCTCTGTCCAACAGCATTATGTTATAAGGTTTTATCATTTACTGCATAAGCAGATGTCTGAAGTTCCTGAGCTTCTCAGGTCTTAAAACAAGGTGTTTATTTTTTTTGACAAGAAATTGAGAGTTGCTGTTTCACGAGGTATACTGTAATAAGCAATAAAAATAAATTTATTACTCTTCTCATTTTGTAACAAAGCTAGTGCAATAAAATCAATTTTTTCATATGGATCTTGTTACATTTAGTAAATAACGCACTGAAACTTTGTAGAGACTCGAGTCATCACTCTTTAACAGCTAGAGGTTCATACCATTGAGGTCCAAATCCAGCAGCTTCCCTTGCTTTTGCATTGAAAGGAGGCTTAAGTGGTCCCCTGAAATGAGACCTAACAATTTCATGAAACCTCTGAATCACCATTTTGGTGTCACCTTCTTCTGTTTCTTGCTCTGCTTCCTGGATATCAGTTTCTCTATCCTCCACAGCTCCAGAACTTAAGCCAGTACTGAGCACCTGATCTTTACTTCTCAGGCAAAGATACTTGAACCATTTTACTCCAGCAGCACAGTGAGTTATCTCTTCCGGGTAGACAACAGTTTCTAACAAGTCTGCCGTCTGATTATCACCTCCATTGCGGAACCGGGAGATGGTTGTAGGAAGCACATCAAGTCCCCTAGCCTGAGTTGGGAAGTGATATTTCAGTCAGAAATTATTTTGTATTCGGTCTTTTTGCTTTTGAAAAACGCTGGTACTAGTGATTTTGAGTCGTAATTTGTTTTTGAAAACTCAACTTTGTATACTGAATCAAGCAGGCTTAAGCAGGATATAAGCACCTTAAGAGGGACAAGCAAGTAAGTCAAACAAACCTCATGAACGCAATGCTCGATTGCCAAACGAGCCAAAAGATCTTTGGAAGTAGAAGTGGCAGAGTCCCAAAGCCCGTCATGAGCTGGTAAGGCTCCATAGAACGAACCCAGTTCTTCTAGACGTGCTGCAAGGAGTGTGAAGTGACGACCTTCGTCCTGAGCCACCTTAACGACATCTGTGAAGAATTCTCTCGGCATTGATTCTTGCTTACCAAAACGAGCTATAATGTCCTACACGTCAAACAGAAATCAAAGTTTACTTCCAATCTGATCAAATAAACATTAGCAACAGTAACAATCTGAATCATACCCAAGACAAATCAATTGCTCAGCTTTCAATGTGGACAAGACTGTGAACTATAGCTTGTCTACTCTGTAGATTCCCAGCTTTGCCGAGTTTTGGCATGAGACTTGGCGACACCAACTTCACCTGCACAGCAGTTTAATCAACTCGCTGAGGCATTTCATCAAACACTTAACTGACCTGAAAACTGAATTGCAAATTTTCTGAATATGCTTACGTTGGCGAGTCTCGCTGGTCGATCTGGGACATCTAAATCAAGAGATTGATTATAGGGTTCCAGAATGGAACCTTGGAGCCATTGAGTAGCCACAGCATCTCCTAGTTTCGCTTTCTCCACTGGATCAGATGTGTTTAATACTCTTAGGGCAGCTTCAACAAGTGTTTCCATCAGTCCACTGAAACTTCTCTCGTCGCTCTGACCTAGCTGAGAACTCGTTCTTAAATTTTTCTCTCTCCCCCTCATGATTCTAACTCAACTTCATTAGTAGTTCAGGTCATGGGCCTAGGCCGCCTACGAACTCAAGGGGTGAGCAACTGATGGGTGGGTGCGGATTTGGCATCACTCGCACGCCGCACCCAATCCATTAAAATGATGGATTTTAAAAGTGCATCCGCATCCAATCCACTGTCCGACGGGTTTAATATACACGGGTGAGCGGATGAATCGAGTATTATAGATATAACTCCACACATGCTCGGTAGTGGGAGTGCATGATAGAAATAATCCTAAATCAAAAGTAAATAATTTACTGTAATTCATTGATCAACACAAATCGTACATATGAACAATTGCATATCATGACCAATCACCAGTATGCGTCCTAGTCAGCAAGTTTGCGAATTATACTCATATAATTCGTGAATCCGTCTGTATCGACCGAACCCGTATGTATCGGCCGTATAACTGGAATCCCGACTTAAATTCGCGAATTTGTAGCTTAAAACGAATTATATGCTTATTTACAAATTACGAATCATACGGTCGGTGATATACTTTGCCACATCATCACTAATTATCATTATTTATCATATTTTTTACTTTTTCGAATTTTATATACACCAATCTGATTCTAATACCACCAACGTACATGTTATTTGATGATTGTAATGCACATATCATATGTATAGTTCATCAAATTATGGTATCTAAGGAGAGATTGAATTAAAAATAATTTTTAACAGATTAATATATGTCGAATTCATATCTCTAAAACGAATTATACACGTACTATACCGTTCCGCATTACCGCCGAATTCAGAACCGTTGACCGAATTTGACTTCTGCGGATCCGTAAAATAATCGTACATATCCCGTTCTGAACGTTTTACGTACCCCAAATTGCTAACTTGGGTATGCGTTAGTATTTTTTCAGCATTTCTCATCTCATGCTACAAATAATAACTCATTGGTCCCATAACAATAACATTTTTTCATATCTACATTTTAAATCAAGCTTGGTATAGGGGCGACAAGAAATGGTAGAGGGGCGACAACCTAATAAGACAAAAAAGGTCACACTACAAGTAAAATCAAGTGCCCCTTATCTAAAAAAAATCTGGAAATGACTAATTAGCCCTTATTGTTAATAAACAAGATTAGTAATGATAATCAAGATTAGTGTTGATATAACTCTAAAATCATATTTTTAGAGTTATAAAACAAAAGTTTAGAGGGGAAGAAAAAGAAAACTTATGTGATATTTGTGAAACCCTAGATTTTGATTCACTCAACCAAAATGAGTGATTCCAGTGACAAATTTGAGGTGGGTGAATCTCTATATGATAGAGAAAATAAGTACTACATACCTCTTGATGGAGATCCTGATATGGAGTATTTTTTAGATGGTAGAGATGTTTTAACCCAAAGTGAAGGTCAATCTCAACCAATTGAAGAAATTAGCCAACAAAGTGAAGAACCAAACACTGAAATGACCAGGTATACTTCTAAATTAGTTCCCATTAGCTTTTTGTTGATCAAAATTATCTAAAGCACATAAAAAGATCAAATTTTTAAAATTTTCAGAAGAACATACGGTTGGAAATAAGCTAGTTACCAACCGTAACTAGCAGTTACGGTTAGAAAATTATATAATTCCAACCGTAACTGGTTCAATTTGGGGAAAAACCCAATCGTAATACCAGTTACGGTTGGTAAAAAAAATTTCGATACGAACCGTACCTTAGTTACGGTTGGATATTTCAGGCATTAGTTACCAACCATAACCCATCACGTGCATGGATGTATTTACTGCACTAATTACGGTTGGTAGGTAAGAATTAGTTACAAACCGTAACACCTGTTACGGTTTGTTATGTATTTTCGCGACCAACCGTAAATGACTCTGTATGTTTTTTATTTTCTTTTGATGTAGTTACGGTTGGTTAGAATACGAAAGTTACAAACCGTACCAAACTTACGGTTCTTAAGTGTTTGTAATAACCAACCGTACTAAAGTTACGGTTCATATATCTTATGTCGTTACCAACCGTACTTGTTTAGACTAATGTGGATACTTTTTTGTCTAGATCGGGGATGTACCTCCCATAATGGATGACCAACCTTTAGCAAATGAGCTTCTCACCAAAGATTCTAGCTCTCACTATTTAACCGAGGAGACATTGGAGGAGAAAGACGATGTAAAGAAGTGGGCTAGAGAACGAGAAAAATTGATTATGTGTATCATAGTTTGTAATGGTACCACTAGTGATAGTGCCTTTCAAATGGTTTGCGAGTGTAGTGGACAACATAGAAGTCACGCAAAAAAGGATACCTTGCAAGTAGCAAAGACAAAGAGAAGAAAACTACTTTCAGTAAGAAGACCCGATGCCCCTTCAAGCTTCAGTTTAAAAAGAACGCGGCAGAAAGGTGGTTTTTGGAGAAAGTTGTATGTGGTAGTCATAACCACCCTATACCGGATAGTTTGCTATCACACGCTTATGTTGGACGCCTTACCGAAGAAGAAGAGAAGATCGTAGAATCACTGACAGAAATTCGTATGAAGCCTGTCGATATCATCGCTCACTTAAAGGAAAAGAACCCACAAAATGCTTCTACTTTGGATAACATCTACAATGCAAGAAAAAAAATTGAAGGCTAAGAAATGGGAATGAAGGAACGAAATGCAACAATTAATGCATTTGGGGGAGTTGCATAATTACTCGGTTTTCCACGATGATGATGAGAAAGGACGAATAAGACATCTTTTATTGGCTAATCCTGAGTTTGTGAAGTTGGCACGGTGCTCTCGTCAAGTGCTTTTAATGGATTGCACATACAAAACCAACAAGTTTGAGATGCCGTTGTTCAACATTGTCGGGCAAACTTCTACCAAGGCTCCTTTTAGTGTTGGTTTTTGCTTCTTGAAAGATGAGCTCGAAGAGAGCTATGTGTGGGAACTAAATAAAGCGAAGTTATTCTACGTAGAGGGATATACTCCAAAGGTGATTATTACCGACAAGGAGCAATCTTTGTTGAATGCAATAAGGAGGTTTTTCCCGGAAGCTCATAACCTTCTTTGCACGTTCCACTTGTGGGAAAGTATTGAAACTAAGTGCATGCGTCTTGTCCGTCCAACCCGAAAAAGCGAAATGGAAAGAATAAAGAAACTACTGTTACATAAACAAGATGAAGCAAAAGAGAAATTTAAGAAGGATGACAAGTTGGCGGAACTAAAATGGGAAAGTTTCAAAACGGAGTGGAGAGCCTTGACCTATTCTATCACCGTGGATGAATATGAGGATAGAGCTCGTATGTTAGTGGCTCATTGGAAAGGAGGTTATCCAAGTGTTCTGAAGTATTTGTTTGATAATTGGTTGGATCCGCACAAAGAGAAGTTCGTATCGGCGTTCACTAACCAATATAGGCACTATGACAACCAAGCTACAAGTACGGCGGAGTCATCTCACAACCGGTTGAAGAAGAAACTCCATAGTTGTAATGGTGGGTTAGTTACGTTATTTGAAGCCATGAATTCGTATTTCCTCAGTGATCACGATAGAGTTACGAAGTCTTTTGAAAAAAGCCGAAGTAAACAACACACCAAATGGATAGACAATGAGTGGCTAAGGGGAATTACACATCAAGTTTCGCACAAAGCAATTGAGAAGATAATGTATGAAGTACAACATGATGAATTGGGGGATTATGAAGAAGAGTGTGTTTGTCCAAACATGACAAGTTTGGGAATCCCATGTCGGCATATTATAGACACATATCAAGACAAAGTGATCCCGATTCAAGATGTTGATCCCTTTTGGCGACAATTAACATTCCGTGAAAAAATTTTTGATCCACAATTTGGAGGAACGTTTGCCGATACCGAGTTTGGAAAAGCGCTAGCCGAGAAATATGCTACACTAAGCCAAGGCCAAAGGCAAATATGGTTGAGTAACTTGAGAGATTTCGTATATCCACAATTTAGGTATGATATCAAGGAACCACCAAAGGGGACGAGTAAGGGGAGTCCTTCTACCCAAAAAAAGAGGTACGTAGGAAATAAAAAAGCAAGAGAATTGGCGGAAGAATCAAAGAAAAGAGATCCTTGTGGTTGTGAATGGTTGAGAAAGGAATATGAAGCGGAGGATGAGATGGAAGAGGATGATGTTCAAGGTAGAAACAAACGAAAAAGAGGTCAAGCGAATAAAGGAGAACCAAGCCGTCGAAATGTACAACAAAAATGTATCGAACTTCCTACTCAAGAAAGTGCAACAAGCAAAATTGATGTTAAAGAAAAAGGTCCGGTATTTCGCTCTAAACAACAAGAAAGAAGCAAAGTTTTTTTTCAAGGAAATGGTCGTAAAGAAAGTGGAAAAAAAGATGATGGAGTTAAAGGTAAAGGTTCCTATGTCGGTCCCGAGGTTTCCTCCCAAGATAGTTCAATAAAAAGACTTGTTGGTAGAGTTGGTGTTAAACAATTAGCAAGGAACAATGGAAAGAGTCTGATGGTTGAAAATGAGAAGGAGAAGGAGAGTCCGATGGTTGAAAAGGAGAATGAGAAGGAGACGATTCATCTAAAAAGAGTGCCTAAACCACCACCTAGAGACAAGAATGGTCGATATAGCCGGAACCATTACATTCTCTATGAATATTACCTTTGTTTTCCCCCCGACTATATTCGTGGTTATATCAAGGCTACATAGGATGTTCATGGTGATGGGAATTGTGGTTACCACGTCTCCGTGGATCAACTTGGACCCTTTTAAGACGCGATAGTTTGGGATTGTGACCAAGTTACTTACGTAAGGCAAAAATGCTTAATAGAACTATGTGCTTACCGCGACTTCTATAAGCCGATGATGAGAGTTGAAAGAAACGAAACCGATGAGGTGTTAAATGAGAGCTTCAAGGAAATGGAAATGCGGTTAACTGGAAATATATGTTTGACAATCCAATATTGGATGCGCATGCCTATATGTTGCCAAATACTCTCCAACGCATTCAGTTGCGTCATTCATTTAATCTCCAAAGATATGAGCACTACATTTGCACCAACAAGAATACCGTTTGACGAAGACTTGTCAATTAAAAAAACATTTGTCATGGGGCACGTGGAAGGAAATCATTACATCGGCCTCCGATTGCATGAAGGAAGTCCATTACCTCCATTGTGGAGGGAATTTGGTTGTGACAGTGAACTCCCCAAAACTTGGTGCAATCGATTTTAGGAAAGGATTGAATTATGGAAGGCCATAATTCAATCTATGCCGAAGCAATTCATAGTTATAACCGATGATGAAGAGGATGCTTAAATGTTTTCAAGTCTTGGTGAAGCCCATTTTATATTTTGTATTTTGGTATTTTGACTAAATGTGATATGATTAAAAGTGACAATATCATATCTATTTGATTCACTGTTATGAATGAAGTATTTTGTTCAATAAATGTACGGTTGGTAACTAGTATTTTGTCCAAGTGTGTTGAAATAATATCAATAGGAGGCAAGGTTTCAGAGAAAGTAACGGTTGGTAACTAGTGAGGTACGGTTGATAACTAGATTCAATTACCAACCGTAACTAGCTACAGAAACAAATTTTATCTGCCATTTGCTTTTACGGTTGGTATCGATTATGTTTTTACCAACCGTAACTAACCCTGACGCCAGATATGAATCAATTTTGGGTAACGTAAAACCATTAAACCATGTTCATTACTAAACCAACACTACAACCATTAAACCATTACAAATATAAATGACATTACAACTCATTCATTCATGCGACTTAAAAGGATACTCCGGGTCTACGAGTGCGATAGAAGTCTTTAAGAATGTTGAAATGAGGTAAGTATTGAAAACTCGACCTTTTCCATCGTTTCCATTCTTGAATAGATATCTCTAAAACTTCAGCGTCAGTTTCACCCCTTAATCGTATTTCACCCGTAATACGAACTAATGCCATAAATTCTTTAACGTTATCCCGAATAGTTCCATATCGAACATACAACATAATTCCATCCCGGTGATTAGGGTTACCTGTTTCGGAACAAAAGTTTCCAAAAAAAAGTTCTCAAATAACTTGTACTCACAAAACCACATCGACGTCGTTCTTCCCCTCTTTTTGGATAACATAAAACAAAGTTGCGGCAAATACATAAATCTTCTTCCAAAGTGAATTCAGGGTTTGGAGCCATAATCTAGTTTAAGGTAAGAGATGATTCATGTGGAAGTGTAACTTCTAGCAAAGGAGGATAAGCATATATTTATAACAAAAAACAAAAATGAAGTTGTTAGTGCAAGGACATTTCAATAACGAATCTATTTTTTGAAAATGAAGTTGTTGAAGGTCTCAACGGCTATATTTTCAAATCGCACAAGGACATGTCAGTGTAAACAATAACTTTTTTTGTGGGAAAAGTAGAGTTACGGCTGATAACTATAATCAACACACGAACCGTATCTCTGAGTAATTTTGAGTTCCATAGTTACGGTTGGTATCCCGTTTTCGTTACAAACCGTAACCCTGCCAAAAAAAAATACAAAATTACGGTTTGTAACATAAATACTTACGAACCGTAATTGGTGAGATCCCCAAATTATAAGTTACAGGATTTTTTACGGTTAGTTAAGGTGAAAGAGTTACGAACCGTACCCAAAGTTAGTCAAAAAATTGGGATACAATGTTATGTACGGTTCGTAATGAAAAATAGTTACAAACCGTAACAGTAGATACGGTTGATAACGTTAATTTGCTACCAACCGTAATTGGCTCTGTAACTTAAAATTTTCAGACAAAAACTATCACAAACAAACACATATCCATACAATCTTGTATCCATAACTTCAAATTCATAGATAATATCCATAACTAACACAAATAAGTTCATAAGCTAAATTCCATAAGCTAATTATCCATAACTAACACACAACTATTGTTTGTCATAATATCCATAAGTTGAATGTCATGACTAACCACACACAACTAAGATAAATCCATAACTAAGCATGGAGACCCATTTTGTTGGTGCTACCACCACCACGAGTTTTAGGACCATCACGACGACCACCGCGACTACCGCGACTGCGACCACGACCACCTCTTTGGCTAGTGCCCACACCTTGCACCTCCTCTTTATCATTTGTCTCTTCGCTGCTAGGTGAAGGTTGACGACGGCTACTACTCGCACCTCCAAGAGAGTTTCTACTCCTCTTTAAGCCTCGTTCTTCCGTGACCAAGGACTCGTACAATTCTCCCATGTTTTCATTATGCATGTTCCTTATTTTCTCTTGCAAAATCTTTTGTTGAGGAGCTTTAATCACACCATTACTACGGATGCATGAAGTCATGCTATTTGCCAAACCTTGTGCTCGCTCTTCCTATTCACATATCAAAAAGAGTGTTAAGAGATTATTTCATAATATACATTAATCTTAAAATCCAAAGTCATGAGGATAACAAAATTACGTACCTACATGAAGTATAACTTCTTTCAAGACAGACCAAATAGACCCGTTTTCTCTTTGGTCTCGTCAGCTGTCATCCTTTGTGCTACAGCCTTATGAATAGCTTGCTGGTCCTCCGGATCATTGTTGATCACATGTGGATGACCAAAATGATAATACCAAACCATGTAATCATCGAAAGTTTCTTTCGTGTTGTTACAATCCCTTGCCTTTCCCGCTGCGAGTTGGTATCTTTCTTCATGGCGATTGTTCCAAGCATCAACCGCTGGAGTTGGGCGGTAGTTGAGTACAATGGTGGGGACTTTTGTCTCGGATCCTTCCTTGGATAATTTGAAGTTTTCCTTGATAACCCTTTCTTGAATATGACCAATTTGACGTAGAGTGCGACGAGGATTGGTCATAACGTAACCTGTGGGATGATACAATGGTCCGTTGTAGCCTGCGGTCTCTGTGAATCTACGAGCATCAACTCCATTTTGGATCCTCGAATAAGGGTCAAAGATAACATCTTCAACAGTGAAAGCATCTATTTTCTCCCTCATTCGAATGAGATTGTCCTCTTTGAACCTTTGTTGTCTACCAGTGAACATGAACTTCTTTCCCGTAGGGCCATAATCATCTTCTTCCCATTCAGTAGGAGGTCTCAGGCTTGGAAAGTGGTCATAAATCCATGCCTAGAAAATAAAATTAAGTATAAACTACAATTGCCACATGACTAAAAATATAACAAACTATCATATAATAAAAATGTAACCAAACTTACCATTAGAATCGCAACATTCCCGGAAATTTCAATAGCTCCAACCCTCTAGGCTTTTCTTAGGCTCTTAAGTAGATATGCAAGGGTGGCAGTGGCCCACGAATAATTTTTGATCTCATCCAAATTCTTCAACAGTTGTAGGTAATGAACATTCACCCTATTTCCCGAGTTATCGGGAAAGAATAAGGTCCCAAGAGAATACAACAAATAAGCTGTGGTTGTACGCCTAAATGTTGTTTCATCAATCACCTCACCTGCCAGCTCCTTTTTGAACGTTCCTTTAAACTTTTTCCTCAGATTCTTCAACAATAGCTTTTTGATGATTTTTGGTTTATGTGGTTCAGCAGGGTTATAACCACCATCCAACTGAAACTCCATCTCAGTTTCATCTTTCCCCCAACCAAGTGTTTCTTCAACAAGGATGTAAAGGTCAGTCCAAGACATGTTGTTGTCGAAACCTTCAAACACCGATTGTCCTTCAACTTCAAGGTCAGTAATTTGCTTCACATCTTCCGGTGTTATTGTTATCTCTCCACATGGAAGATGAAATGTATCGGTTTCAAGCCAATATCGTTCCCTGAAGGCAGAGACCACAACACTATCGTACTCCGGTTGGCAATGAAGAATTCTGGGCCCTAATCCTGTACTAGCCACTAGATTGCGAACCGCAACACATTATTTACTTAATGGCCAATGTTTATCCCTTTAACGCTTCAGCAATTTGATACATCTTGCGTGGTCCTAAGAAAAAAAAAAATATACAAAAATGTAAGCATATTATGGTGAACTGAACTAAACAAACAAAATAATGAAGGTTTTAAGAAAAGTAACAAAAAACATACCCTTGTCTGACAGACTTTTGCGGACCAGGAACCGGTATAACCAAATAAGATTGAAGACTTATCTGGGGCCTCGCCCCAAGGTCTTTTATTCTTCTTATTCGGTGGAAACAACAATTCTTTGCCTTTAGGAATATGCATTCCTTTAGGTGCGGGGTCCTTTCTCGGCTTCTTTTCTTTCTTTTTCCTTGGAGGTGTGGGTTCCTCTTCCTCCTCAACAACTACCGCTTTTCCCTTGGTATTTTCTTCCTCTTCATCATTTTCTTCCTCTTTATTTTCATCATCTTCCTCCTCTTCATCATTTGCTTCCTCTTCCTCGTCTTCATCATTTGAAGACTCTTCCTCCTCTCCATCATCACCGGTTTCTTTAGATTCTTCTTCAGCTTCATTAGTTTATTCCTCTACAATTTCATTTTCGTTGCCTTCACGGTTAGTTTGGACTGCGACCTCTTCTTGATCATTATGTTCCACTTGTTCTAACTCAACTCCAGATTCAGCCACATGTTGTTCCCTCAACTTAATTTCAAACTTATTCTTCTTCTTCTTTTCATTCTTGTGGATGCCTCTATTATCTACACCTAAATGTTTGTCACCGCGAGGGGTAGGCGTATGATCAATAGGGGTTAAGTCATTTCCTCTCTTTTTCTTCACCCTATCAGGATTCCTACACAACCATTACAATTGATTGATTTACTAAGCGTAGAACAAATAATATAGAAAACAAAAAACAAAAAAAAATGGGGAGTAGGTTTATGTACGGTTCGTAATAAGAGAGAAAATACAAACAGTAACACATTACGGTTCGTAAATAAGGAATCGTGACCAACCGTACCTAAACAACGGTTGGTAATTCAACTCTAGTTTCGAACCGTACATCACTACTTCAAAAAATCCTAACATACAGAATGATGTACGGTTGGTAACTGTCATTAAGTTACACACTGTACCCAAGTACGGTTCGTAAGTGAGATGCAAATATGAACCGTAAAAAGTCTATGAAACATACAGAAGAAAGTACGGTTCGTAACTAAGGTTTCGTTACCAACCGAACATTAACATATTTCTCAAAAAAAAAAGTACGGTTCGTATTTGGTAGTTAGCAACCGTAAGTTCTTCAAATTATGCAGGTACGTTTGGTATCTGGGTTATTTGCAACCATAAATCACATGCAAAACTCAGTTTTCAGTTTCAATTTCGATCCAAAACCCTAATTTTTGATACAAAACTAACTTAAATCAAATAATAGACTAAACCCTAACTGGGTTTTTCAAAACATACCTCAAATAAGTCATTGTGCTTGATTTTGACGGTTGAGGAGTTTCAAATTGATGTTCTTGACCTAATGGAGGATTTGGTTCATTAGAATGGCTACAATCTTCATCAACCTTCTTCTTCGGCATCTCTAATATAGTTTCAAATCAACCATTATCAATTTTTCAACTCGCCGATTAATCGAAGAGGACGATGAAAAATCAGTTTTAATGGTGGTGAAGAGGATGAGAAGAGAAGATGAAGTAAAGTTGAAAAAAAAAAACTGTTTTGATTTTCAGTTTCAATTGGGTTAATAATGGGAAGGACGATTCAGTCTTTTCAACCACAAAAGTAAGGGTAAATTAGTCCATTTGAGGTGAAAAGGGTAATCTAGTCAATTAACAACCCCCATAGGACACCCCTTAACCAATAATAGAGACATTTCTATCACCCTTGCCGCCCCTCTACCATTTTTTCCTCCCCTATACCGAGATTGTTTTAAATGTAGCTTCCATTTCTGAAGGTAAATGTTGATAAGTTTAACTGTTAAAGCCAGATCAAATAGAATCATACTACTGTTTTTAATTGCAATAAGGAGATTAGTTCATGGGATGTACTCTGAAGAAAGGAAACTTATTGATATTTTTCTAATTTGAGACATTGGATATTAGTCCACGTGAGCCAACTCTACATGTCACAATTTTTCCAAATATGTTAGTTGACATAACTTTACAGGACCGGTGTCCAGCCCGTAAAAATAGCCGGTTCTAGAAATTCACTCATGTCCAATCCACTAAATTGAGGGTCGGGTATCCACCCGCTAAATTTTGGTTTGGTCCGGATAAAATTCACGGGTATAGACGTTTTGCTCACCCCTACTAGGAAGCATGTTTTTTTCTTTCTTTATGGGGACCACTTGTATTTTTGGGACAACTTTGTGAATTAACCATCTAATATAAAAGAATACCGGGTGTCCTAGAAATAAATGTCGGAACTTCGGCTTCATAAACATCATTTAATTAATTTTAACAAAATGGTAACTTCCCTTATGTTAAAAGCATCCGAGACCCTAATATTAACATATTTTGTAAGGTAGATAAACAACATATATACAACAATCTGATCGAACTGAAATATGAATGACTTGGGTACTAGATCATAATGTATGAATCAATACATCATAGATAAAAGCAATGTCAATTAGAACGGCATTATAACGTGATACACATCACTATAAGTTCAAAAGAAAAAACCTAACATCATCAATAGAAAATGAGTAGATTAATCCTTTAACTGTATTCATTACTGTTATTTCCTTAAATATATATATAGAATACAAAACAAAGCTTGTCTAAGTTAGGTTAGATAAAGAGCGGCCGCGATTTGTCTAGGAGGGATAAATCTACGGTCGTGGTTTTATCAACTAACCATTATAAATACTTTATTAATTAGTATCATATTAATCGCTCATAATTAACTTTTAATAAATAAGTTTATTAAAAATTATATATTTATATTGATCGGCAAAGAATTTGGTGCTGGCGAGTTTCGAACTCAGGTAACTGATATCATCACCCAATGACTTTACCACTGTACTACAGTGACCCGGTTAAAAATTATATTAATAATTTTTAATGGTGGTAATGAAAAAGCGGTGGGTGGTGGAAACAGTGACGGGTATTTGTGAGTGGTGGAGGTGGTAACATCAAATATTCATTTAATGAATCTAATAAATACATATTTTTATTAATAAATAAGTTTATTAAAAACTATACATATATTAATCGGTAAATAATTTGGTGCTGGCGAGTTTCGAACTCAGGTAACTGGTATCATCACCCAATGAATTTACCATTGTACTACAATGACCCCGGTTAAAAATTATATTAATAATTTCTAATGGTGGTAGTGAAAGAAGCAGTGGGTGGTGGAAACAGTGGCGGGTATTTGTGAGTGGTGGAGGTGGTAACATTACTGGTGGTGGAAAAAATAGTGGGCGTGGCTGGTTTTTACGTACGGTGGTGGATGTTAGTGAATAGTAGTGGACAATAATAGTTTTGTGTCTTTACAAAATGGGCAACATTTTATTGTGATAGATGTAGTTGGTTGTTTTTAGCACAACTGGTAAGGACAAAACGCAGATATTTTAAGGAGGATATTAAATCATATAAGACAATGTGATCATGACCGCTGGATCACCCAAATGGGATCCCAGTTATTTATAGTACCCGATCGGATAAATCACTATTTTAGGGATCAATTTATACTTGCAGAATACAAAACAAAGTTTGGACAAGTTAGGCTAGATAAAGAACGATCAATTTATACTTGCAGAACATAAATCTACCGCTATAAATGATCACGTTTAATTAAAATTTTATAATAAATGTACAATTGATATTTCATAATAAATATTTCTTTAATTAATCAAATGAATATATTTTTGTTGATACATAATAAATCTATTTGATATTAACCATATCAGTAAGCATTAATGGTGGTTGTGATGGGAATAATGGTGGTGGGTATTGGTGAAACTGGTGGAGTGGTGACGATAGTGTGGTGGTGGAATAAGTAGTGGTAGTAGGGTGAAAAAGGGGTCCTAAGATAGGTAAATTAAGCACTAATGGTGGTTTTGATGGTGGGTGGTGGTTGTGGATTGGCAGTGGGGATCATGGTGGTGGGTATTGGTGAGACTGGTGGAGTGGTGGCGATATATGTAGTAGTGGAAGAAGTAGTAGTGGTAGTAGGGTGAGAAAAGATGTCCTAAGATAGGTAAATTATTTAGTCACCCTTGGTTAATTTTTCTTTGTTTTGTTTTAATCTGATTTTAGTTTTCAAATTACTTTTTTTATTATTTTTTAAATTTAAAACAATTTTTAAAGGCCAAATTTTTTCAAAAAAGAAGATGTTGTGATTTTAAGATTTGCCGAGTAGGTGGCAGGAAGAAAAATGAACCTATAAAAAAATTGACCAAACACAAGGCTACACGCGAATTAATTGTAATCGGTTCAGTTTCTCACATCTCTCATTATTTCCCTTTTTTGTCATGGTTTCTGTTTCTGTCATTATTTCTCCCCTACTTCATGGGATTATGCAAGGCTATGCGTGAATTAATTGTAATTGATTTAGTTTCTCACATCTCTCTTTATTCCCCTTTTTCTTTGTCATGATTTCTGTTTTTGTCATTTCTCCCCAACTTCGTGTAATTATGCATGCTTGAGAAATAGTTCATGATAATAGGTAAAAAGACAAAAAAAAAGGATCAAGAATTAAATATTATTATAAAATTTAGGAAAATGAATAAACACAAATCTATGTAAATTGGGAACCCAACAATTTATATCAAAGAGAAAAATTAAATTCTAATGCTAACAGATTTTGCAAGATTTATCTAATTGATTTTAAAGTAATTTTAGGTGTTTTTAGTTTTGTTACAAGTTTGGTGAATGACCTTTGATGATATTTTTTGAAGTAGTGAACGCAGTAATGTTCTACTACCCATAGGATTTGCTCTAACGATTAACTATGTTTGTCCCAAAGGGTTGTATGACTTACATACACAATATTAAAAGATTCGAGGATAAGGACATGTTTATTAACCAACTCCTCGAAACATTTAGACCTGTATCGATCGGTTCGATTCTTCTCAGACAATTACGACATGTATGAATAGATGGATACATTTGAAACACATATCCTTTCCCGTGCCGTTACGACACGGGTTGAGACCTAGTCATATAAACACTATATAAACATAGCATCATCAATATATATATATATATATTGAAAATGCGGGGATCTAATAACCACACCCAACAATTCATTTGACAATTTGAGAGGACTTACTCCAATATACTTTCTAGAGAATCAACTAGACAGTCAGACTCAATTTAAAGTAAAGTATGTCAAAGAGTTTAATATCTCTATTTCACAATGTAATAAACAAATCAAACAGATAGAAATCCGGGAGCCTGATTATTACGTGAAACAACTTGAACGGTACCAAAGACCAATGTTCAAGCGTCAATCAATTTAAATCAACAACCAAAGGTTGGATATTCTAATTGATTGATCTTAACGCACAACCTGTGATATTTCAATTATATAACAAAATATAATGCGGAAAAGAAATAACACAGACACCATAATTTTGTTAACGAGGAAACCGCAAATGCAGAAAAACCCCGGGATCTAGTCCAGTTTGAACACCACACTGTATTAAGCCGCTACAGACTCTACCTACTACCAATTAACTTCGGACTGGACTGTAGTTGAACCCTAATCAGTCTCACACTAATTAAAGGTACAGTTTCGCTCCTTATGTCTCTGATCCAAGCAGGATACTACGCACTTGATTCTTTAGTTGATCTCACCCACAACCAAGAGTTGTTACGACCGAAAGTCAAAGACTTGATAAACAAATCCGTCTCACATAAAAAAGTCTATAGATTGAACAAATCTGTCTCCCACAGAAATACCCAAGAGTTTTTGTTCCGTCTTTTGATAAATCAAGGTGAACATGAACCAATTGATAAACCAGTCTTATATTCACGAAGAACATCCTAGTATTATCAATAACCTCACAATAATCTTAATCGAATAGCGAAACAAGATATTGTGGAATCACAAACGATGAGACAAAAATGTTTGTGATTATTTTTATCTTGCCTATCAGAGAAATTAATCTCGAGTCAATTTTTCAATTGTACTCAATACGATAGAAACGGGCAAGATCGGAACACGCAACTACAAAGAGAATAGTTGGGTCTGGCTTCACAATCCCAATGAAGTCTTTGAAGTCGTTAACCTACAGGGTCTCGAAGAAACCTAAGGTTAAAGGAGAATCGACGCTAGTTTATGCACTAGTAACACACAGGAGGTGTGGGGATTAGGTTTATCAGTTGCTAGAGTTCTCTTTTATATAGTTTTCAAACCAGGATTTGTAATCCAAGTTACCTTGGTAACAAAGCATTCAATATTCACTGTTAGATGAAAAACCTGATTCAACTAATCTAATATCTTTCAACCGTTAGATCGAACTTAGCTTGTTATACACAAATGAAATGTACCCTCATTTAGGTTTATGTAACCGTACCCAAACGTGTACACCATGTTGGCTCACAAATAGTTAACCGAGGTTAGACATATGATTACTCTCATATTAACCTTATTCATCTTAACCATAACTAGTTCAAATGACTTAAATGAAACTAGTTAAAGAGTCGTTCAATTGCTATATTCTCATAGAAGTATACAAGAACACAATTGAAGCAAAATCGGTTTGATTCACTCGAATTAATCATGAACATTATATCCACGGTTTGCAAAGATTGCATTCTTTATTATATAAATGTTTATGTTCATGTTCATAACCGATTTTAGAACTTTAACCTTCAAGTATGCAAACGGGTACACATACTTGAAATAGCCGGACCAAGATTGGGTTTCGCCAGTACGTAAACGGGTACGCGAACTTGAAATTCCAGCAGAAATTCTCGGACATGAACCTGTACGCCAGTACACAAACGGGTACGCATACTTAGATTCCCGGATTTCTCAAACCAACGGGTATGCAAACGGGTGCGCATACTATGGTTCCTGAATATGGATTACATATGTGCAAGAGTGCACAACATGACACATCCAATAATGGTTAAGTGTTCTAAACTCTTATTTCAATTGTTGAAACTTTCTTAGAGGATGACAATAGTCGTTTTCACATACTATTAGCATCAAAGCAATTTTCAAGATATTGAAATAATCATAACGAAACACTCCAAGACTACACCAAATGATTGTATCACACAAATCATGTAAGATGTTACTCGGCAATTTTCACATGATATAAGATGAACTTGTTCGAAGCGAAAGCTTGCCAACACATATTTCGAAAAATATGTAAGCGAGATAAACTCAGCTCGAAATCTCAAATGTATATATAGAAAACTATTTCGTAATACGACTTATGTCTCAATATAGGATATAGAATATAAATAGACTTTTCAAGTGATAGATGAGTTTCAGTCTCCACATACCTTTTGTCGATGAAGTGACACAAGCTCCCCTTAGTAGTTCTTTGTATTCAAATGATGAACGTCGTGGAGTCTAAGCTTACTACACAATCTATTTAGTCCGAGACATCTATAAATAGGCTTGAAATCAAGACTTATAGTTTTGATCATTAACATTGACAAACATGCTTGAGATAGCAACGCATGCGAGTTCGACCGAGCAGTGCTCTAACAATCTTCCCCTTTGTCAGTTTTATTGACAAAACTATCAATACATATGGATTACAAAATAATTAAAAATTTGTAGCTTCTCATCCAAATGCTTGATCTCGTTGGCATCTTCAACACGACTCGAAAAATTCGTCACTTCCAAGTATTCCATGATTCTAAACGTGTTCAACTCAGCATCATAGTTGTTGAAGATCCGTAGCGATAACAATGAGAAAACAAATGCTCTCGATCATTGTTATACAATATTATACTGTTATTACACAACATCAAAGTTCAATTGTATCACAACTTTGACACCAATACTATGGTGATATGTATCATTCCCCCTTAGTCAATACTTCATCTTGACATGAAAACCACTCCCCCTTACATAATGATCCGTAAACCGTATGTATTTGTAGTATGAAACTACACATTAATTCTCCCCCTTTTTTGTCAATATAAATTGGCAAAGGTACGAAAACTAGTGGATCCTCATGAAATTTTCATACAGATACTTCATGACCAAAAGAGAATAACATACCAACTTATCTATATGCAATGATAAAGCCGAAGTTAAATGCATTCATCGAGGAGTTTATAAAGATACAAGATAACCTCTATAATATTCCACAACCGCATCCCCCACAAAGATTTGGAAATAAAGCACAAGTTCAAAAAGAACTCTCCCCATAATATGTCATTCCTGAAAGAACAACAAAGACGACCTTGCTTTTACAAGAAAATAAGGATTTCTTTGGATATAACCAAATCACATGAAAACATAAATTTGAATCCAAAAATCTCAATTGAATCAACGACAAAAATGATCAATTCAATTGTTCATGCTCGACATAAGAGAACTTACGGAGCAACACGGTATATGCACAAAGATGTGGATCGGAGATCGACCAATACTGCGGAATGTACAAGGATTCATTCTATTTTTCATCGCTATTTGCATAATGACATATAATAGACTTAATCCTTGTAAGCAAAAGTGTATCCTTTCTTTCATCAAAATTTGCATAATGACATAAAAGGCTTTAACTTTTGTTTGTCAAAAGTTCATTCTATCTCTTATCAATACTTTCATACCGACATAATAGAGATCATTTTTGAACAAGTATGGGACAGTCACAGGTTCACGGACGTAAACAACATATCCCATAACAATTTGCATTATATAAAATCATAAAGATTAAAATTGCAAAAATCATCTTCCAAAAAACTTAGAATTTAAATAAATAAATCTAAAAACATGAAGATGAAAACATTGGAAATAGCTATGTGTACTCACAATAATGGCTATTACAAACCCTTGTAATCCTTCTAAAAACATAAGAAATAAATTCTCATAAGAAGTTTCCTAGACAAAATAAATCAAAAACAACTTTAAACCCAAAGAGCAATCACAAGCGATAATCAGAGTTCCGGTACGGAAGCTTCACTGGTTCCAAGACCTTCAAGCTTGTGACAGACAGAATTGACAGCTTCTTCATACACGACATTGAGACGGTCCTTAAGACGCGTCTTCATTAACGAAAGTTCGGTGTTGACCTTAATCAATTCAGTTCTTAACCCATCTAGCTCTTTTAGAGTGTTAACAAGCAAAATTTTCGCATCGTTAAACTGACCGATAAGGTTTTGAATAACTTCATTAGAAATCTCTTCATTATCCTCAATATCTGACAAGTTATTAGTAGATTGAGAAGACGTGTCATCAACTTCCACGGGAGTTTCTTTCTCCTTCTCCTTAAGTGAAAGACCAAAACCCTTATCAAGAAAACCTCTTGGAAAATAACAAGTTCCCGGAGGTGATGTCATTCTTAAAAAAATAGCCTGAAGTATGCGTATTTTTCAAAAGTCGGGTTTGGTATTTATAAGGTTTCACAAAAACCAAAAGATTAGGGTTTTTAAAGTCGGTTCGTGACATGTAACAAGGATTACCGTACGAACAAAAACTTGGCCCATTAAACATAGACGACTCAAAAAGAGAACGACTCAAATAATATGACTATACAACGATAGTGTTTGCCAGTGTGAGAAATCTCACATATCTTAGATCAATAAAAATTGTATTCTTACAAGAGAACAATTTTTAGAGTAAGAGTGGCAATTTTGACACAACAAGAGATTTAAGATTATGACAAAAATTATTTGTCAACAACAAAGTAAAAATACTTAAGCAGAAGTGTTCGTCAATGATCATCCAACTAAGAACGATAAGAGAATATCATAGAAAATTAGAAAAACATTTCGCCATCAAGTATACCTGAATAAATCTCACTCTGTCAGGATTTTTATTGAGAGTGAGGTTTCAACCTTGTGATTAATTAACACAAGTATGAGCCTTGAGATCATTAAATGAACGTTGTTTTCGGTTAAACCTCTTTTTCCTGATCTTTGGAGGAAAACCATTATGATGTGAAAAGCTATCATAAAATTTACTATCGTCAAAATATGACGCAAAGTGTTGATTCTTACTTGAAGAATTTTGGCCAGATGGATTTGACAGCCTGGAGATAATTTCTTTATATCCTTCAATTATCCTTTTTAGGTTGATTTATATTTCTCCATTGCATCCTTCTTCTGGTATATTTTTCACATCATTAACAATATAATCTCCCTTCTTAATTGAAGAATGTCCATGAGTTTTTCTTGACCAAAAATTATTGGGGAGTCTATTAAGAACTTGAACATATGAAGAACACCTCGAATTGACTTTCCTGGTAGAATACACAGGGTGAGTACTAAAACCAATTGGTTTAGACATACGAATGTCAGTTACACCTTTGAGAATTAAATTTAAGGTGTGTTGAAGATGAATGAAAGAATTTTCATTCAACCTAGATTTCTTATTTTGTTCACCATGACCTTTTGAATTACAAAAGAGACATATTTTCTGACCACCTGAGTGATTAGAAGGAACAGACTCAACACTATTGTTGGGAGACTTTTTCCTTCCATTTGATGTGGATATTCCTTGATTAGAGGAATACACAGGCACATCCTTTTCGACAGGAAGGGATTTTGGTTTTACTTCTGAACCTGATTCTTTTACAGTTAGATCAGAAGTAATAGGTATGGTGGACTCTCTGGAACACTCTTGTAAGGAGAGTTTTATTAAGAGGTGTTCAATTTCCAAAGCATCCTTTTTGAGTTTTTCCTCAAGTAGAGTTCGTGAAGAACAGACTGAAACATTTTCCTCATGAAGGACCTTTAAACGAGAGTCAAGCTCATTTACCATACCAACAATATCATTGACTTTGTGTTTCATGAGTTTTAGAATCACTGCACTCTCTTTGGCTGCATTCCTTCCAACTTCAGAGTCAGACTCGTCAGTAAGGTAGTCAGGAAAACATTTGTCAATGTATGTCTGTTTCCTTGGAACACAAGGTTCTTCTATATTCAAGATTGACAAATCTTTCTCTTTAATAGACTTCAAAGAAACATAAATTTTATTTTTGGCGATGTGTTTATCAGAGACAACATCGTCCATCCTCAGATCGCTACAAACACAGACTTATAAGGTCTTTAATGTGTTTGCCTGCTCTGATACCAATTGAAAATGCGGGGGTCTAACAACCACACCCAACAATTCGTTTGGAAATCTGAGAGGACTTACTCCAATATACTTTCTAGAGAATAAACTAGACATACAGACTCAATCTAGAGTAAAGTATGTCAAAGAGTTTAATATCTCTGTTACACAATGTAATCAGCAAATCAAACAGATAGAAATCCTCGAGCCTGATTATTATGTGAAACAACTTGAACGGTACCAAAGACCAATGTTCAAGCGTCAATCAATTTAAATCAACAACCAAAGGTTGGATATTCTAATTGATTGATCTTAACGCACAACCTGTGATATTTCAATTATATAACAAAATATAATGCGAAAAAAAAATAACACAGACACCGGAATTTTGTTAACGAGGAAACCGAAAATGCAGAAAAACCCCGGAACCTAGTCCAGTTTGAACACCACACTGTATTAATCCGCTACAGGCTCTAGCCTACTACCTATTAACTTCAGACTGGACTGTAGTTGAACCCTAATCAATCTCACACTAATTCAAGGTACAGTTGCGTTCCTTAAGTTTCTGATCCCAGAAGGATACTACGCACTTGATTCCCTTAGTTGATCTCACCCACAACCAAGATTTGCTACGACCCAAAGTCGAAGACTTGATAAACAAATCTGTCTCACACAAAAAAGTCTATAGATTGAACAAATCTATCTCCCACAGAAATACCCAAGAGTTTTTGTTCCGTCTTTTGATAAATCAAGGTGAACATGAACCAATTGATAAACTGGTCTTATATTTCCGAAGAACAACCTAGTATTATCAATCACTTCACAATAATCTTAATTGACTAGCGAAACAAGATATTGTGGAATCACAAACGATGAGACGAAGATGTTTGTGATTACTTTTATCTTGCCTATCAGAGAAATTAATCTCGAGTCAATTATTTCAATTGTACTCAATACGATAGAATCGGGACGATCAGAACACGCAACTACAAAGAGAATAGTTGGGTCTGGCTTCACAATCCCAATGAATTCTTTGAAGTCGTTCACCTACAGGGTCTCGAAGAAACCTAAGGTTAAAGGAGAATCATCGCTAGTTTATGGACAAGTAACACAATGGAGGTGTGGGGATTAGGTTTCCCAGTTGTTAGAGTTCTCCTTTATATAGTTTTCAAACCAGGATTTGCAATCTAGGTTACCTTGGTAACCAAGCATTCAATATTCACTGTTAGATGAAAAACCTGATTCAACTAATCTAATATCTTTCAACCGTTAGATCGAACTTAGCTTGTTACACACAAATGAAATGTACCCTCATTTAGGTTTATGTAACCGTACCCAAACGTGTACACCATGTTGGCTCACAAATAGTTAACCGAGGTTAGACATATGATTACTCTCATATCAACCTTATTCATCTTAACCATAACTAGTTCAAATGACTCAAATGAAACTAGTAAAAGAGCCGTTCAATTGCTATATTCTCATAGAAGTATACAAGAACACAATTGAAGCAAAATCGGTTTGATTCACTCGAATCAATCATGAACATTATAGCCACGGTTTGCAAAGATTGCATTCTTTATTATATAAATGTTTATGTTCATGTCATAACCGATTTTAGAACTTTAACCTTCAAGTATGCAAACGGGTAGGCATACTTGAAATAGCCGGACCAAGATTGGGTTTCGCCAGTACGTAAACGGGTACGCGAACTTGAAATCCCATCATAAATTCTCGGACATGAACCTGTACGCCAGTACGCAAACGGGTACACATACTTAGATTCCCGGATTTCTCAAACCAACAAGTACACAAACGGGTGTGCATACTATGGTTCCCGGACATAGATTACATATGTGCAAAAGTGCACAACATGTCACATCCAATAATGGTTAAGTGTTCTAAACTCTTATTTCAATCGTTTAAACTTTCTTAGAGGATGACAATAGCCGTTTTCACACACTATTAGCATCAAAGCAATTTTCAAGATATTGAAATAATCATAACGAAGCATTCCAAGACTACACCAAATGATTGTATCATACAAACCATGTAAGATGTTACTAGGAAATTTTCACATGATATAAGATGAACTTGGTCAAAGCGAAAGCTTGCCAACACATATTTCGAGAAATATGTAAGCGAGATAAACTTGGCTCGAAATCTCAAATGTGGATATAGAAAACTATATCGTAATACGACTTATGTCTCAATATATGAGATATAGTAGAAATAGACTTTGCAAGTGATAGATGAGTTCCAGTCTCCACATACCTTTTGTCGATGAAGTTCCACAAGCTCCCCTTTGTAGTTCTTTGTCTCCAAATGATGAGCGCCATGAAGTCTAAGCTCAACTACACATATGTCCTAGTCTAAGACATCTATAAATAGGCTAGAAATCAATACTTATAGTTTTGATCACTAACATTGACAAACATGCTTGAGATAGCAACGCATGCGAGTTCGACCGAGAAGTGCTCTAACATATATATGTATATCATATAAACATTAAAAAAACTAAACTAAAACAAATAAAACAAAAAGCTAATTCTTCTATTATCATACTTCTTCATTTGTTTTCCTGAAAGGATTACATCGTTGACGATTAAGCACGAGGTATATCCAAACGTATTATGGAAGCCTATTCTCCTTTCATAGTTTTGATTGATGAAGCTGGTTAGGATCAATATAAAAGTTTCAAAACTGGGTTCAACTAAGAATCTTTTTGTTTTCATCTTATCGGGACTTCAGTTCGTTCTTCACACACGAAAAACAACATTGTGATTTGGCTTGGAAATTTTCCCCGACCCAGTTGAACCTCAATATTGTCTTCATAGTTCATATGTATGCTGAGAAAAAACTATGGTTTGACTAGGAATTATTTTCCCGACCTAGAGAAACTTCTTCATATGTGCAGAACATAGTGTGGTTGGGATGGAAATAAAATTACAACCAACCCAAACTTCGATATTTTTCTTGGTACCTAACTCTCGCTATCTAAAAACTATAGCTCTAACTAAGGCTGCACATGGTCCGGTACGGTCCAGTTTTCTTATAGAACCGGTCGCTGTACCTGGTGTTGACCGATACCTCATTTTGAGGACCGGTATCCATGTACCTGGACCTGTAAGACCGGTTCGGTACAAGACCGGTTCCGGTATTTTACCTTATGTCAAATTAAATCAAATCAGAACTAGGAAGCCATTAACATGAAACCAAAGAATCAATTCTTCAGCTTGAAACCCTGTTAACTCACGGGTTTGAGCAAAACTTAATGTACCACTAACATAGTGAATAATAATTTCAATTTAGTATTACAAGCTTGATCATTCAAGATGCTCTTCGAATCCAACAACAAATACACTTTACTAATCAAGTACTCCCTCCGTTACTTTTTAATAGGCCAGTTTCTATAAATAAATATTTCAAAAAATACGCCAGTTTCCTAATTGGGAAAGTCAAATGTTACTTTAATTTTCTGGGACCACTTTTCTTTTAACTTCTTTTGATGACAAGTGTTATGTGGACCATTTCACTTATTTCTTTGGCTGACAAGTGTCATGGGGACCATTTCACTTCACTTCTTTTATTGACAAGTGTCATGAAGACCACTTTTAATGATTAGTTCTCTTAATTTCATTAATTTTCTCAAAAAAAAAACTAGCCTATTAAAAAATAACGCAGGAAGTACTAAATATCAACAATTTCCAATACAATCAACATAATAGTGGTAATGTCAACAAATCACATGGTAACAGGGAAATACAATCACAATACTTCAAAAAAATTAATGTATCTATTCGTTTACTTCTTGAATCTCAAACTGAATCTCACCCACAACAAGTAACCAGGACGACTTGTTTAATTCAGCCCACATCGATGATTGCGAAGATTATTGCTTCAAATCATAATAAATTACATTTTCAATTGGTAATCCATGTGATTTTAATACTTCATATATATCTTTAGCAGGATCTAAATATAAATATGAAGAAGAAGATGATACATAAAAAAATTGAAAGATTAGAAGATTAAACAGAGAAAATGAAGAACCCATTTTGATTTTGGGGAGAGTGATTTTGAGACGGGAAGAAGATAAAGTGAACAGAGATTCAACATGAAGCAGAATAAGAAAAAGAAGTGATAGAGAAACAGGAGGCTGCTCTTTAGAGAAAAAAAGAAAAAGAAAAATGATGAGTAACTCTCGAAATAATTTCTAAACCTAGAATGGAGGGCTGCGATTAAATACTCCCTATGTCCCTAATTAGATGACCTACTTGGTTTTAAGTTTTGTCCCATAAATAGATGACCTATTTTTGTTACTATAAGAAATATGTATAATTTGATAGTTATGTTTATATTCGTTACGTAGGTATTTTAAAATGCTTTTAAACGGTATAAAGTTTACGAAAAACCGTGATATAGTTTAAGAGATAAATCATTTCTAAGCTTTACTAACATCCTTGTCTTAAAAATTGTGCAAACTACAACTAGGTCATCTAATTAGGGACGGAGGGAGTATTATAAAAAAATCTAACGACTGATCTTAACCGGGACATTTGGTCCGGTACAGGCCGGTCCCCCCAAGAACCGTTCCCTATACCGGTCTACTTCGGTTCTCAACTTTCTGTCCCGGTCCCTGTACCACCTACACCGGTTCCGGTACGGTTTTCCGGTTACAGTTCGGTACAGGGACAAATAACCGGTTCTTGTGCAGCCTTATCTCTAACCTTCTAAAAAAAAATTGGCTTAATCATAAAAAATTTATTGCTGAATATTTACAAAATTATAACAGAATGTTCATCAAAACAGGCTAAGACCAACCACAATTATGCAAAAGGAAAAACAAGACCAAACTCATATCAACACAAAACATGCCTAAATCTAGCAAAACTTGAAATAAGTAACTTAAGGAAATTCAAGGCACACCGGAAAATCTAGCTGCTCACTACACACATTTATCCCCATCTACTCATTCTTGCTCATTTCTTAGCAACTGAAAATTTATACAACTGAAAGCATTTTTAACTTTAAACCACCTTGCTTGGAACCAAGGGATATTATTCTTCAAGAAGGACAAAAACACTGCATGTGAATCAGAAGAAAAACAAATATTTTGATGATGCAGAATTATCTCCCACCCCCAACACAAATCAATGTTATAGCTTCATCTATAAATCGAAAGATACACCTAAACAATCAACAGAAACACCAAAAAAAGCAACTTTGTGATATCTTCCAACAAATCCATATCCGGACAAACCAAGATTGCCCCTAGAAGCTCAGTCATAACATATAAGAACTTGGTTTCCAAGAGGGGAATCTGAAACATATCTCTATTGCATATATGATGTGTACTTTCCTAATTCTTATGCCAAAGAAACTGCAGAAACTGCATAATCTTCCAACCATAAACTGAGATCCTCATTCCACCTTTTGATATGCATTAACAGTATTTTGCGAAATGGATGATTCTTAATTTCACCAGTTTTAAATTGGGCTGGACAGAATTATGCATAATCTTGTATCTCAACATATATTCCAACCATATCTTTGAAACTTGAAAGATACCACATCTCTTTAATTACAACAGTTTGATGTTCTGTTCACTTAAGTATATCTTCAAAGGAGTGAGGATCCTTAAAACTATTCCACCCAACCATTTCTACCACAAGTGGATGAAGGTGCAAAATCACAAAACATGCTCAATATTATCTTAGCAATATCCACAAAAATAAACATTTAGATATAGTACTTGTTAGAGCATCGCTCGGTCGAACTCACAGGTTTTGCTATCTCAAGCTTGTTGTCAATATTAGATGTACAAAACTATACATTGATTTCTAGTCTATTAAAGTCAAGTCTCAGACTAGGATTAAAGCATGGTAGTTGAGTATTAGATATCACTGAATAACCCTTGAGGATTGAAGATTAAACAACAAATGAAAACATTTGCGATAATTTCATCAACAAAGAGGTATGTGTTATCCTAGTTACTCATGGCATATACCATTCTATTTTATGAGATGATGTTGTATGATTGTGGTAGATTTAATATTACAAAGAAAATATTTTCAAGTTAAATTTTATCTTGGTTAAAATATCAAAATTTGATTCAAACAATGGATGTTCTTGGATCCTTAGCAATCTTAGTTAGAACAATTTATGGTTCACAAACTATTTTTGTTTAAGATGATCACTTGGAAATTGTCTAAGAAAAAAGTATATACTGTCTGGGGATATTTCAAATTTAAGAATGAGAGATTTCAGAACTGCATGGTGCAAGGTACATATACCTAGTCAATATGAATTTTATGAATAGTAGATGTTTGCAACCCCTTTGATCTGACTTGAGGAACTGACAGAGATTTGCAAACCCAGTTAGCATACCCCTTGAGCCGGAATTTGCAAACTTCAAAGAAGTTTGCAGAGTCGGTTTGCTAACCTATCCAAATCTACCTAACTCTATATAGCAGAAGATCACGAACTGTTTTATATGATTATGTTCACTTTTGCTACAACTCTCATAGACACTTTTAAGACATTTTTATTCACAAAATCACTTTGGAATTGTGGATCATTGGTTTAGTTTTCAGTATTTTTGAACACTGTTATTGCTTATAAGTTCAAAGGCTTACTTAGCCATCATGGACAATCATTATGCACAGTTCCAGAACTCCGTACAATATGTAGTGCATATTCTTCTAAGTAATTTCAAGGTGGAATTTTCACATGCTTACATAAATTCCTAACTAAGAATATCATCTAAATTGAGAAATTCTTTTCTTGAATCTCAAGCAACCTTAGCTTGAATTAATAGTTATATGTGGCCTTGAAAAATATATAAATAGAGAGATTCTTGCAACTAGATTTTTTAATCTCCGACACTCTTGAGTCCTAGTTGCATAGCTATAGTCGTCCTCTACAACCTAGGTTTTGTTATGAAACTTTTCTAGGTTACGACTCTGAAGACTTCACTTAGGGATTCGTGAAGCCTGGTCAGTGATAGACACATTTTTGTGTCTAATTTGACCTCAATTGATTATTTTGTTAGCACTCAATTGTGTAGTTATTGTGTTATTTATGTGTTTGTAGGTATTTTTGGGAAACAAAAATATGCAAAAAAAGTTGGCTCAGAGAAAGTGATAAAAGCACCCCAAGAAAATTATTAAAGACACCCTCATATTTGATAGGGACACCCCCAGGCACCCTAGTGTTAAAGGCACCCACAGATTGGATATGGGGCGCTCCTTCTTCTTTACCAGTTCAACATAATTTGGCGGGAATCTTCATTTTGAACTGCGTGGTTTTCTAGATCGATTTTTTACGAGATTTTCATGAAGAATCTCTTGGATTTTGACTAGGATTGGTTTGATTAATCGAACCATGGTCGACAATGCTTTTGGAATAGAAAAATAAATAAATTTTCATATTTTTCTTATCAAAACATGGAAACAAATACACATGATATGGTTGAAAGATGCGTAAGCTATGAGAGGATTGAGAGAAAAGATATTATCGTAAGATTATCTCTATCAAATCTTAGAAAGGATATTTATATCTCAGCAGACGCGTGAAAAGGAAGAGAAATAAAAAATCCGGAGGATATTCTCTTTCACATGTGAGAAGATTTTAGGGTTTTCGAGGAGAGATATAGCCCTGTGAGTATATAAACAGGTTTTAGGGAATCAGAGAAGCATTGTTTGGGAAAATTGCGGAGAGAAAAAATAGTTGCAGTGGGCGATTCATCACCAGCAAGAAGAATAGAAGAACATGAAGAACAAACAGTTGAAGGCTGTCGTTTATTAATTGTCGCCTTTTCATTCAAAGAAGAACAACCGTTCTGTGGCTGTCTTTTATTTTTGTTCTCTGTAACAGTATAAACGTTGCATATTTTCTGAGTTATTTTTATTTTCTCTTTTTATTTTGAATATGAGGAGCTAAACTCCGTTACTGAGGCAACATATGAAACCATTTTTCCAATAATAAAGTGGTATTTTTCTATTTAATTAGTTTCTGTAATTATTTTTATGATTATTTGCATTAAACGTTTTTTGTTAATTAGTTGTGATTTCTTTTGATGGTACATGCTTGGTCTAGGACTTTTGATGTTCCATGCTTTCGATTTACAACTATTATTTCAAAAATCACTTAATGGCAATATTTTAGAGTCAATTTGAATGATGAGTTGCGTGAGAGTAATATTAAATCACTTAAAAATTGGTTATTGGTGGAATATTTTTTCTCTATAATCTTAATGTCATCTTTAGTTTGAGTTTTCAATTTTAGTATTAGAATTTAATTTTATGACGAATCTTCAGAAGACTGAGCGAATGAACAATATTTTTTACCTGTCAGACTATTTTTTTACGTGATAGTTCTTGTATCCGATTTTGTTCTGCTGGTAATTGAAGTTCAGGAACTTTAGATCAGGAATAATATTGATAGAAATCACAAAATTCTCTTCGTCTCAGATTTTGTCCACAAGATAGAATCTAAAATCTTCTTTGATTTGTTTGGATTGTTCTTGAGAGGTGGTTAGTGATCTAGGATTCTATTTGGTAAGAGTGTAAGTGTTTCGGATCTGCGAGGTTTGCTAGATTTATCTATTACAAAAATATTTCCAAACCTTGATTGTATATCTAAAGGGAAATCAAATAGGCTTGTTTGTTAAAGGAAAATAGGTTTTAAAAGTCTTCACCAAGGTTGAAGTAACTCTTAAGATGGAAAGGACGTTAGCTAAGGGAAAGTGTGTATGGTCTTGCGAGAGATCCAAGAGACATGAGGAGCACGGGTGCAACTGAATTGCTTGGAGGGTTACTTCGGTCTCAATTACATTCCAGTCTGAAGTCTGATACCAAGATAGTATCTCTAGTGGTTTAATACAGTGTGGTGTTCTAAGCTGGACGAGGTCCCAGGGTTTTTCTGCCAGTGCAGTTTTCCTCGTTAACAAAATTTTGGTATCTTATGTTTTCCTTTTCCGCAGAATACCGCATAATATTTATGATATAAATATCACAAGTAGTATGTAATCAATCTAGATAGTTTGTCTGAGATCAAAAACAAAACTTGTTATTGTTGAATACATATCATGAAAGATAGATTGCAAGTTTAGTACTTGTTATAATTCAGATCTTAATAACTCGGGTACAACTAGATTGATCTTGGATATTGATTTTCGAGATCTTCCATATTAATCGCCGAAAAGAAAAAGAAAAACTTCGTATACAATATGATTTTGTGGTTTTTGTTTTGACCTACTTGTGATTGTATTAGGTTTTTCCTTACAGGTTGCCGAACGAAAAGGTTAGTTACTTTTTTGATTCTCTTTGTACCCTCTCATTTCAGTAGTAAAACCTTTTTCATCGCATTCTCTTTGTAGCACAAATATTATTGACTATTTTTCAGACATTACTTAAAAAAGGGTGAATACTAGGTTCCAAACCTTCTTAATCCAAGAGAGTGTAGGTATCTTCAATCTTATCCTTTGAACTGCTGAACCAACAAATCTTTTTCTAGAAATATCATGCTTGGAAGATGCGCCAAGATTAATAAACTTTTACATGGAAGTAGGAATCTGCCAAGTTCTATTACTTATCAAATCAGAACCTTTCAAATATTTATGAGATTAAATAAAATCATCATCTGGAAAGTTATAAAAAATATATCTATCAGAAATCAACATATCTTCCTAAAAAAACTCAAATACTTAGAGCCTGTTTGGTACAATGTTTAAAAACAGTTTTCAAAAATTGTTTTCCACTGTTTTAAAAACATACCTTTTTTCCTTGTTTTCATTTTCTAAAAATTGTTTAATAGGATAAATAAAAATGTTTTTGAAAACCAAAGAAAATCAACTAAATCAGATCAAATGTAAAGACTCGTCTAAGAGATAGTAATACTAGCCATGACTCACTTGCAGTCATTCCCTCAATCTCTTACTTTGTTCTGAAAAGAAGAAGAAAAAAAAAAGAAAAAAAAAGAAGAGAAAACACAGAAAACAATAATTTGTTGTTTTCATTTTTTATTTTTGCAAATAGAGAAAACAAATAGAAAACATTTTCTAAAAATGTCTATACCAACCGCGTTTTCTCCTGTTTCCTGTTTTCTCTGTTTATAAAAACAGAAAACTATTTTTGAAAATTGTACCAAACATGCTCTTATATATCTGATTCATTTAATTTGATCTGAGTATCAAATATAGTTTAGTACTAATGATTCACAAATAATAACATAAAAGAATTTCTGACATTAAAAAAATCTCCCTTATAAAGCATAGTTTGGACAACTTAGGCAAGTTAAAGAGTGGTCCGGATTCATTTTTGGGAAAGCTAAACCCATGGTTATGGTTTGCTTTAATCTCCCTTATAAAACATAGTTTGGACAACTTAGGCAAGTTAAAGAGTGGTCCGGATTCATTTTTGGGAAAGCTAAATCCATGGTTGTGGTTTGCTTTAATTAAAATTAATCATTATGAGTATTTTATTAATTAGTGTCTCATTAATCTCTCATAATGAATAATTTATTAAATTTTCATCATTTAATGTCCTCTTAATTAATCTAATAAATATGTATTTTTACATTAATAAATAATTTTAATAAAAATTATATCAATAAAAATTAGTGGTTAGTAGTGGAAGAAATAGTGGCTGGTAGAAGCGGTGGTGGTGGAGGCGATAATATTAGTGGCAGTGAAAAAATAATGCCGAAGGGTAGTTTTATGGTGGTGATGTTGGTGAATAGTCGTGAACATTATTAGTTCTGTATATTTACAACACATGCAACATTGTATCGTGAAAGATGTAGTTGGCCATCATGATTGACAAAAACATATATCATATTTTGTGAAAATATGAAAATTTGGCTACAAAAATTTGTGATTAGCCAGATTATGAAAATTTGGCTATCATAGGTCGTCGGGGTTTCAATCTATTCAAAAGTTTTTGGTCTATAAATGTGAGATTTTCTCAAGAACCAATTTTTCGTTCATATTTGTTTAGACTTGGTAGAAATAGAATTTTGATTTCATCTTGATTCAAAAACGGGTTAAAATAAAATTGATTGCAATACAACAGAGTATATAACAATAAAAAATGTAATTGAATAAATTAATTAACAATCTAAGTTTGTTCAATCAAAACTTTACTCATGATGTGTGTGATTTAAAATTAGAGGTACAACAAACGACCAACGGGAGGTCGCGGCGATTGTGGTGGAGAAATAAATGGTATTAGATGGTTTTGTGGTGGTGGCGGCGGTTGGTGCGTAGCAATTGGCTACGTTAATTTTGTGTCGCTACAAAATGAGTAACATTATAAATTAGAAGTTGTGGTTGATGGTCTTATTAATATGTGAAAGATCAAAAAAATAAAATAAACCAAAAAATGTCATGTTATATAATTACTACAAACAATCGGGCACAAGGTAAAATCAATACAAAAAAAATTACTTATTATCGGGAGGTGTCGTTATGGTAAGGGATGTACCTTAGGTATGCATACTTTTCTGCCTATTTCTTTGTATTGTATTATACAATGAAGCTTCGCTAAGTTAGGAAGATAAAGACCGGTCCTGATTTTTCCTTCCAATTGGTAAATTCACGGTTTCTGTCAATCCCATGAATACACGTTTATTTGAGAAAAATTCATTACATATTCTTTTATTCCCATCTCAAAAGTCAAAATCAAAATGGAAAAATTTGATCAACTGAAAATAACAAACATGCCTTCCCATAAAATTGACCAATAGATTTGTCGCTCACATTCGGTAGGATGAGTGGTTCTGAAAACTCTAATTCCTTACTTTAGAGCAAACGAAAATCAGAAATAAAGTTGGGAAGGGAGATAGATTGCGGAGAGGAAAAAATTCAAATCTAAGAGTATAGTTCCGCTCAATATTGTTTCAATTTTCTCTCAATCTTCATCCACCAAAACGTACATCTGCGACCTTAAACTATTCTGATCTAACAACATATGAGAAAATCCTTTTTTTTAATATAAATATATATATATATATATATTGTTTCATGTATGATTTTTTTGGAATTTCTATCATTTTCTTGAATATCATTTGTTGTATTGTATATTTAGCTGAAGCATACATTTTCAAAGATAACCTTATTGATTAGAATAACCTCATGGTTGAAATTTAGGGGTGCCTGTATTTTGTGATTAGTCAGGTTATGAAAATTTGGCTATCGCATGTCGTCGGGGTTTCACTTATTCACAATTTTTTGATTTCATCTTGATAGATAAACTTAGAGAGAAACTTATAAGGTTATTCAGATTACACATTATAATTTAACAATAGATTGGTATTTACAAAATAATCTTACATGTATACAAAAGCCTTTGTTCTCCGGGCTTATTTTTCAAAGTACAGAATAATTTGACTAGAAGTTATTTTCAATAAATAATCTAACATTATTATACGTAATTTACTAGGGTATGACCCGTGCCATAACGGCCCGGGTTTTGGGTTGGTGTTGTTACTATGATGCGACGTTAGGGGGTTACTGAACTATAAGAAATACAAAGAATTCTAGACATATTCCAAATCTCTTGTTAGTAGATATGGAGTCTTTAAAAAACTCCGAGAATTTTTATTATTGGATAAATATTTTTCAAAAGCTTTTAAAATTCTCTGTTATTAGAATTGGATTTTTAAATCAATGATTTAAGGTTTTGGAGGATTGTAGAGATTTTGATGTCAAAATATACTCCCTCTGTCCAATATAGTTGAAGGTGTATTTTCAAGCAGACCAAAAGAAGTGAGAGAGGCTGATGTTTTTCCAAATACACCTTTTTATGTTTTTACAATATTTAAATCTTCTAGTTTTTTAATTTTTTGTGTCTAGTGTATGATTTTGACACAGGGACAAATAAGGAAAAACTTGGGAAATATAGAAAAACCTTCACAATTTTGGGACTACATATAAATCATAAACCCATCAACTAAATTGGGAAGCTTGAAGTAATATTATTAGGAAATAATATATGAGAGTCTATATTTAGGAGATATGCACATTAAGTTGTGAGAGTTATATTAGGAAAGTGTCTATGTTTAGAGTTTGATCTTAGTTAGGAAAGTACCTTGAGTGGTCGTCAAGTTTGTGAACAATATAAATAGGCTGTTGAGCCATGAAAGTTGATACACCGAATTATTATCAATGTAGTCTTTTATGCTCTCCTCTCTCTTTCTCGATCCTTAACATGGTATCAGAGCAAGGTGAGCAAGGGAGAGGAGAGCATAAACGCGGAAGCATAAAAGACTACATTGATAATAATTCGGTGTATCAACTTTCATGGCTCAACAACCTATTTATATTGTTCACAAACTTGACGACCACTCAAGGTACTTTCCTAACTAAGATCAAACTCTAAACATAGACACTTTCCTAATATAACTCTCACAACTTAATGTGCATATCTCCTAAATATAAACTCTCATATATTATTTCCTAATAAATATAAAAGGCTTGAAAAAAGTCTATCCAAATTAAAATATGTGAAATTTTGAAAGACATTATATAATTTTAATATATGGTCCGCGAGTTATAACCCCAGAAGTGTCACCATCCTCCACAAAAAACCCATCAAAACAAAAGTAACACAAAAATTCAATTAAAACAAAAACCCCAAATTTAAATGTTGGTTTCATCAAATTTGGGATTTTTGTATCAATTTTTAAAAATTTGGAGTTTTTGTATCAATTTTGTTTACGATGGAGTTTTAATGGATCCCAACATTTGAGTGGGGTTTTTGTACCACAAGTTTGGTCACCTTAATTTTTATGATTAGTTTTGTTTATTCAAAACTAGTGACAAAACCCCTAGGTGAACAAACTAGTGATAAGAAAAAACCGGTCATTTTATTTTTAACAAATAAAAACCGTTTCAAACAAAACTGGGACAAAAACCCCAATTCAAATAAAAATTTTAAAATTCAGTTTTTATTTGATTTCTAAATTCCAAAATTAACCTTCCGCATATAAAAACACTTTCAAAGGAAAGTTTGGCGGAAACAAGAAAGAAAAAAATTTCCTCTCTGAACCGAACATATCAGATGAAAGTGTGATTCTTCTTTCCTAGTTTTCTTCGTTTTTTTCGTTTCAATTCAAAGATTCGTCATCATATTCTCCCAATTTCAATTCAAAAATTGAGAGAGCAATTTTAGGTTTGTTTGATTGAAGAACCGGAGGAGAAGCTACAAGTTTTGAGATATGTTTATTCGAGATACGTAGAAGAATCCAATTCAGTTGTTCGAAGAAGAGAAGATAAACGTAGTTGTTCGAAGAAGAGAAGAATCCAATTCGTTATTCGAGATCTGGTTGCAATTCAGTTTAGCTGAAATCATATTTCCGCTTTTCAAGTTGAAATTGAATCTCGAATTGAAGAATCCAGCTGAACAATCAATCAACTTCGTGTTGATCATCTTCGTCTTCAAAGAATCAATCAACTTTTCAGGTATTCAATTCTCTTTTTTGTGTTGATTTTTGATTTTGTTTGTGTGAATTTGCTAGTCACTCTTGTCGAATAAACTGAATTGATGTTAGCATATGTTTTTTTATGTTTGTGTTGATGTTCTTATGAAGGATTCCATCTCTTTGGAACTGTTTTTCAAAAAAAAAAATTGTTGTTGATATTCACATCTGGTGAAACTGTTTTTGGTTTCATCATTTTGTTCTGTAGATTATGGATTCTGTTCTCGCACTTGTATGTCACAAAGAAGATTGTTTAACTCTTCGTATTGGCCTCCAAGAGTCTTTTGCTAATTTGAAGACTAGTATATGCTCAAGTTGGTGTGAATTATCTCCTCCTTCTATGGAAATTTTTCACATGGTTGATGATCAGCAAAAGGTCATTCATTCTGATTTTGATCTTCAATGTTTGGTTCTATTTAGTATGTATAATAAAGAAGGGATTATGGAGTTACTCGTTAGTCATAAAACTGAGATTTCTGGTTCAATAAGTTCAGGAATTATAGCTTTTGATGACCAGCCACAAAGTTCTGGAATTATACCTTTTGAGAAGCCACGGATTGATTATGATGTTCCAGATAAAATTAAGGAACCGTTGAAGTCTGCTCACTGGTTACATCTCTTTCAAGGAGTTGAACAGTTGTTTCCGGGAGGTGTTGAACAAGTTCGTTGTGATTTACAGAAGTATCACGCAGCAGCTGGTTATGAATACATGGTATATAGGAATGAGAAGTTGAGGATTGGTGCACGTTGTGCTAATAAGAACAAAGAGGAGAAATGTGACTGGCATTTATATGTTGTGTCTGTTGATGGTGTTGTAGGAAGTCCTTTTATTATCAAGGAACTAAATAATCAGCATACTTGTGTTGGTGGAGTTGTTAACATGCCACGGATATCGAAGAAACTAGTTAGTAGCTTGATTATTGATGAAATTAAACAGGATCCTAATAAGAAAACTAAGCATATTATGGAATCTTTTACGAGAGACTTCGGCTTTGACATTAGTCGTTATTATGCATACGCAGGTAAGAAGCATGCACTGAATACTTCATGGGGAGAGAACGAGAAATCTTTTATGTTCTTGAACTGGTATAAAAACAAGTTGATTGAAACTAATCCTGGTTCTCACGTGGTTTTGGAAGTTGAAGAAGGGACCCATAAATTTCAGAGGATGTTTATCTGTTTTGAAGCTTGTAGTCGTGGATTCAATTTCTGTCGTCCTGTATTATTCGTTGATGCGGCTCACTTGAAAAGCAAGTACCTTGGTCATATGATGGCAGCAACAGGTCTAACCGGAAATGATGGTAAGGTTTTTATCATTTTTTTATGTTGGTTTCATCATTTTTTTATGTTGGTTTCATCATTTTTTATGTTTGGTTTTCATCCCATCTTATGCTTGTGTTATGATTTCTGTTCATGTTACAGAAATCTTCCCTCTTGCTTATGGTGTTGTTTCATCGGAGAATGAAGCGAACTGGAAATGGTTTTTGGATAATTTGAAGAAAGTCCTTTCTCCTTTGCGACCAAAGCTTACTTTTGTGAGTGATCGAGGTATTGGATTGGTAACACAAATTCCTATTGTTTTTCCTGAGGCTTTTCATGGTTGGTGCTACTGGCATATGGAATGCAATATCAATACATGCTTACCAAAGAGTTGCAAAGTTTATAACAAATATGTATTGGGACTGTTTAAGAAATGTGCGTATGCTTCTACTCATAAAGAATTTTCAGAGAATTGGGATAAGTTGAGGAAGGTTCAAAATCAGAAGTTACAAGACTATCTAAGTAGAGCTCCTCTTGATAAATGGGCAAGTTTTTTCTTCAAGGGTCGACGATATGGTAGGTTGTGTTCAAATATTGCTGAGAGTTTCAATGGTTCGGTCGTTGAAGAGAGAGAGAAGCCTATAGCCATCATGGTTGATGAGATCAGGGTGAAGCTAATGGACCAAATGTGTAAACGTCGTGAGGACTCTGCTAACTTAATGAAATGGCGTCAAACTCTATGTCCAGAATATGAAGCTCTACTCCACGACAACAAGATGCATGGATGTAACTACCAAGTCACCAAGTCGTCGGAATATGTGTTTGAAGTTCATGCTTCATTAACACAGACTGTCGATTTGAAAAGAAGAACATGTTCTTGCAACCGTTGGCGTATTGACGGTTTCCCGTGTGCCCATGCTGTCCGTTGCATCATGGTGAATGGAGAAGATCCTTACAATTATGTTGAGCACTATTTTACAGTAAAGTTCTACCGAGAATCGTATAAACATGCAATCAATCCTGTTCCCACAGTCGAAAAGCCCGTGACAGTGTCGCCGAAATCGATGGTTTTTGGTCCGAATAATGGACCACAACCAGGACGTCCATCGAAGAAGAAGAGGATTCCTAATACAGGTTCAGTTGCCAATAAGATGAGAACCTGTGGTTCCTGCAAGTTTTGACCACCCATAATAAACGGACATGCCCTTCTCGTCAGATTTCATGAGAACTTGGGGTCATTTCGACTAGACTACAATATGTGGTTCCTGCAAGTCATCGAATTTTACTCTTAGTTTCGTTTGCTAGACTACAATATGTGTTTCATTTACTATTTCATATTTTTTTTTTAGAAGTTAATATGCTGCAGGTGTTTTCATTTTATATTTTGACTAAGAATAATAATTTTGATTAAGTTTAAGTTTTTCAGAATTTTTACAGGCCTTTATAGTTTGGTGTAACCGAATCAGGTTTCATCATTTTTTTGATGAAACCACAAAGGGTTTCATCATTTTTTTGATGAAACCAGAAAGGGTTTTATCTTATTTTTGGTGGAACCATTGTTTTACTGTCACTTTTTCTTCTATATTTTTTGACAACACAGTAGATGATGTTTTGTCTACTGTTTATTGGTGCCGCAAATATATGACACATCATTTATGGATAGTTTTTATAAAAATGAGACATCATATTTTTGTAGACATAAGCTTTTAAGGAAATACAACTGAAATAGCACGAAATCGTTTTTTATATAAACTGTAACCATTTCACAAGTACATTAAACTTCAACTAAAACTTGAATCTGCAAGGAGAACTGTATGTCAAGGAGTATCATCATTACAATAACCATTTCAAAAGTAATTTAAAATTCAACTAAAACTGAATGTTCAATAGGACTGGCACGACATGCGAGTATTATTCTATATTGTCAAGGAGTATCTTCAACGCCAACTTTGGTCTCATATTATGCACCTTTTCTCGTATATCATCTGTAGACATGTTTCCTTTCAAGAGGCTCTTCATGTAATAGCAAACATGCAGGCCACAATCGTTCCTGAAAAACCAAAACAATGTCTCAATTGTTACAAAGTGACTAGCTGAGAGTGTTCTGATATTAGTATCTATATGTAAAGCATTCGGTTACAAGTGATGTAATGATTTCAAGCATATGCATATGTGAAATATAAACTTCCAAACATAACTTACCCTATTTGTTCACAACATGTAGGGTTGTGCAAAGAGTATGTTGTTGGCTGACTTGCCTGCTGATCACAGGGGAGCTTTGCGTCGTGCTGTGCAAATGCTGATACTATACGTTGTTTCATGCTTTCAGCACTTTTTCTGCATTCCTCTCCCGTGGAAGCCAAGGAGTTGTAGTGATAAAATTCCCCGGTTTCAAAATCAAAAGTAAGCAATGTCCAATGGTTTACATCTCCAAGTGATGTCAGCAACGGAACGAACAAAAACCGCACGCTATAATCCATTTTGTCGATGAAGCCTTCTATTACAGCACCACATTTCTTTCCTAATGAGTGACATGTCTGAAACAAAATACCAGATAAAAGCTCCTTAATTAGTTACAGACATGCAAGTTTGATGAAACCAAACTTTGTTCCATCAAAATTAACCATATAAACAACATCATTTTTTGTTTTCCACAACTATTTTTTATGCCAAAAAATTTACATTAAACAATTTCGGAGTAAACTTACATAGGCAAATGTGCTTATAAACACAGCTCTCTGGTACTTTGGAGAACCATCTTGTTTCAACTTATTTTTTTTGATGTTGTTTTGCAGCTTCAAAATGTAGAACTCTATAATGTCTCCTGCGACGTCACCCTCTCTCATCAAATTATCCATCATCTTCCCCGATATATGTAATTGAAGATTTAAATGCTCCCACGCCGTTGACCTGTTAATTTTATTTTTTAAAAAGCTAGTCAATGATGGATAAAAAAAGGAGAAACAATGCATAACTTGGAACAAAATTTTGATGAAACCAGTCTTGGTTACATCAGTTATTTCCCAATTACCTTTCATTATTCTTTCTGAAAAAAGTGGTCACGAGGGGTTTCTCATTTCTGTTGAGTACTTTCAAGATCTTCAAGTTATCAACTGGTTTCAACTTCACCCCCTGTACTTCCTGCACCTTCTTGTTCTCCTTGCACTTACGAGCTGTAACCTTTCTTCTTTTTTTCACACTGGTGTTGTAATCCTGCATTCTGATAGGTGGAACCAAATTCCTTCTGTCTTCCCTCATTCTTGTAACCATGTTACTCATCCTTTGCGCAGCACTGAGTTCTCCATGTCCTTTCTCTTGACTGTCACACTGCGACAGTCCTAAATCAAATCCAGGTTGTTCATTCTCTAACTCAAGTAAATCATTCGCCATCTTTACAGCTGAGTAGTAGTATACGCTTCCAACATTTGGCTTTGACGACGAACAACCTTTCTTATTGTATTCATATTCCATTTTCCTGATAACATCTTCATCAATTACAAATTGAGTTTCGTTTTCTTCTTGTTCAATAATTTGCTTCATTTCAGATTCTACCCGCTCTGCCACCTTGATATCCTCAACGGTATTTGGAGTCAACTCAGTACCCTCTCCTTCTTGTTCATCATTGGTGACTGGCATCGACGAAGAAGCTTTGCTCATTTCAGATTCCACCCGCTCTGCCACCTTGATATCCTCAATGGTATTTGGAGTCAACTCAGTACCCTCTCCTTCTTGTTCATCATTGGTGACTGGCATCGATGAAGTAGCTTTCTCCATTTCAGATTCAACCCGCTCTGCCACCTTGATATCCTCAACGGTATTTGGAGTCAACTCAGTACCCTCTCCTTCTTGTTCATCATTGGTGACTGGCATCGATGAAGTAGCTTTCTCCATTTCAGATTCAACCCGCTCTGCCACCTTGATATCCTCGATATTATTTGGAGTCAACTCAGTACCATCTCCTTCTTGTTCATCATCGGTGACTGTCTTCGACGAAGAAGATATGACCTGCTCTTGTTCAGATTCTTGTTGATTTATCATGTTAACATCCCTTGTTATCACCTGCAATATTAAGATACCTAAGTTATTTTACTTTTCATCTTCCTGTGTCAAAACCTAATGCTGTAAAAATCAAAAACTTCTGAAAGAATAAAAAGAACTGGCCAATTCATCAAACAAACATTAACTTGAAATGATGAAACCAAATCTGGTTTCATCAAAAAAATGATGAAATGTATAAGAAAATTGTAATATATGCGAGTAATTCAATTGTTACTAAGAAAAATCAAATCTATCTTTGTACCAGTTGTTGTTCCCTGTCCTCGGCATCATATTTTGCTAGCAGTGATTCTTCTTCTTCAGAAAGAACATATGTAGCATTGGTCCTAAGCTTTTCAATCAATGATCGCGCAAATTGGTATTTGGCTTTGAAGGAGTTAGCTTCACTGCTAGCACCAACATTTTCTTCATCTTGCACTTTGACCGGCACTTCATTTTCTTCATCTGGCACAACAATTTCCACTTCATCTACGGGATCAGCCAAGCGCATTTCTGATTCGTCATACTGAAGCAAGAATGATCCCTTTCGGTGACCAATATTCTCCTGCAGTACACAAAAAAATTGGTTTCAGCTAAAAAATTTGATGAATCCAAAACTGGTTTCATCAAAAAAGTAAATCTGAACAAGAAAATATTTACCAAAATTCGTTTAAAATAAAACAGACGACATACCAAGCATAGCATTTTTAATGGTAACAAGTAATGGTAACAACTCATAGCAATAATCTAATAAAACCCTCGAAGATTTCGAATATTGTCTAACAAAAATATCAAATAAAACCCTCGAAGTTATCTAAGAAACAAAAATTCAGCTAGAATTTTTGATGAAACCAAAATTGGTTCCATCAGAAAAGTAAATCTTCTAAGTAAATATTTACCTTAGACCAAAGTTCTGTTTTTTCTTCAAGATTCTCAAAGTTAGACAATACTTGTTGACAGATGTTGCTAAGGTTCCATCTAGCAAACCTCGGATACTTGTCTAGCCCATGCTTTCTTTGTGCGATCTTTGTCATCTCTGCCAACCAATACTGCAAAAAAAAAAAACAACCAATATTCAAATTAATCATCAAAAACAAGTCGCTTAATATTCAACAACCATTATTGAAAAAAAATACTGAACTTATGAAAAAAAAGAACAAATCTTAACTTACCAGAGGGTATATTACACAACCAACAACATTTTCTACGTCTGTTCTGTTTGTCATTATCGAATCAAGTACATAGTCATGGAAGACTTCCGGCCAGCACACCTTGTTCATATCAAACACCATATACAAGTACTTTGCTGCGAGAGTCTGCCCACATTTGTTAGGGACAAATACTGAAACCAACAGAAACATTACGAAAAACTTGACAAAGTCATCCGCTCTGGTTTCATCATTTGCGGCTTCCAGCATACGCTTTTCAATATCGGTTTTTTTTGTCTTTTTATTTCCAGCAAAATAATTAGCCACAAAGACGTTAACCTTTTTAACCAGATCTTCATCAATGTCGTCTGCTTCTACATAATTCACCATTTGGAAACCAAAAGTCACAGCAAAATGTTCTGGAATTGTCCGCAAAATCATTTTCCTTGATCTTGCTAATTTGAAACAATACGGGAGCTTACCATCAAGTCTGTTTTCAATTGTACTTAAAAACATTATTACTGCTTTTGTCTTTTTGATGAGCCCATCTTTGCTCATTACGCCATCATAGAACGGCTCAAAGAAACGCCAGAAAGGACATGATTTAAGAGCTTTCAAATGCAGTTGCTTATTTTTTATCAACTCCTTAATTTTCACTGCTAGCTCGCACAAATGATGCAACGAGCACCTGTATGGTTCCTTATCTCTTTTTTTACCTATTGTGAAACCAAAATTAAACCATAAGAGAATAATAAATAATAATGATGAAACCATAAGACATAAACTTGTAATGATGAAACCATAAGCACGAACAAAGTGATGAAACCATAAGCATAATTGAAACTTGTATGAAACCATAAGATTACGTAACATAGCGCCAATCTCCACAGTTTGAATTCAAATCAACAGCCAATAACAACTCTAGAAGTAAACCAATAACTAAAAATGATGAAACCAATTTTGGGTTTCATTAAGAAACAGAAAATGATATCTGGTTTCATCGCAAATCTGTTACATCATTCTTGCAGACCTAAACCTAACAAATGAAAAGTGATGAAACCCAGAATTGTTTCATAAAAAAAAACAGATTATACTTTGGTTTCATCAAATAAACAACAAATGAAATATGGTTTCATCAAATAGAAAAAAAAATATCTGGTTGCATCAAGTATCAAACAATTGAAATCTGTTTTCATTTGGTTACATCAAACAAACTGAAACCTAAACCTAAACCAAAGAAACGATGTAACCAAATGAAACAGAACCTAACCTAAGAAATGAAACCTAAAAGCAAACAGAAAACCAACCCATAAATTAAATGAAACCTAATAATCTTTTGAATTCAAACTCGAAATCAACTTGAAAGCAAGTTCGATTTCTTACCTTTAGGAGATGGTTTCGCTATTTTCTTTAGCTTTTCATCTTTCTTTTTCGCCTGTTGATTTTGTTTCTTCACCATTTGTGGTTGAAAAATTAGGTCAGATTTTGTAGCAGTGATTGAAATACGCAACCTTAGAATAAGAGAAGAAGGTAAAATCGAGAAGATGATGACGAATACAGATTGATTTTGAACGATTTTGGCTTAGGGATGAGCAGATTGATTTTGAATGAATACAGGAGCGGATTGATTTTTGAACGAACAGAATGATTTTGAACGAACAGGAGCGGAGGTTTTAAGAAACTTTTTCCGTTAGTGGGTCGTTTTCTTTCTCAGTTTCTTTTGGGTTGAATTAGGGGAGGGTAGTTTAGACAGTTTATGATATTTGGGGTTTTTTTATCACTTTTGTTTGGATGGGTTTTTTGTAGATGGGTTATAACCCCTTTGGGGTTATAACCCGCGGACCGTTGTTTATTTTAAGGATTAAATATTGATTTTGGGCGATTGTAAGAGTGTAAAAAATGTTTTAGGGAAAGCTGGCTTCCGGGGAAAGAGAGTCAAATATGTAATTAAACGGAAGTCTAACCTTTGTTTCTTTTCCCTGCCACCACCACCAGTAACATTCGCAGACGCTACCATATTTTCTCTTCCGCGTTTACTGGAAATCAAAGGGAGTGATTTGATCACTAATGTCTCTTCATCTGTTCACTCGTGTACCATGTTTTTCACTCCCCTATAGTAATAATATCTTTTTGCCGCTATGAACCATTTGAGAATTTTTTTTCTTCATAATAATGATCCAAAGGGTACCCTAAAATTAATACTGAAAGAGAATCTCTCAGTGTCTCTATATGTCTCAATTAACTAACCATTGTAAGTCATTGTTTAAAAGGGTGAGATCCGTTGACATGGTTATATTGACATAATCTTCACATTTAAACGCCATTTTTTCTACTGAGCTCAACCGACAATGAATTTGAAGTTAATATTTTGGTGACATGTTCCTCATATAATACTCTACATTCCTACCAAAAATGAGAATGTTCCGAAATAAGAAACTTCATCATCCGCAAATTTTAATTTCAACCGTTAATATTCAAAATTGTAGATGGCGGTTTTATACATCTAGGAATGCTCTCATTTTTTGTTGGAATGTGGAGACTTATAAGAAGAACATATTATCAAAAAATTAGCTTCAAATTCCTTGTCGTTTAGATTCAGTAAAAAAATTATAACCATGTCAACAGATTATGTCAATATAACCATGTCAACAGATCCTACCCCTTGTTTAAAAAGCAAAGTGAAACCAATAAAAGTTACAATATTTATTATAGCGTGGTCATTTCTTGCCTAATACATCAAAGCGTCAAAGACCCTTTAATTGTTTTAACAAAACGCCCGGGGGAGGTGCGCAAACTTTATAGATAGTTTGTCATCATTTGATTGTTGTTGAGGTGATTTCTAGATAGCCATGTTGCTCTGATCATAATTTTTGGCCTTCCTCGTAAGGCTAACTCCTATGGGCTAGATTGAACTGTTAGATTGGCCAAAAAGTGTTGCAAATCAAGAAAAAAGTGTGGAAAAAAAGTTAACACTACTTTTTGATACTTCTCTCTCCTAGCAACTGCTCGCAGTCCAACTATCAGCGAGATTGAAACGCTATATCATTCAGCATTGAAAAAGTGACATAAACGCTGAACCATTCAGCGCTCTATATTTTTTATTAAATTTTTAGAGAGAAGGTGATGGAAAGAGAGGAAAAAGAGGGAGAAAGAGAGGGAGAACGTGAGAGAGAGAGGAAAAAGAGGGAGAGAAAGAAATGATAATAATTAGTTTTTTGGAAAATAAATTCATGTGACGCTGAACCATTCAGCGTTCAACGCTGTTCTGTTCAGTGTTTCGCTGTTAGATTAGCAATACCATAGGACTTAGGAAGTTGCCCTAACTGACGTGAATGACCAATCTAACTGTTAGATATCTAGTCCATAGGGTTAGCCTAATGCCGGCTTTGGTCATATTCGTGGAGTTTATGAAGTGGAATTGATAGAGAAAAAGTACATTTGCATTATCTGAGTGTGGTGTTATGGCTTCCCATTTGGGATTTAACACTCATGCACGAATCACGATGAGTGGTGCATTATTTGTCACATCAAGACTTCACACATTCACTGTGGATTCGAGGGTAGATCAATGTTGCTTTACTTTGGATTTTACTAATTAATGTTACGGAAAATGGATCATTTGTCCAAATATTTTTAAATCACGGTTCAAATGGGCGAGTAAAAAATAGTTTGGGTGAAATGGCCAAAAAAAATAATAGTAAGGATGAAACTGGTTTCATTCTAGCTTAAATTTAAAAAATAAGAAGGATGAAACTGGATACATCCTGTGTAAATTAAAAATAAGAAAAAATATTTGAAAATGGGCACGATGAAACTGGTTACATCTTGTCTATTTTTACATTTTTGTCCATTTAAACAGTATCAAAATCTAACTGTCCATTTCACCCAGGAATTATTGATTTTGGTCTTTTTAACCAATTTTGTGTTAATGTTATATGGCAAGACAACCGACTCTAATATTGTGTCAGCCAACAACTTGGTTCCAAAAGTTATCGACTGTAATATTGTGTTCACTGGCTAGGCATCTATTGATTCAAGACGCACACTGTTCGATGAAGTTTTATCAAGTCCTTCAAAAATATAAATGAAACACAAAGTTTATTGTGAGTCAGTCATTTGACGCTTGTAATTTGTCCTATCACTGTATGAATCTTTCTTGAAACAGATACCTCCGAAGTGAAGTGAAGTAGAACATTTTTCTCCACGATTCTTTTAATGATTAACCATAACCAAGAACAGTAAATCGTATCCTGCTGCAGAGTTCCATATTAAATATTTTTCCTACTTGAAACTAATACAATTTACATAAAGATAAGTTAAAGTTCCCACAAATTTTTACATTGCAGTCTTGCAGAGCTCCACCACTATACATTATAGTTGTCATCCATATTTCCTTTAATTAATCAACATAACGTTATTTCATTTTGTTGATTACTGTAATGGTCATTCACTGAATGATACTATAATAAAGGATACTCACTTATGCTGAAAGGATAACATTGATTGGATCAAGGTTTGAAAAAAAACCGTTTTTCGTGAAAAACGGTCGTTAGCACTGTCACACTCATACACCGCGACCGTGAGAGTCCCCGAATCCCGTGTCCATATAATGTCGATAAATAGGAAATAACGACAGTTTTTTAGGACCGTTTTTCCGTTTTCATACACGTTATAACCGTTTTTCTAAAATTGAATTTTACGTTTTTTCCATCTAAATAACATTTTAACGCAAGTTTTTTAGACAATTTTTCCCATTTTCAGGTCAATTATAACCGTTTTTAAATTAAAAAATAATATAAAATTATTTTCTTACAATTCTTTATATTTTATATTAAAGATTAAAAAAATATAACTAATATTTAAAAAATAAAAGAATAAAATAATAATATACAGAAAACGTTATAACAACGTTATTAGACCCGTTATAACTGTTTTCACGCACGTTGTAACCGTTAGATTGGAATTTCAAATCATACTCTTTTTTTATTTTCTATTTACACGTTATAACGCCGATTATTTTAAAATAACGTATAAAAAACACGTTTTATTCCTAAATAACATGTTTTTTGTTCGAAATGTGTTCACACCCGTCAAAACGCGTTATAACGATCACACCCAGTGACCGTGACTTGAGCAGTGACCCGTTTTTCAAACCGTGGATTGGATCACCATGAAACCAAAAAAAGAAGACACAAAATAAGACAACCAAATGCGATTTTCATGAAAAGAAAAAACTGACGCAATACCACTACAAAGTAGACAGAGAAAATATAATACTACTAAAGCTATCTAATCTCCAATTTGGCAATGCATCGAATCCGATAACACTGTAAGGTGACATTTTGGATAGCAATTCTCATTGACAGAGTTCACACCAATGGGTTTCGTCTTTCACCATCTCATCAGCCAAATACTCATTGGGTTCGATTGTCATGCTATCCGTAACACATTTTGTGGAAAATGCAGATTGATTGACCGCACGATATGCAGGTAACTTTAAAGGTAGGAGGCATCAGTTTCTTCATGTTAAACGCCCAGTTTCTCAATGCATGATAACATTGAAGGCGGACTGCACTTTGACTTTTACTTGTCCTTGCAGTACCAAAAAACTCCAATGCATCGGAAGCTATGGCACCAACCAATTTCTGGACCTCGATATCTAGGGCAGAAAGACAGCAAACCCTTTCGCTTGCAATTCCTTTCAGCTCAACCGACATTATGTCTTTCAGCAAATTAGACAACAACCTAATTGTCACAAAAAAAGAAGACATACATATGGTAAAGAGAAAAGTCATTTTGGTTTTGTATAATGTTTCAAATTGTGTCTATTAATATGTTCTTTGCTAAAAAAAAGGAATTTCATATAGAAGAAGTAATACATGTCACTTTGGAGAGCATATATGTTACATTTTGAAGGATCCATGCTTGCATCGCTTGAAATCGAGATGAGCAATTTCAGTTCTTCGGTGAACCTGTTTAACTGTGTGCAATGTCTGTATGCATCAAAAACTTATGGTTAACAGTTGCAAAATCAAGAAATGAAAGACAATAATGTGTATTGCACTCATAAACTACGAAAATCAGAAAACATTGGTGAGATAATTTGGTTTATCCAGAGCTACTATAGAAGCCATCGATGAACAACATCAGTAGAAAACTTGGTTTGTACATTTAGTGAATCCCATTTGCTGGAAGCAACGTTATCGGTTTAGCTTAACGAAATATCTCAAAAGATGAGCTTTGAATCCACAACTGAACAGATTTCATGATTACAAAGATAGTATTCCAATCAAAAATACAAATCAAATTCAAACTTAAAGTAAAACTAATCCAAACTAATATAGTATTTACCTAGTATTCTTGGGAGAGTACGCTGAAGAAGGAATTGGAGCCTAGGAAGATGATAACCCGTCTAGAGGTCTATATATTCGAACATTTCAAGAGGTTCATGTTGTAATGTAACGTAAGAAATTGATTGTCCGGTTGTGAATCGAAGGGAATGAATGTTGCAAATAATGGTTTTTGTAACTTGCAAAAATGGGAGGAGAACTGGTGAAAAAATCCCTAATTTATGGTGGTGTTAATGGGATTTTGTAACTGAAGAGTATATTCAGTGAAAGAAGTGATCTCAGCCATCAGATTAGCGCTGAAAAGGGGGCTTCATTCTCATCCACGATTTGTCTTCTGCATTTTGAGAGAATGAGAGCCGCTGCTCGCTTAAGAAGATCCACACAGAGCCGTCAGATCATCAAAAACACATTTGTTTTTGTAAGATAGATACCCTTACCATTATGGAAAAATAAAGAGTGGCCAAAATTTGTTTAAGGAAAAGCTAAATCAACAGTTGTGGTAGTTTACATCATAATTGTATAGCAATAATTATGATTATCTTATGATTGTCTTTATAAATAAACTTTCATTAATCTTACATTATAAATATCTTTTTACATCATAGATATCCTTATAATTATTTTTATAAATTAACTTTCATTTAATATTTTATTAAATTTTCATTATAAATGTCTTATAATTTTTAATCTGATTTTCCTTTAGTGGGAAAGAGTACGATGGAGAGTGGAACATATTACAAGAAATTGGATGGGAGCCAACAAGATGGGGCTCCAATCTATTTTTGAATGACAACCCTAAGTTCCTAACCTAGGAAAAAGAAAATCTCCCACTTTAACTTTCGCAACATTAAATATTCATCATTAAGTAAATATAGTTTCATTATTAAATCTTTTGTTAAAGTTTTAAATGTTTTATGATTATCTTAATAGATACTTTAATTAAATAAATAATAAATTCGTTAATAATCATATCAGTCGGATGGTATGTGCGGGTGGTGGTCCATGGAAGCTGGTGATGATGGTGATGAGGTAGTGGTGGTGTGGAAGTGCACGTGGTCAGTGTGGTAATCAGGTAGTGGACAATTCTTATTCTATGTTGTTAGGACACAAGTAAACTATTATGGAAGTTGTGGTTGATTTTTTTAATGTGAAAATGGAAATTGTGGTTGATTTTATTAATGCGAAAATGAGCTGGTTATAATACAGAAGAAACTATTTGGATAGTAAAGGTTTTTAGTTGGTCCCACTACATGTTTCACTCGGTAGTTTCTTCGAGACAGCTGTTACGGTCAACCTAACAATTCTCAAAAAAAAATATCAAAAAAAAATATCAAAAAATATTATCACTATATATATCCAACAAAAATTACAACGATTAAAACTGACATATTCTTCTTTTATTTATTATGAAGACCGTGTCGTTGCGGTACGGGTGGAGTTTTAGTATATAAATAAAGGACGAACCTTACTGCATAATAACCTTATTTTGTCTCTTTCCTAGCAGTCGCTGTAAAATACTTCATGACTAGGTGCATATGTTTGTTGGCCAATAATTGCTGCACTACAACTCGATTACTCATTGCCCAATGGTCATGGATTAGATTTCAAATTGTTCGATTTTTCTTTTTAATTTTAATAATCAAAGATTTGAACAAGAGTCATCTGTTCGCCATTATAGCTTGTAAAAACTAAACTGAAATATGAAACTAGTAGGGTTGCATGTGGTATGGTTGAACTTTGTTTTGATTGAACCAGAACCTAAATCGAAGACCTCGATTTTCATAATTTCAAAATCAATGATTACCATTACATAATTCATTTTGGTATATAACTGACCAGTTTTCGTTAACCAACAACGATGAAGACATTTCTCATTTCGTCTTTAATAAACATAATACATATCTTTACATTTTGAAAGAGAGAACACATCCCTAACCCCTACCACAAATCATATAATGCAAACACAAAAACTTTCCAAAAATATACACAAACAAATAGATCGTATAATCAGGAACTTTTTTTGGGGACATGACTCAACAACAAAAAAATTACACCCTATAGGATGGGTAAAGCAACAAAACCATTATCCGAAGGAGGATTAGGGATAAGAAAAAGTAGTGATCATAATACAAACCTTCTATTGAAAAGAATCTGGAATTTGCATGAACAACCTAATTCCATATGCGGAAGCCTTTTCAGTGCAAAATACCTCAATGAACAACCAATTCTACAAGCAAACATTACCATTCCTTCCTCTTCCAGTCCTTAATGGAGACAACTAGCATCAATTATTCCTACCATGCAAAACTTAATTTTCCATCATATTGGAAATGGATTATCAACTCCGATTGAGGCTAATTGGATTCCACACTCTACCAATCTCGACCCAACGCAATGCTACCCAGTCCAAATGGTAACAGATATCATCGACCCAATATCCCACTCCTGAAATCATGAAAAATTGAACACCTTTCCCAACCCAACAATTCAGAAAATCATCAACATTCACCTACCCCAAAACAATACTCCAGATAAAATTATTTGGCCGCACTCAAAATCGGGAAGCTACACCACATCTTCAGGATACAAATGTCTAACCCATGGTCAACCAACCCACACACCTGTACCACCTACCAAATTCTTATGGACCTTACCATGTCCACCAAAAATTCGGCTTTTCTTGTGGAAAGCCATTAATGAAGGATTACCGACCTTCTCTCTCTTACATCGAATCCATTTGACCAACTCAGACATATGCCCTAGATGCAATACTGATACGGAAGTAGCAGACCATCTTTTAATTCATTGTCCAACAGCGGCTTCTTCTTGGAACATCTTATTCAACCAACTTCAAAATGCACCAAACACCAACCCCAACCCAAACTTCACTTTAAATCCTCAAACAACCATATCCCAAATCCTCCAGCACCCAACATCAACATCTATAATCTCCTCAGTCTGTTTCCTATTTTGGACCCTATGGCTATCCAGAAATGATCTAATTTACCAACAAAAACAAACAACTTCAGAAGAAATCGTAGCCTGGGCACAAAAACTACAACAAGAATTTTTTTGGGCACTGCACGCTTCACCACCAATCATACCAGGAGATACACCAACATTCAACAACACGATAACAAACAAAAGAACATCAACAATATTGGTAAGTTAGTCCACTCCGAATATCAACTGGATTAAGATTAACACAGATGGAGCAGCCAGAGGACATCCGGGATTTGCAGGAGCTGGATTCATCTGTAGAGACTCTAATGCACGAACATTAACAGCTATGGCTCAACCACTAGGAATTACGACAGCACTAACTGCAGAAACGTGGGCCTTATTATTGGCTTCAAGAACAACATCGGAGAGACAATGGACTAGAATCCTAATTGAAACAGACTCGGAAAACCTCCTGAGGTTCATCACATCAACTACGTCGCCACCTTGGCACATAGCAGGAATGATCGAAGAAATAAAAATGAGACTTAGGAAAATACCGAAGGTCGCTATACAACACAACTACAGGAAAGGAAATCAAGCAGCGGACGGATTGGCAAAGCATGCAGCGGATGGAATCCAGGCAGGAAATTTTTCAACCAAAATTTAGGATCAGGCAATCCCATCCTTTATCAGTCACATTTTATTTCAAGACTCTATGGGTACCACATACCCACGACAAGTTGTAAACTAATTTTATTATAATAAATTGTATGCTTCAAAAAAAAAATCCATTTTCACAATATGATACAACAATGGGGAATACTGAATCGAAAATTAACATTTTTCGCCATGAATCTCTATGAAACCCCACCATGAACGTAACACTAATCACTTTTTGGGATAGGATTAACACTTTAGTTTTAGTTTTAATTTTAGTTTTAGATTTAGGACGGAAAATAATGACAGGAGGGGTAACCTCAGTGTTATGTAAATAGGGGGGTAAACCCTAAATAACATTTTGCAGGGGGTAACATCAAAAAACCCCTATATAAAAAACCAAACCGGGGCAAACTGATTTTTTCCTAAACCAAACGGAACCGTTAGTAAAATTGTAATCAGCTTAGATTATAGAAAAACCGAAATTTCTCGGGTCGGTAACAGTTTATCCTGGAAATCGAACTGAATTCATCGGTTTCAAAGCGATATATGAGTAGTTGGATCTTAGTAAATTAAATTCTAATATTACCACTAACTATCAACATTTATTTTTGAATGATAAATTCGGTTTATTAGCTGCATTATATGATGATAATGCTCGTCATAATAATCATCTATAGTAAAAAAAAAATGTTTGGATTCACCTTTATCAACTACTATAAAAATGATTCCTCATATCTCAATTCAATGGTCTAGTGGTAGTTCAGGTATTAGTTTTGGTGTTGTTGGTTCAGATAGCGATAGTGGATGGATTTTTTTTAGCTTTTTCATCTTTGATCAAGCATCCACATAATCAATCTGCACCTATGAATGTTCCGATTTGATTTAATCGAAACCACCGACCCAGGTTGAGAAGGTATAAAAAAAATGTTTGGATAATAGTCGGATAGGGTTGTAACCATTGGTCTTACCTAATCATATAGCTAACCAAAAGTACAAAAAACTATGCAACAGCTAAGAAGGTCAACTTTGGCAATATGACCCAAACTCGAATTGGAAGCTTTCCGGACCGGAACACAATACTGATCACTCTTTTGAGAACCAAAGTGAAAATAAGAATGATCTTTTCGGGGACAATGACTTTTTTGAGGGTACCATGATTTGATTAGACCACCTTCATTATGGTTATAAGGGATGACCTAAAAGGTGGAGATGATTAAGTTATCCTTTAATTAATTAATTAATTAAATAATTAATTAAATAATTAATTCATTCATTCTTTTTATTTTTTTTTATTTTTTTTCTTTATTTTTTTTTATATTTTTTAAACTTTTTTAAATTTTAATTTTTTTTTGTTTGTGATTCGGCTAAGAGAAAATATATATAAAAGAAATTTAGATAGAAGTTCGGTTAAGTAAAAAATTTCTAAAATTTTTGCGAACTCACCGAACTCTCAATTCGGTTTGCAAAGATTTTTATGAAAATAAACGAACACTGGTCAGTGAAATTTCAGATAAGAGTTCGGTTAAGTAAAAATTTTCTAAAAAAATTAGAACGGACCGAACCCAAAGTTCGGTTAGGTACAAAATTTCTACAACTTTTGGGAACGAGTTCGGTGCGCAAAGATTTTTATGAATATAACCGAACACTGTTCAGTATATTTTTTAGATCGGAGTTCGATTAAGTAAAAAATTGCCAACGGACCGAACTCAAAGTTCGGTTAGGTACAAAATTTCTAAAACTTTTGCGATCGCACCGAACTTTGGGTTCGGTTTGCAAGGAAATTTTCCGTTCTTATCGACGTGTTCTATGTTTCAGGGAGTTCGGTTAGAAAACTAGGTTTTTTTTAAACAACTCATAACCGAACAATACTCTACAACTAACAATTCAACCTTAATTTGATGATTTCTAATCGATTTTTTTCAATCAAAAACAAATTAAAAGCAATGGGTTTGTGGGAAAATACCTCCGAATTTGCATATAGCTTAAGGGTTTGCGAGAAAAATACTTGCGAATTTGTACTTGTCGAATCAAAGCTAATAATAAAATAAAATTAAAATTTTGAAGAAAAAAAATTGGAAAAATAAATAAATTTACATTAAAAAAAAAAATTTGAAAAAAAAATTTGAAAAAAAAAATTTGAAAAAAAAAATTCTGAAAAAAAATAATTTTAAAAAAATTAAATTTAAAATAATATGAGGACATTTTGGTTATTATATAAAAGATATGGATAAGGGGTGCCTTCACTTTACTTCTAATGTCTTACTCAAAATAAAAGGATGGTCCCCCTCAAAAAAACAGTGGTGCCCAAAAAACCGTTCGAAAATAACTATTGTAAAAAGACACAAAATAGACTCAGTTGTACACAAGTGTCAACACATGACTACCACCCATTTCTATAATAGATTCCCACACTCGGTTAAATACTAAAGAAATTTTTTCTCTCCTCTTCCTCAAAAAAAATAATAATCTAGTAGCCGTTAAATGTTTCTTGCTCAGATTGGTCCTTTTAGACTACTATGAACAAGGTTTTTTTTCTTTCTTTTTTTATATTAGTATAGTTAATCGAAAAAAATGTTTTTATCTTGTTTTGGGCATCTTTTGATATATATTTTTGCCGTGATGGGACAATTTTTTTTCGTCCTTATGGGACTAATTTCTTCAAACTATGATGACTGGTTTTTGGCTTGTAATTCTCGATTCAAAAACATCAACGATTCAACATGGCATCGCTTGAAATCCATATCCAAGCAGGCATCTGATTTCGATTTGATGTACACGAATACAAGCAAAATAGTCCTTTCAGTTAGGAGCATCACTTATCAACAAGAAGACAATCAGATAAATAGTCGGACTTGTTCCAGTTTACTCCATCATTCATACCTTCTAATATAAGAAATTTTGGCATCTTTGCAATTTATTGGTCCTTATCTTCGCAGTTTATCTGTAATTAATATTTGAAATAATCCTCCCTATGTGTTTTTTTATTTTTGACCTTCATTCCAGTCATATTTTCTCAATAAAATTTTAAATATACTCCTACATCTTTTATACTCATAAATTCATTTTTAAACGGACTCAATTGAAAACCTTAAAGAATGTTTGTATATTTAGGAAATGTGTGTCTTTCTTGTTTATCCTTCGTTGCTTTGAGAAAAAACTATTCTTTGCTGGAAAAGTTAAATTCCTTATAAAAGTTTATATTTTATATTCTAGAATATTTTTTCCCTTACTTCTTTCATAAAGTTCCCGAAACTTTAATATCTTTTTTATTTCGTATTTAAAATCCTCATGGAAATTTAAGGTTGGTTTAATAGTAATTTTTTTATTAATTGCTGGTAGCGGTCCAGGTAGTTTTATTTTCCACAGATTGGGTGTTACTATTCAAAAAGGGGTTGGTGCCCAGCTTGTAGTTCGGTTGACAACTAAAAGTGTAAAACTTTAATTTATTTATTAATGAATAAAATTATATTTGTTTTGAAAAAAAAGAATAGAAAAATAATATTAGGGGTATTTTAATAAAATTTAATGTTGTGCTTAATATTATGACGATGTCAAGTCAGACTATAACAAAAAAAAAAACGGAGGGAGTATTAAGGTTTCTTGTATTCTGATGTCTTTGTTATTTTTAATTTGAATAAATTAAAATATTTTGGTTGTCCATGGAGGTTTTCAATAAAAACAACTTTTACCATGAAATAAAATCACATTTGACCTTTTTTTTTTTTTGTATCTCTTGTTCTCTTAATATAGTCATTTTTCGGTTAAGAAAACTCACATTTGACCCTCCCACCTGTGTAAAAACATGAAGATCATGTTTTATACTAATGATTTCCCACTAATTGGCTTATGTTTTCGTTATGAGCTATTAGTACAAAACTCATGCCTAAAATTTCCTGACCAAAGAAAAAAGTAATAATTTTAAACATTCTGTATATTCTATTAGGAAAATAACGAGTCTTATCCGAATGCAATGAGAATCACCAAAAAAATATATTTTATGTGTCTAAGACCTAGGAAGTTGTCGGGGAGATTTTCTCTGCAATTTTCCTATAAAATTTGCGTACTTTTTTCTAGATGGTATACAAATACAATTAAAGTCAAACAATACGAACTTGAGAGTTTTTTTTTAGTATAAAATTTTCATATACTGGCTATTGAATTTATTTTACAACACAAAAATGAACGAAACCATCTATATATAGAACAAGTCTCTGGAATAACGATATCACATGGGCTTCTTGTTGTGTGATAAAAATTTCATGAAGAAAGCTTTCATCATAAAACTTATAATGATCTAAAGGTGCGGTGGGAATTTCGTTGGAGCTGCTCTTCCTCTTTAGCCTCTTCTTCATATTACAACTTCTATTTTCAGATAATACAGCTCTTTTTGGATGAACTTCGACCCTACATGCTTTTATATACGATATGCGATAACTAAATGTGTTTTATTCGAAACTATGAGTAGACACTCATTGTTTTTGAAGGCCCTCGATAGCTTCCTTCCACTGCCATGCTCTTTGCTTTGCATCCTCAAAGCACATTACCTTCTTTGGCTGAACTTTTTTGGAAATAGTAATTCAGAAAGGCAGAATGCAAAAACAAGCAAGAAAAGAAGAAATCAAATATGGAACCTACCGTGGTAATCTTGAAATTTGTAGGACTTGTGACTACTATACTGAGGTAATTTTGGTTGTCCATCCCATATGTATTCACCTTCTGCGTCTTTGCAGGGTCCACGCAGATCAACTTTGGTTTATCTGTTAGAATTAGCTGCATCTTCCTACTGCTCAATTTCTGCAGTTTTTTTAATGTTGAGATCATCACAACACACTCCCCAGGATCCAGGAATTGTTGCCTGTTATTAGAATCATAAAACAAAACAGAGTTAACATGAATACATAGAAATAGTAAAATATTTTGTTTGGTAAAATTTATAGATAATCATAAATTGATAGATGGTTATGATATAATCATTTTCATATTAAATTCTTACAAGCATTTTTTTTCTTCAAATAATTGATTATCTTAGAAAAATGCTCTTCAAAAGGATAGTAAAGAATAATGATTTAAGATAGTTTTTTTTAGTTCATTGTTCTTTCTTTTGTCTCTCTTTTGATAGTTTAAAGAAAATAAGAAGAGAAAAATCCAATTCAATTTTAATAAAGAAAATAATTGATTATGATAATTTTTTTAATAAAATAATGGATTCTTTAAATTATGATTAAAATAATTATTTATTATTATAGTTACCAGACATATATAGAATCCACTATGAGATGCACAATGGATTATAGGCCGATAATGCATTGTATTAATGGTTCCTTAATTGATCCCAATTTTCAGGTCCGTTTAAACAAACAGAACTGAAAATTGGATCCTAAGAAATAATAAAGATACGAATTTCTAGGAGAAAGTAACAGATTAATGTGAAATATGCATCAATTTGAGTTCTTTTTCTTTTGCTTTCTGATTCAAAGATTCAGTTCATAAAAATACCATCTTGAGTCAAAGGAATCAATAGAAGCAAGTCTAGGTACAGGACCAGATGCTTCAGAAGATCTGGTGCTACCATTCCCGTCATGTGCATGGTAAAGCTCATGTCCCTCAGTTGCACCTGTCTGCAGCCGAGCAAAAAGAGATATATTAGGTGTACGCTTCTATCTAGCAATATAAAAAACTTTGTAGTATATTCACCTCTAAAGCAAGTTTAGGAGGGGTTTGAGATCTTATATTATCCCAGTCAACTCCACTAAAGAACGGATGTATCTTGAGTGCGACATAACCTTGAGGTCCAGCGCCTAGTCTCTGAGCCGGATCTGTATGCTGCATTGAAGTTGCAATGCTTCCAGATTAAAAAGCCAAAGGAAGACAATTGTTAAGTAAATTTCTGAAGTTTGGAATTACCAGTAACTTATCGGTAAGGTCTTTAGCTTCTTCTGAAAAATAATCAGGAAATATGAGATCCCTGGCTATAATTTTTTGAAATATTAGCCATTCACTTGCGTCTTTGAATGGAGAAGAGCCGGAAAGCATCTGATATAAGGTGCAACCCAATGCCCATATATCGTTTCTGTATCAGTATATTTTTATTACAGGAAGAAAATGAGTTGTCTTTTACAATACAAGACTTGATGCAGAACAGGAGTAGAGGCACTCGGCAAAGCTCATGCCACATTTTCATGCACAAATTCACATATAAATGATATGAGATGAAAATTGCCCCTTACCCGAAAGTTGCAGGAGAAGAATTAAGCACTTCTGGAGGAACATATGCAGCAGTTCCCACAAATGTACAAGCTTTGTCGTCTGAAAGAAAGCAATGTCGATACTAACATTTTCAGTTAATAATATTTTTTAAGTCGTAGCGAGAATATGCTACAATGAACATTGCGAGAACGAAACCAGACAGTTCGCAAGCAAAGCAATGGCAACCTAACCTGATGGTAATGTAGGTAAAAAAGAAACTTGGCCATCTTTTGTAGGTTTTACACTACCAAAATCAGCGACTTTAATATGTCCTTCCGCGGTAAGTAGCAAGTTCTCTGGCTGGGATCAGAAGAACAATGTTAGACATGTTAGAAAGATAGAGCTTATGTCATTTGTTATAAATAACTTCGACATACCTTAATATCCCGATGAATCAATCCAATGTTATGAATGTATTCAAGAGCATTAACAACTTCCGCCGCATAGAAACGAGCTTCATCTTCTGTCAGACGACCTTTCTGTGCCAATGCAAATAAAATCAAATAAACACATATAGAGTACTCAAAAGACAATTCATTCTAGATTTACCCACCCTAGTAATTTGATCGAAAAGCTCTCCACCTTCACAAGATTCAAGTGCCATATCTTCACAATAACAATCAACAAGAACAACGTTAAATAACCAAAATCGACGTGGATCGATACGTTAAGGAAATGAACACACAAATGGGTAAAGCCAGAAATACCTACACAAAGATTGGGAATCCTGAAACGTGAAGAACAGCCGGACGATCCCAGGATGATCCAACTGATCAAGAACAACGCGTTCTAACTTCACTAATGATGTTTTATTTTCTTTGGTGATAAATTTTTTATCCATTATCTTCAATGCATATACAATTCCAGTATCTTTCTTCCTTGCCCTCACAACCTGTAATACAGAAATAATGTGCAACAAACAATTAAAAATGAGGATTATAGCAAATGAGAAACCAAAAATGGGTTTGAGACAAAATGAGAAACCTTTGAATAAGAACCAACACCATATATTTTCCCCAACTGGAAGTCTTGAATAGTAAATTGTTCTTGCGGAGCTCGAAAAGTGAAGCTTTTGGTTCTTTGAACAGAGCGAGCATCAGGGTTATTCTGAGCAGAAGAAGGTTTATTAGATTCAGAATCCTTCTCCATTTCTTTTCCTGCTTCAACTCCAGCTGCATCATCAACTTTCATCTCTACCTATTGTATCTATCTGTTAGTACCAATTTTCTTTATCGAATTTTCTTGAAAGAATGAGGAGAAACTTCTTCTTTTTGGGGGGTTGAGGATAATACGGCCTTCAATGAAGAAAGGGTCAAAGAAGAAGAAGCCATTTTTTTCATAATTATGATTCCATTTTCTTTGGTTTCTCTGATAAAGCGATAAAAAAGCTTGGGCTTACAACTCGGCCTTTTCCTACACAGAAAGAGTAGAGATCGTGTTGGTAGTTAAAATTAGTTAAGCATATAACCGTTAAAAGACTACAAAATTATGGATTTTAGCACCCACCCCTTCACATTATTCGAAAAAGGAAGAATGAATTGAACTTTGTTTTTTCCCCAAAATTTTAAGCAATGAAGGTTTCCAAACCTTGTCCATGTCCATCACATTATTATGTACGGTTTGTATAAATTTTGAACACGGGGATATGTGAAGCCTGAGATGAAGATGCATGTATGTTTAAGTCTTGGAGATGTTAGGTAGATGATTTTGATTGTCTTGTGCGGTGGTAGAATCATTGATCATCTTTTAAGAAATTATTTATAGGTCGGACTCGGAGGACATGAAACGATTTTGGTGAATGCCAGTATCACATAAGAACAAAACCCATTCCAAAAAGGGTGTACAGAACTAAGGAACCCTGACCACTTTGCTGAATCCTTCAGTTGATCTTTTTGTTTCAAGAATGATTGCTGAACAATTTGATGTTTGGACTTGCACATTTCTGTTCCTATCAATATTTAACAAGGATACAAACTATGCTTTCAAGGAATATACAATAATGAATGTCGACCCTGCGAAAAACAGATGCCACTTCCCTATACATCCCAACCATCTTTCCTACCTTTGAAAGCCCATTTCCTACCCAAGCTTCCGTATAACTGTGAAAACTCCAAAAGGCAGTTTGTTCTGAATTGATAATGAACTTGTGTATTCCGGCTTATTGCCGCACTAGAGAATTTAGACGTATCAATCGCCCAAGCAGGTTTAACATACTCCACTACTCGAGATGAACTACTAGCATTTGCATACAAGAAGTTCAAAAGCAGATCTTCGCAATTAAAATATTTATCAACAAAATCTCTACCTTCTTTGGCTTCTTCGCTCCAATACCTCTGAAATGCTACCCTGTGGTCGATGAATGCTGCCCCAGTTAATATCATGTTATATCCATGGTGCTTACGGGCGTACTTTCCATCTCTATATTCCAATGGGCTTCCATCTATGGCCGAGGATAGAACCCAACTATCCTATCTGGGTGTTGCCTCCATGCTAGGAATCCTCGCTCAATATCATCACATGTCATCATGATATCATCATCAAGTTCAAGAACAGACTTGGTCATTATTAGGGAGTTCTGCTTCTCTACTCTGATTCTAACTGGCACAGCAGAATTCAGCTCACTTATATTAGGAGGCTGACCTTTGTTCCATACAATAACAATCTCCCTCACTGATGAACACTTCGAGTAATGCTTCACATACATTTTCAGATTCCACAACCTCGCATCATATGTCATAGTCAGTAATGTGAACTGAGAAAAGTGGCCCTCCAGTGGGTAAGCTTCTTCTGCACCACTACCACCGTAAGTGTAATTAACACCATAGCAGACTAGTGCAACCGCTGTTACAAATACTAAAATGAACAACAATCTTCCATAGCAAGTATCACCCTTCATTCTACATCTGGCAAACGAAAACATTCTGTTCAACCTGGTACTAATGCGCCTCAGTTTGAATAACCACGAATCAGGACGCACCCAACTTGAGATTGTATCACTTCTCTTTCCGAAGCTCTGGGAGGACCAGCAAATTGGTAACACGCAATTGATAGCTCCAACCATAAGTCCAACAAGAATAACTAGGGCAGATGCAACTGCAAAATCCATAGAACCAATTAAGAGTCTATGACCAACGTCACCTGAAGGGACACGATCACCATCCATCACCCCGACCCATTCACCGGTAGTTAACTGTTGTACGTCTAGGCTATGATAACGAGCACCATTCCAAGCATTTCTGCCTTTTCCAGACTCTTCTATACCTAATGGGACTTCCACTTCTCTGTACTCATTCTTCGTGAGAACCTCCACCTTGAAAGAACGGACCTGACTCCCGTATGTTTCACCACAATCTTGGCCCAAGCGGTAAAGGTTTCCCTCATAGACAGATGGCCTGCCTCCATTCCGAGCTCCGTAGCTCCGATCAGTGTTGTAAATTGGATTCTGGTCGTGTGGTTGCCATGGACCCATCGGTGAGTTACTATACCAGATTTCCAGTTGACCATTCTTCTTAGTCCCATAACCACTGTGATCTGATCCGAAAAGCCAGTAATTACCATTGTAATTTATGAGGAAGGCATCTATAATGGGCTTATTCATAATAACCTTATGCAGTGTCCACTGCAAGGGGAAATCCAGCGCTCTGTAGAGACGAAGTTCCCCTTTCTTGTTGCTTTCAGGCATCATGTATATCTGTGTCACAACGGAGTAAAACAAAAGCCAAGAAGTATTGAGAAGTGAGCCTCAACTAGAGGCCAATTAGAAAAGTCAATCCCCTTTAAAACAATAATAAATGTGAACAAGCAAACCCTTACATGGCCTTGGTAGTCAAATACATATGGATAAAATAGATGACAGTCTTCATCCAAAGCGGTACCCAACTGCTGCCATGTAGCACCTTTATCCGTACTCTTTGCCACGGCGATGTCCCCTTGGAAAGTAATGGAGTTCTTGCTTTCATAAAACATATAAAGTACGTCATCCTGAAATACAAAACCAGTATGAGTTACTGTAGAGGATATCATGAGTCCATTGAGAGGCATGGCTTAAGCCAATGAAGTCGTACAAGTCATACCATGGTTTATCAAAACAAATACATAAAAGAGCAAAGAGCTTTTTATAAACTAAAGAAGCTCATACAAACATGTGGCCATGTAATCAGGTGTAGTATAACAATGCTCCAATGATGTTTCAGGGGCTGGCCCAAGTAATCCTTTTATTTTATGTGTGACAGCAACAGGCAGAGTCATTTTGCCAAAATGACCACAAACAAGGGCTGAGGCCATGAGGGATCTTAAAACAACTACAGCCTAGTTTTCCAAGCAAACAACGGACAAAATAAATGGAAACTAACTTAGACAAGTCAAAAATTAGACCAATTGGATTCACAATATTTTTAGTTCTTGTTCTTTGGTGATGAAGGCCAACAGGTTGGCAACTTCCTCTTGCAGTACTAGTAGCCCTTCTAAAGCTGACTAGTGACACCCTTTATTTCCATCTGGTTTGAAATCTATGCACAACTCGATTATCATGGTTGACAGCAAATAAATGGCAGCACCTATATTAGGATCACAGCTCATTAACTATATTTCGACCTCTTGGGAGTTTCCCTGAAACTAACTAACGTCATATACCAATTTAAGTAACGAAATACAAGGTAAGCGTACTTAGAAAAACAACACAAGAGGGTAAAGGTGGCATTGCTGCAAAGAAGCTCAGCCAAAGGAGACAAAATGCCTATTCTACAGAATATAAAATTATGAACTGAGAATATCCAAGCAACTATGTACCTTGCTAGGCTAACCTAAAAGCTCAAGAGACGGTCACACTAATAATTCTCGGAAAAACCCGGAAGTAATCAACAAAGCAGTAGCAAATAGCAAATCAACTGTTCATCAATTGCAAACCAATCTACTTGAAGAACTGAAATCTCCAGAGTTTAGTTTGTACCACTCCCAAAACCCTTAGGACTTCACCAAGTGAAGCAATACCATTCCCCACAAATTCCCTGGTTATCTTGTCATAAAATGCAGAGATGTAACAGTTGAACACACAATGGGATTACCTATCCTTAACAATACCTTCTCACTTGTTCAAAGCAGAAAAACACCAAAGCAATTCCAACTCGCCTGCATGCATTGGCAAACACTCATATAGGATAATAACAATACAGATGTCTATCCATTACGGTGGTGAAGTTTCTGGACATTAAACTTAAGTACTGAATACCCAATACCCGAGCTTGAAACTCGATTGCGTCCTAATTCATACGGATCGATCAAAAAAAAAATATATACATAAACTGATTCCATAAAAAAGTAATAATCAGTTAAGAAATTAACAAGAACGGAATTCAGTAAATATAAATAAAAATTACCTGAATATAGATAAAAGGATCGGCAACAAAATTACTAGGGTAACCAGCATTTGTAGCAGACGCACAAGTGAGAACTGGATTAGCCACTGGCCAAGCGGCAGTCTCATTTTTCCAAATATTTGCCTATTTTTCATACCCAAAAATGTAAGGAACTGTCAGCCGAGAAACATTAGATAGACGCATTTTTAGCAAACAGTTTATATGCATGACATGGATGTGCATGATTTTGTAACCTGACCAACAAATTTTATCTATGAAAAAGACAGAGATGCATTTCAGCACACAGTTTATATATACATGATGAAGAAGGCATCTCAAGAGAATGGAGATGAGCATCAAATTCATAATCCTACACAGGAAGTTAAGTCAGAATTTGATCACCTTCAACTAAATCCAGTCAAACACCAGACGACATAAATTTTCTCTCTTGTTATTACGAAGTAGCTGGTAACAGTGTATCCTTACGACCCCGGAAAGGCTTTGTGGCTCTCTCTAGTCGTGATGTTCCAATTCAAGTTATTGTTTTATTAGGAAATAATATATGAGAGTCTATATTTAGGAGATATGCATTTAAGTTGTGAGAGTTATATTAGGAATTGTCTTGATAATCAAGTCTTGTGATTGTATAAATATCTTGAAGAATTAATGAGAAAGACACATCAAGATTATTATCAATGTAGTCTTTTACGCTTCCGCGTTTATGCTCTCCTCTCTCTTGCTCGATCCTTAACATGGTATCAGAGCAAGGTGAGCGGAGAGGAACAGAAGTTGGATGTTTCTGTAAAGAGTTTGGGGTTGCGATAAGAAGGAGAAGAAAACAAGTTTGAACCGAGCAGTTTGATGGATTTTGTGACAAGTTTGATGCGGAGAAAACATGGCAGACGAGATACTGCTGATGAGAAGAAAAAATATGGCTTGATTGGAAGGGTTGTTTCCGTTCGAATACAATGGTTGGATAGTTACATTTTAAAGTTAAAAAAAAAAAGAAGGTGATGTGTACCTAGGTTAGGGTTATCATGTGAATCCAAGAAGACCGAGAAACTAGTCAACAAGGAAGGGGTTACTGCCGTAATTGGAGTTTGCTGCTGTTGATTTGTATAAAAAGTTTTGGGTGATGTTTCAAAGACAATATACCCAAGGAAGTGAGCTGAAGCCATTAATCTCGAAGGTGTTTAGTGAGGTTTGAATCTGTTTTGTGAAAGAAAAACAAGAAGAAGACCTTGTTACCGTACAGTTAAGAGATAGAGATGCTTCCGGTTGAAATCAGTAACCGGTGGAAGAAGAGATGGTGACGCTACTGTAGTGAAGCTGTTGACAGTGATTAATTGGAAGAGAGGAGCTAAGAAGTCATGTTGCTGATGGAAGGTACTCGAGCTTGGCAGTGACGATGATGATCTGCTGCTATTGTTGAAAGATGAAGATGGAAGAAGAAGCTCATGGTCGGAGACAAAGATGGTTGGCAGTAGAACAGGGACAAAGAGTTGCTGCCAATGGTATCGCCATTAACGGAAGTTCATGGTAATGATTTCTGTGATGATGACGACCTGGAAGCAGGTGGGATCGAGATGTGAAAAAAAAATGCATGGCGCTTGAGTTAGGTGCTGCTATTTATGGAGTCATGGTGCAGGTGATGTTATACGGGCTGAAAGCCTCAAAGAAAATAAAGAAGATGCAGACAAGGCGTTTGTTTCAATGCCTGAATGGTTTGCAAACAGAAGTGTGACAATTGTGTCACTGCATGGAAAATCTATCACAAATTCAGAAGTGTGGCATCTGAATAGCGTGATAAATTTGTAACAGAAATATAACAAGAAAAATAGTTAGCTTGTGGCAGAAGCGTGACTTAAACAGAGAAGAAGAGAAGAATAAACAACAACAAGGTTGTGAGGAAAAAGAAGCAATCACCAAGAGGTGATGACAGAGAGAAGACAACAAAAATAGGTTAAAATCCTATGAGTTGTGGAGAACGTCACAACAACGGAAAGTTGTGATTGTGAAGATAAAGCAACATGTGCTTCTTGATGAAGTAACATGTGAAGAGAAGATAAAATAGAAGATGAGCTACAATGCTCGGTGATGAAATACTACAATTGAAGTAGGTGAAAAGAACTATGACGAAGGGGACCTAAACGTCCTTAAACTACGAAGAAACTACGAACATGGGACCGTAATGTCCTTAAATTACGATGGAACTTGTATGTTCTAAAACTACTAATGGGACTGCAACGTCCTAAAACTAAGAAGGGGACCGAAATCGTCCTAAAACTACGAAGAGGACCGAAATGTCCCTAAACTACGGTGAGGATCGAAAAGTGCTAAGGAAAGATCAGTTTAAATTTCTTTTGTCCAAGATAGACATTCGTGATCTACATGCTCCATCTTGAGGGAGGGTATTAGAAAATAATATATGAGAGTTTATAGGAGATATGCATTTAAGTTGTGAGAGTTATATTAGGAATTGTCTTGAGAATCAAGTCTTGTGATTGTATAAATATCTTGAAGAATTAATGAGAAAGACACATCAAGATTATTATCAATGTAGTCTTTTACGCTTCCGCGTTTATGCTCTCCTCTTTCTTGCTCGATCCTTAACATGTTTAGTCTACGCACCACTGTTGTTATACGCGGAATCAAGCTTCCTATTGGTTTTCCTTATTATATTGGTTTTGTTTTCCTTTTTTCTTTTTTACCATTTGATAGTAAAATGTAGACAGGTGCATGTTTACTTCACAACCGTAACTTTTAATTCTACATCACAAATTATTCTTTGCCTCCATTTCGCATGTCATATCAGTGTCGTATTTTGGAACAAGAAATCGACCTAATTGCAAAGTTGGCTTTTAAAAACTTAAAAAACTGTAAAAACAAAAGGAAGAAACTTACATGTTCAATGGGTTTCAAAGAAAAAGGAGATTCTCCGTAGAAAACACCAATGGACCATGATCCTTCATTATCTCGACGACAGCCTAATAAAGGTATCTCATGTCTTTGATATGGAGAAAAAGCAAGCCAGATATATATAGTAACGATGGAACCGAAGATTATGAAAGAAGAAAGAAGAAATGGAAATGTTTGTTGTGTTAATAAAAAACAACGATGTAATTTCATTTCGAAGAAAAGAAATGAAGGGTGTTCGGTTTTTTCTATTAACCGGCTATGGGTTACATTTCCATTTCTTGTCCCCCATCATCATCATCAGCTTAACATCCTCTGTTTGTACCAATAGTTTCTAATAAGAATTGAATGAAGAAGAAGAAGTCGTTCCAATTATAAGTCTTATGATTCCATTTTCTTTGATTTTTTTTTCTTTTTTTCTGATCATGCGACAAAAAAGGTTGAGCTTCCATTTGCTTACATCTCACATTCTAATGGCAGTTAAAAACATGATTGCTAAAGGCTGATGCCAAATCTTTCAGGGGTACCATTACATATAAGACAAAAGGGTGAAAAACGATCCTGGCCGTTAGATCATTCAAATGGTATCCCTTGAAAGATTTGGCATCAGCCTTTAGCAATCGTGGTTAAAAAGACCACATTTTCTAGGATTTTAAACCCTCCTTATTTATATGGGCAGCCCAATCATTCTACACCAATCTCGAGGAGTGTTGAGGTAACAACCACACGTGTTGTCAAGACCCTGGTTGCAGTGCCGTCTAACGTTTTAGAGGCTCGGGACGAGCGTTCAGAAAAGGACCTTTTTTCTCTTATACATATGAGATCATTTTCCATCATAGGATCTCTTAACGGACCATTTTCTACTAAAATGTTTCGTGATCTTCTATCAAGATTATTCCAAGCCGCAAAATTAATAATATTCACAGTGCCTGGTCGAGTTTGTGCTTGTTCATTACCTAATTAATACAATCACAAACAAAATAGCTCGAAACATAGTTTCCGTCAATGTAGAGAAAAACTACGATCTACAACAGATATGACATAATAATACATTTGAGAAAGGAAGTAAAAAAACTTTTGTTGTTACTCAATTAGCTATAATTCATGTTCCTATACCATAATATAGGCATACCACAAAAACTTTTGAAATACATGTCAAAACACATAATCACGGAAAATTCAATGAAAATGTTACCTTCAACAGGAAGCCCTTCAGTTTCATGTTCTAGTTCTTCATTTCTTTCGACGATAACATTACCAATTTAGAGAGTCAAAAAAATCTTTCTTTTCTCTTCCTCTCCTTCATTCTTTTAATTAGAAGACTTACACTTGGGAAGCATTTTGACAAGATTATTTACCTGCGCAAAATTTAAACAACACAAACACGCAATTACTGATTTAATAGACTGCCCACAACTATAAACAACCGTTGAAACATGCAAGTATAATCATGTTTAGCAATCTTAATGAGAATACATAGCTCATAGGACGGATCAACACCTTTCATGTTTGATTTTAAGTTTAAGATTTCTCAAATAGATATAATAATGTCAAGTTTCTTCAAACTACCCCACCCCAAGCCGTGTTGATTAGAAATGTTTCTGAATTTTCAACCGCTTTTTAGGGTAAAGGAACAAATACTTCAATTAAGTCCATTAATGTAAAATGCAGCATAAACTATCCAATTAAGCTAGGGAAAGATCAAAAATACACACCTACAACCTCAGTAATCCAGAGGCAATTTTGTGCCTAGATATTCACGAAATCTCGTTGAGTTGTTCTTCCTCTTTATTTTTCACGACCACATGACACGTCTTTGGGAAGATATCTAACCCATATATATATGTAGGTTGTGAAAAAGAATTTTGGGCCCCTCAAAATATTGGGCCTAGGGCGGTCGACCATTTCGCCACATGACAAAGACGGCCCTGCCTGGTTGTATTACCTTAGTTAATGGGTTGAGTGTAAGGGAATACCCGTTGCTATGGGCATCCCGTCGTTACTATTTAGTTAGCTTGTATTCAGTTTTTGTGAGAGTTAGTAAGACGGAAAAAGTCATTGAATCTAAATCTCCTTTATCTTCTTCTTTGAATTGTTTTTGTGTCGTTGTAATGTTGATCGTTAAAATTGGTATCACAACACTCAATCCGAGTGTCCTGTAAACAATGGTGAACAAATTTTTTTATGATTTACATAAGAAGTTTAATGCCCTCATCAAGAGTCATGAAGAAGTTCTCCGGAAGTTTGCTGATGAATCTCAAGATAACATTAGTGAGTCAATGAACGTAGAAGTAGAATTAATTGAGGAGAGGATACTAGACAAGCTGGAAACTTGTGATGGGTTGTTACATACACCTCAGGTTCTCATTTTCAAGATAGATCTGCAGGAGGTAGCAATGGTGGAGGTAATCGTCAAATTTTAAATCAATTCTCTAATTTTCATAAACCTAAGGTTGAATTTTCAAAGTTTGATGGTACTAACCCTAGATCTTGGATGAGAAAGTGAAAAAAGATTTTTCAATTACATGTAATGGATGAGGAACAGAAGATGATGTTGACGTCTCTATATTTAGAAGGAAAAGTATATGCGTGGTTTCAGGATTATCAAGAAGGTCGGGACAAATTGTTTGGGGGGAGTTTGCTACTGATATCAACTTCAAATTTCAAGAGTGAGGATATGATGATACAGTAGGAGAGTTCAACAAGTTGATTCAGGAAGGTACAATTCTTTGAAGAATTGAAAGCTCTCATGTTGGCTAATAATAAACATCTTATAAAAGAGTATTTTACATCCAGTTTTGTGAGTGGTCTAAAGGAAGAATCAAGGCTCGCGGTACAAATGTTCTCTCCAAATAGTCTCCAAATGCAGGAAGCCATACTTGATAAGACTATGAAGAAGGCTAAGTGTATTCCTACGCTACCACCCATTTTCCATCCCCAGTAGCAGCATCACTAGGAGCTTTGTGACATCATCAAAAACATTCTCCATCACCAAGAGGCAACACTAGTCCCAGGTTACCACTAATTAGATGTCTAACTTATTGCTGAAATGAGATCTCGACGTGAGAAGGGATATGTTACAACTGCGACGATGTATACAAATAAGGACATAGGTGTGCCAGACAACAATTATTTATGTTGGTAGGAGATAATGGAGAGTGTTGATACATAAAAATGGATACCCTTTAGCAGGGCTAGGGGTCCCTAGAGAAGACATAGACTCATTAGCTAAATATGGGGACTTAGGGACTAGATCCCAGGCCCAAAATAGCATATCCATGGAGTATGAAGGATGAGGAAGGAATTAGTAGAGAAGCAAGAGGTTATGTTGGGAGGAATGACAATAGTGGTAAATAAGGAGGGGCCTATGACATGTGGCACAATGTCATGAGAAGAAGGATTTTGGGTAAATCCTATAAAAGGAAGGACATAGTACAATGGAAAGCAAGCTCTCTCTTATATTATTCTAATAAAAGGTGTTGTCATTGTTGTGACGAATAGGACGTGTAGGACCTATTGTTAGAGCACTGCTCGGTCGAACTCGTCATCATTGCTATCTCAAGATTGTTTGTCAAGTTTAGTTGTCAAAACTATAAGTCTTAATTTCTAGTCTACTTATAACCATGTCTCAGATTAGGATAGAATGTGTATTTGAACTTTAGACTTCACGGCGTTCATCGATTGAAGACGAAGATCTACTGAGGCGACCTTGGAGGAACTTCATCAACAAAAGGTATGTGGAGGCTTGAACTCATATATCACTCAGAAGTCTATTTTATTCTATATCCTATTGAGACTAAGTCGTATAGCTATATAGACTTTAACATTATACACATTTAATATTTCGAGCTAAGTTTAACTCGCTTATATCTTTCTCGAAATATGTATCGCAAAGCTTTTTGCTTTAACTACGTTCATCATTATTCTTGACGAAAGTCAAAAGATGATCATGTGAAAATCGCCTTGTAACATCTTACATGATTTGTGTGAGACAGTCATTTGATGTAGACCCGGAATGTTTCGTATTGATCATTCGATCACTTGAAAATTGCTTATAAGCTAATAGTTTGTGTGAGACAGCTACTTTCGTCTTCTAAGAATGTTTCAATGATTGAAATGGGAGTTTAGAACAATTAATCATTGTATGGATATAACACAGTATGCATACCCGTATGCAAACTGTTGTAAGAATGATTCAGGTTCGGGAACCAAGTATGCGTACCCTATGCAAATGATTTTTACTGTGACGGTCCGGGAACTAAGTGTGCGCATCCGTTTGCAAATTGTTTCACCTGAATGCGTTCTGGAACAACAATATGCATACCCGTTTGCGAACTGTCGAAAAAGATCAAGTCCGGAACGACAGTATGCATACCCGTCTGCGAACTGTCGGAAAGGATTAAGTCCGGAACTTAAGTTTGCGTACCCGTTTGCAAACTTATGTGGTTAAGTTCTAAAATTGTTTAAGTATGATTTCATACTCATGAAAAATACATTATATATTGAGGAATGCAATCTTTGCAAACCGTGGCTAAAATGTTCATGAACTGATTCTTTTGAATCAATCCGATTTCGCTTCAATTGTGTCTTGAATACTTTTATGAGAGTATAAACATTTGAAAAACTCTATGAGTAACACAATTAGATTCATTTAATTATCATTTGGTCTAGAAGTGTTAAGATGAACATAGTTAAGACAAAAGTGCTCATATGGCTAACTTTGGTTAACTGTTATTGAGCCAACTCAATATACACGTTTATGTACAGTTACCCATATCTAAATGAAGGTATATTTCATTTGTGTGTAACAAGATAAGACCATATAAACGTGGAAAGATATTAGCTTGAATCTTAAATCAGGCTTCATCTAACGGTGAATATTGATTGCTTTATTCTAAAGTTATCAAACCCTGATTTGAAGACTATATAAGGGAGAACTCTAGCAACTGGGAAATCTAATCCCCACACCTCCTATGTGGTACTAGTTGCGACTAGAGTCGATTCTCCTTTAACCTAGGTTTTTCCTAAAACCATTATAGGTTAACGACTTGAAGACTTCATTGGGATTCTGAAGCCAGACTCAATTATTTTTTCTGTAGTTCCGTGTTCTGATCTTACTTGTTCTATCATATTGAGTAATATCTTCTCTAAGATTTGCTCGAGATTTATCTCCGATAGGTGTAGATGGTGGATTTTCGACAAGGGCTAAAATCGTAAACTCATAATTATACGAAGCTCTGATCCAGCAATCATACGAGAGTATTGAGACACGAGTCTCTCACCGAATTCTCAACGGAGAGTACTTTCTCTTAGAGTACATGTAGATATGTAGTATCACGACTGGACAACGGCATATCTCATGAATATTGAACACTTTCAGTGATTATTCCTAGGCAGCTTGCTCTGCTAGTGTAGAGCGATAACGTCTTCAGGAACAAACAACGAGTTTACCCTGACTATATAAAGGATATGACTTACCGACAAGCTCATATCGGGATAATTAATGCTCCTAGATAGCTTGCTCTGCTAGTATAGAGCCACAAAGTTAATTATTCCTAATTAAGATTAATTCTGCCGTGACATTCACTACTGAATTCCCAGAATAATCTATTATTGCTCCTATTCCATGGTCGAATCCACGACTGGTCCCATGGAATGGCAATAAAAATTGCTCCTATTCCATGGTCGAATCCACTACTGGTCCCATGTAATGGCAATAAACAATTGTTCTGATTCTATGATCGAATCCACGGCTTGGTCTCATAGAATAACAAATAACTATATTATCTCATTACTCCGATTTCATGATCGAATCCACAACGGGTCTCATAAATGGTAATAGATAAATCTTAATTACTCTGATTCTATGGTCGAATCTACGATCCCATGCAATGGTAATGCTCACTTTATTATTCTGAATTCGTAGTCGAATCCTCAGCTGATCTTATGAATTAATAATAAACATCTTATTACTCAGTTTTGTGAATTATTCTCCACCGAATTCCAAAATTGGTAACAAATAATCAACAACCGGGCGTCAGAGCTACCTATAAGTAAGCCCTGATTCAAATGGTGAAGGTGTATTCAACGACGATACACTAACAGTCACCGCACGAACGAGTATTTCAAAATACAACGAAACGATGAACCTATGAAAAATAGGGAAGAAAATAATAAATAATTAAAAATATTGACCAGGGTGCTGGGAGCACGGACACACGACCGACCGACCGTGTCGTGGTCAATCCCACGCCAGTTTTATATTTTTAATGCATTTTTATTATTTTCCATGATTTGATGAAAATTCTCTCATTTTATCAAATCTCCTTCGTCTCGAGGAAACTCCTCGGTTTCATGGTATTTTCATAAATTCATAAAAAATAATATAAAATTAAGAAAAGAAGTGTGGGGAGTGACCGTTGGCCAACAGGCCATGCCTTGGTCCCAGCCGGCCCCACACCTCACGGTTCCTCGTTATTTTATTATTACTATTATTTCTCTAATTTCATGAAAAAACTCCTTGATTTCATGGTATTTTGCACAAATCATCAAATAATAAATAAAATTATGAAAACTTGTGGGACCGGGCCACTAGCCGACTGGCCATGCCCTAGTCGGTCCCACATGCCCCTTTTTTTATTATTTTATTTTTCCTCGAATTCATCAAATTCCTTGATTTCATGGTATTTCTCTCAAATTAGGAAAAATTCCCTCAAATCATGAAAAATACTTAAAAAATATAAAAAATTATGAAAACTCGTGGGACCGGGTCCCTAGCCGGCCGGCCGACCGACCACGCCCCCACGGTCTCACACACCCGTGTTTTTATTATTTTATATTTTTTGCTTCCTTGAACTCATGAAAACTCCTTCAATTCATGGAAACTCCTTAAATTCATCAAATTTCTTAAAATTCATGAATTCTTCATAAAATCATCAAAAATATTACAAAATTAAGGAAAATGGCACCACAGGACCGTGGTCACGACTGGCCGACCATGCCTTAGACTCGGCGGTCCCACGCCTCCTTATTCCTTATTTTATAATTATTTTCCATCATCTCATGGTGTTTTCCTCAGTTTCGTCGAAACCCTAATTTTGGCATATTTTCTCGAATGGATGCTCAATTGCACGTCAGAAAATATCAAAATTATCAGGATTGAGACGCGGACGCCTTGGGGACACGAGCACACTATCTTGACCGACCAAGATTGGCTCTTTGGCTTACAAAAGCCGGTCCCATCAAGTTTCACAGTTTTGACCTAATTTGCACAATTGCACGTATTAGGTCCAAGACTCTTCCAAACACTTTGGATTTTCATGAAGTGATCATCAGGCGATCACGTGACTACCCAGGGCTGGTTTCATGTCCCCATGGTCGGTCCCTCACTCTGTCATAATTAATTAGGTTTTCTCACCTAAGGCTCAGACGAGCATTTTCGAATAAATGATTAAACCGGTATTTAATCATTCTTTCACTAAAAAATCGTCAACTCTTCAGGAGTTCTTTGTATTTGCTCACGTGAGCATATGGACACTACATGGTTGATCCACGGTCCCATGTAGTCGCTCCCTCCTTCGTCCCATGGTTAAACTTCTGACGAACCATGAATTGATCATCAATTGATCAAATTAGGGTTTCTGAATCCAAGGATCATCATTCCAGATTCCAACCTTAATAATTTTACGACGACCTCATGGTCATTAATTTTATTAATTATGATCGGTTCAACGACCAGTATTCTAATTAATATTTTTGGTACGCTGCCAATAATCCATCAGATGAGCAACACATGCTCAGACGATCAAATATTCAACAATTCATCACATGAGCAACACTTGCTCAGATGATAAATATTTTCGCAAACCAAGGAATACTGGTTCAACAATCAATATTCAACGATCCATCGAATGAGCAATACTTGCTCACTTCATCGTAAGAACTATACCTATGTCTCATGACATGTTCAATTCATGAGTTTCAGAACATCATGTACAACTCAGCAACTACATGGACTCATCTTCCCATCAAACCACGAAGTCATCAATTGACTAACATACCACGAGACGTCAATCGTGTCACTTTGGGGGGATATCACTTAGGGTTTTGGTCTGGCGGTCTACGGCACGTGTGTTCAAACACACGATGGAATGTGAGCAAGTCGTGCAATCAGTTGAAGGAATTCACGAGGTAGTGGGTAGAAAATCAACCAAGTCTCCACACGTTGAGCAACTGGTTTCAAACACGATCTCCACTTCCCCACTCCTTGATTCCATCAACTGTCACACTTCATGGGGTCATGGTGTCTACAATTCCAGCAATATAAATAAGTCTCTGAATCATGATCAGTATCATCAATCTTACGTCAAACTGACAACACGAGATCATCAACTCATCAATTGAGCAACTACTCTCAATTGAGCAATTTCAATCATTCAGAGCTTATCATATTCAGAATTCACACACCCACAATCTTTGATTACCATTGATTCCACACATTTCCCAGCTTCCCTCCTACAGATCAACCCATCCTCTCTTGTGACCGAATTTACTCTGGAACGGTCATTGTCTTGATTTAGTCCGGAGTACTACAGATTGATCTCTCGAATCTAAAGCACCCCCTTTGCAGCGGTGCATCTGTGTGAGGTTTAACATTTCGCTCGGTTCGAGGAGTCTCCTCCGTACGGTAATCTCCTCAATTCCTTAAAAACCAGCAAATCATTTTTCCCCATCTACAGATTGGCGACACAGTGGGAGATTAATCTCTTGGTTGCAATCTCAAGCTTTCACAAGATGGTTGATCTTAGGTCACTCACGATCGCATATCCTAACATAAATGATGCTAACACTAGAAGCGACACTAATGATGATATTCCAGAAACCATTCCTGCTTCCAACAATGGCGGTGGCGTCACTCCTCATCAGACTGGAGCACATCCCCTGTTTGGTCGTTCCCCTGAGGAAACCAGAGAAAACCCACCTACCATTGCTGATCTCATCAAAGTGCAAGAGACTCTTGCAAAGAATCAAACCGATATGGCTACATCACAGAAGGAGCTATTTAATCAACTGAAGGCTCTCACTGATACAATGTTAGGGAAGACCCAAGGAAAAGGAAAAGAGAAGGAAAAATCCTCAGACGCTGATCCTGAGGTAATTTCGATTCATACAGTAGATGATGATGAAGTCCGCAAAGTTGGATACGATCCATCAGCGAAGGAGTCATCAAACTTCATCACTCAGGAGGATTTGGAACGCCTTCTGGAGAATCGTGGAAAAGATAAGACCCCACATGTCCATCGTCACCAGCCTCCATACCCTGCTGCTACGCAGAGGATTCCTCTTCCAAAAGGTTATATCTCTCCAACCTTTACTTTGTACGACGGAACCGGCAATGCTCGGGAACATGTTTCTCGGTTCCTGGAAGCTTTGGGTGAACATGAGCATAACCATGCTGTTCGCCTCAAAGAATTTTCAAAATCCTTGAAAGGGAGAGCATACACCTGGTACAACAACATTGCACCAGGAACTATCAACGGTTGGGGAGAAATGGTTAATGCTTTCTATAGGAAGTATTTCTTCATTTCAGAGCAAATTACCCTCTCTGATCTCGGAAGGATGTTTCAAAGGAACAACGAACATCCTAACTATTATGTGAAAAGGTTCAGAGTTCAAGCGTTGGATTGCCATGATCTGAACGTCACAGAGCAGCAACTGGTAGACTTGTGTATCAACGGCATGATCCCGGTATACAGATATTTATTGGAAAATATATGTTTCCATACCTTCTCAGAGCTTCATGAAGCGGCAAAGAGATCGGCAACTACTACACCCTCTTTACTGGAAAGAAAAAAAGCTACAAAGGCTGAAGAACCGTGAGACACTCGAGGTAGCAGACGTCTGATTAAGAAGCAGTAAAACCTACAGCCTTCCAAAAAAAACTGTTGCATAAGGGAGCAAACGGAAATCCAAACCGCCGCGCAAGCATACCTCAGCTCCTTCAAAAGCACAAAGGAAGGATAAGCAAGATGCGCAAGCCTCTGACCAACGCACAAGAGTTCCTGATCAAGAAGCACCTGACTTTCCTTTTTCCATTAAAGAGGTGATCGAACTCCTGGATTTCTGGGTCCAAGATGGTGCAATCAAGTTGCCATATGTCAAGAAAGAACCAACTGAAGAAGACATGGAAAGTCCTCGTTACTTCCGCTTCCACAGGTTCGTCAATCATCCCACAAGCGACTGCGGAGTTTTGAAGCACATTTTCAAAGAGAAGGTTGATACACAATAGCTTCAACTGGGGACTGAAGGAGTACACAAGAATCCTCTCCCAGTCAAAACCTTACACTTTCTGAACAACCTATCAAAGAGGCAGTTCAATCCTTGGTCGAACATGAATTTCGTTATTTGTCGAAGGCACAAAGGAGAGACATGTTCACAGTACTGAACCACATAGTGTCAAGAAGTCCATTCCAAAAATACTTCTTGAGCCTCCAACCACAGACCAAGATATGTACGACTGGGGACTGCTTACCACAGTCAATCTCAGAAGAAACGAATTTGGAAGAACGTTGATCGATGCTGACACCTCCATCAACAAAATTCCACTGAAAACCATCAGATCCACATGCATCACTCGACAAGAAGATACTCATGCTCCATCTCAATCAGAGACCTTGAAGGATCACTCGGAAATACTTATGGCTACATCATTCTCAAAGTGAACATAAGTTCAACCTGGACAGAAACCAAGTTTCACATAATCAATCAAGAAGATCCAGGATATGACATGTCCTTCAGACGAGCGTGGATCCAGGCTGAAAAGATGAGTACTTATAAAGCGTCTTTGGTCACACATCTCTCCAACGAAGAAAGTTCTAATCCAGAAGATTTGACGGACATTCCTTCATCAGAGTACTTTGAGTAATTTCGACGAGGTTGAAGCAAGAACCTGCAAAATATGCATAGACATTCATCAAGAGGTTCCGCGCTCAGGCAAGTCTCATTCCATGTCTATGTCATTTATTTCCCCATATGCTATCCTAGCATGGGGACTTAATTATGCTAGCAACTCTACAAGACGTTATGAATGGTAGCTTCACCGCATTAGTATTTTACCAAGTGGTTGAATCTGACGTTTCTCCGAATCAAGCACTGAAATATTCATTATTGACGTCCAAACATGGCAAAGAACATTTTGGGCGTTTCTCCTGCAAGTCCATGTGTTCCACAAAATCGGAAAGCTCTGATGTCTGCACAAGTGTCGAATCCCACTACTGCAACGAAAGGGATGCTGAATCAACAGAAGATACTCCAGGGCCGAGACGATCAAACCCCTAAGACATTCGATGCTTAAGGAATATACGTTTCAACGCTCAAGCATCTAAAAAAGACATCAAATTGTACTCCCAATCAAAGAGTACAGCTTCATCACAAATATCTCGACGATGACACATTGATTCAACACCAGCACGATCAAAGTGTAACTAAATGATAAGTCTTCATTATCCCATGATAAGACTTCTGAAGCATATGTAACATCATGGATGACGCTAACTCCTTCAATATACACCGGGCAACCTGAGGTGATTCCGTGAAACTTCATCAACGGGTTTTCGTTATGTCACAAGCCCCTGCATAATTGAGGAACTTTCTCTCTTCACCAGTCACATCTAGTATGAAAACTCTTGATGCCATCTACCGCAACAATGTTGACTCACTAACAAAGCCAGTTCGTGGTAAAGTTATGCTTTCAGGAGCATTCAGGTTGAACTCTCAGTTACCTTCATCTTACAGACGCTCAACTCATCAACTAGTTCGTGAATGTAAAAGTCTCACTGGATGAAGTAGCAAAGATTATATCTATAATCATGGTTCTAGCCTTTTCGGTCTTTGGAGAAACTTCATCCATCTTCTTCAACACGGCATCACTGGTGGTGAAAGGAGTGTCACCTTCCACTGCTTTCCTGATAGCATCAATCTTTTGACGAAGCCATTTCAGATTGGAGCCAAGTTCTTCAACTTTCTTCAAGTTGTACTCCCAATAAAAGAGTACATCCCGGGCGACAGTATTTCCAGCTGTGATGCGGATATCATTTATAACACGCAAGATGGCTTCTACTTGCCTCGTCAAGAAATAACTATGCTCCGGATCCTTGGTAACGACGATGTGCCCATACGTCTTCCACAGTTTCTTGTACATAGCAGCATATCTAATGGGAACGCTAAATCCACCAACAAACCTGTGATATGGGAGTATCTCACCAAATGAAGGAGTAAAAGAAATCCCTGTGTTGGGATACTCATGCACTATTATCCGGTTCTCAGTCGCTGGAGAAGCGTCAGCAATCATAGGAACAACTTCGGTTGAAGCAGCTTCTTCCATTCTCGATTCGGGTTCCACCATCCCACGCAAAATTGGAGTTTCAGTCACCTCAACGGCATCGAAAACAATCTTTCTATGACCTTGAGGTACAGTGATGGAGGTCTAATTATCAACGGCTCTATAGTTTCTCAAGTCATCATTGTTGGATCCATTATTCCCAACTTCAGCATTTGGCACCTAATGTGAAGATTACATGGGATTAGAATGATTCAAGCGTGGAAACCCAACACAACCATAGAATTCAGAATGTAAGTGAAATAACATCATCTAAGTTCCTTATTATGCACCCAAGACATGCGCAAATAGTGTAGAAGTCATGAAACACGTTTTCAAACAAGCTCAGCTGAAGAGATTTTACACTGCCATGTATTCAACGGAGAACTGGGATCAATTGGTAAGTAATTTAAGGTTGGGTCATACACCATTATCTTTGTATGGATGTTGAATACAACATATCAAAATTTTATAGCAATCGGATGAACAATCTAACAGATGTGGCCAAAACGTCGGACAACATGCAATCTGGAAAAGTTCTGAAGGTCTCCTGGAAGTTCACTATTTCGCCTTTTTCAGGCCCTAAACATGCTCAAACTTCAAAGAGCTTCTTTGTTAAAGCTTGGAATTTCCTGGGATTGAAGATACATATGCAAACCGAGAAAGTCTGAATTCAGACGAGGATTCTACAGCGTTTCTAGTAAAATCTGAAGTCTGAAATTTTCTGGTGACGTATTTCGGCAAAGTTATCCATAAATTCACATGGATTTTCATTCATTCATTCACGAATCAGCGATATCATACTTCTTTGAATAAATTACAGGAGTTATACTTACTAAGGGAGTCTCTAAATCATTTGAAGCCTCAACAATGCAAGAATCTCCGTTGACAACACCACTATCTCCATTCGATTCGGGATTTCGGGAATTCTCCATATTCCCATGTCCCAAAGAAGAGTGCGCTTCATCAACATGATTCTTATCTACAATGGTTTCTTCCTGGATTCATCAACAAAAATTATTATTATTTCATTCAAGGAGATGCCACGATCACCTGCACGAAAGAGATATTTACATTGACTTCTTCATCAGTACTGGATTCCTGAATTGTTCGCCTGGGAACAAGTTGAAGACCGTCAATCGATGGAGAAAAGGTCTGAAAAGAAATAACAAAACCTTGGTCTCGTGATCCTAATTGCACGGGCAGGAAAAAGTCATGACACAAGGAGCGCTAACAACTCACCAAAGAAACGGCTGGGGAATGTACGTCATTTGCTAACATCCTGTAGTCCTTACTTCTGGGTGCTCCGCCCCGAAGACTTTCTTCCATTTCCGAGGAGTCTACATTGATCTGAAACCTCACTACACGATCATCCTGTGGTATAGATGATGAAATAACTAGGAGTACAACTCGGTATGAAGGATCTCTCACCATCACTCAGAGGTCCCAGAAGTAGCATTTCTTGAAGTTGCACCCGCGGAGATGTCATCCCTGGAAACATCGTCTTTGAAAGTGTCATCATGGGAGTCAATCATTCTTGCAAAGTGGTTGTGACAGATGCATAACATTCAGCGCATCATTCAACAAAACAACGAATCATAGAATAAAGATGCTCACATCAGCGTCTGCAAAAATGGTAACTTTCAACTCTTACCCGTTTACGATTCCACTAACAGTACATGAGTTAATACTTCAAATCTTGCTCGTTCCTTCAAACCTTCTAAGACGAGCAAAATTCTGACATGATTTTCATAAAACCGTGAACAACCCACGTAAATTTTACAATGTGAACATTCACTGGTTTCTCAAAATCTGGACAGACGTCCATTCTACGATTGTGAAAACTCACATATAGACATTATTTTACCATGTATAATGGTCTACATTCAACAGTTGTTCAAAATCAAAACATGATTTTACAAACTATATAAATATTTAACGTGAAACTCACGTAAATTTGGAAAATATATCTATATATTTTTTCTCCCTCGCACGAGCATCTGTCTCTGAAGCGAGAGTATATTCTCAAAGATTTCTGAAAGCTCGAGATAAAAAATTTTCATGAAAGCTCATAAAATTTTTTTTATTACTAACAGACGCACGTCTATTTAAAAAAAAAACTTTTCTCTCGTACGAGCATCCACCTTTGAAACGAGAGTTTATTCCACTTTGTGAAATCTCACATATTTAAAAAATAAAATTTTGTTTTTCGTGAAAGCTCATAGACAAAATTTTTATCATTAGACTCACGTCTATTTTGTTGTTTCTTAAACTAACGAACGAACGAGCGTCCGTGCTAAAACGGATTCCTTTCTTGGGCCCGGCCCGCGAATCCTAAACGACCAAGGTTCCATCACAAATCATCGGTGCTACCACTTTATGCTCATCAAACGACGCTCCAATCATGACATTGAAGCCTTCATCAAGTCGTGGTTTGCTCATGCTCTCTAAACCCGGTAACGTCTCAACTTACGACTAAGTTCAATTACTGGTATTATTATTTATGGCCGGAAAATCACCATTTAATGCTGACTGAGGAACACAGCTTTCCTCAGTAAGCAGGGGACTTAATGTACATGGTGGATTTTTGACAAGGGCTAAAATCGTAAACTCATAATTATACGAAGCTCTGATCCAGCAATCAGACGTGAGTATTGAGACACGGGTCTCTCATCGAATTCTCAACGGAGAGTACTTTCTCTCAGAGTACATGTAGATATGTAGTCTCACAACTGGACAACGGCATATCTCATGAATACTGAACACTTTCAGTGATTATTTCTATATAGTATCACGAGATGGACGGCTCCTAGACAGCTTGCTCTGCTAGTATAGAGCGATGACGTCTTCAGGAACAAACAACGAGTTTACCCTGACTATATAAAGGATATGACTTACCGACAAGCTCATATCGGGATAATTAATGCTCCTAGATAGCTTGCTCTGCTAGTATAGAGCCACAAAGTTAATTATTCCTAATTAAGATTAATTCTGTCGTGACATTCACTACTGAATTCCCAGAATAATCTATTATTGCTCCTATTCCATGGTCGAATCCACGACTGGTCCCATGGAATGGCAATAACAATTGCTCTTATTCCATGGTCGAATCCACAACTGGTCCCATGGAATGGCAATAAACAATTTTTCAGATTCTATGATCGAATCCACGACTTGATCTCATAGAATAGTAATAACTATATTATCTCATTACTCCGATTTCATGATCGAATCCACAACGGGTCTCATAAATGGTAATAGATAAATCTTAATTACTCTGATTCTATGGTCGAATCTACGATCCCATGGAATGGTAATGCTCACTTTATTATTCTGAATTCGTAGTCGAATCCTCAGCTGATCTTATGAATTAATAATAAACATCTAATTACTCAGTTTTGTGAATTATTCTCCACCGAATTCCACAATTAGTAATAAATAATCAACAACAGGGCGTCTGAGCTACCTCTAAGTAAGCCCCGATTCAAATGGTGAAGGTGTATTCAACGACGATACACTAACAGTCACCGCACGAACGAGTATTTCAAAATACAACGAAATGATGAACCTATGCAAAATAGGGAAGAAAATAATAAATAATTAAAAATATTGACCAGGGTGCTGGGAGCATGGACACACGACCGACCAACCGTGCCGTGGTCAATCCCACGCCAGTTTCATATTTTTAATGCATTTTTATTATTTTCCATGATTTGATGAAAATTCTCTCATTTTATCAAATCTCCCTCGTCTCGAGGAAACTCCTCGGTTTCATGGTATTTTCATAAATTCGTAAAAAATAATATAAAATTAAGAAAAAAAGTGTGGGGCGTGACCGTTGGCCAACCGACCATGCCTTGGTCCCAGCCGGCCCCATACCTCACGGTTCCTCATTATTTTATTATTATTATTATTATTTCTCTAATTTCATGAAAAAACTCCTTGATTTCATGGTATTTTTCACAAATCATCAAATAATAAATAAAATTATGAAAACTTGTGGGACCGGGCCACTAGCCGACTGGCCATGTCTTAGCCGGTCCCACACGCCCCTTGTTTTATTATTTTATTTTATTTTTCCTTGAATTCATCAAATTCCTTGATTTCATGGTATTTCTCTCAAATTAGGAAAAATTCCCTCAAATCATGAAAAATACTTAAAAAATATAAAAAATTATGAAAACTCGTGGGACCGGGCCCCTAGCCGGCCGGACGGCCATGCCCCCACGATCCCAGACCCGTGTTTTTATTATTTTAATATTTTTTGCTTCCTTGAACTCATGAAAACTCCTTCAATTCATGGAAACTCCCTAAATTCATCAAATTTCTTAAAATTCATGAATTCTTCATAAAATCATCAAAAATATTATAAAATTAAGGAAAATGGCACCACGGGACCGTGGTGACGACCGGACGACCATGCCTTGGCCTCGGCGGTCCCACGCCTCCTTATTCCTTATTTTATAATTATTTTCCATCATCTCATGGTGTTTTCCTCAGTTTCGTCGAAAACCTAATTTTGGCATATTTTTCGAATGGATGCTCAATTGCACGCCAGAAAATATCAAAATTCTCAGGATTGAGACGCGGACACCTTGGGAACACGAGCACGCTATCTTGACCGACCAAGATTGGATCTTTGTCTTACATAAGCCGGTTCCATCAAGTTTCACAGTTTTGACCTAATTTGCACAATTGCACGTATTAGGTCCAAGACTCTTCCAAACACTTTGGATTTTCATGAAGTGATCATCAGGCGGTCACGTGACTACCCAGGGACGGTTTCATGACCCCATGGTCGGTCCCTGACTCTGTCATAATTAATTAGGTTTTCTCACCTAAGGCTCAGACGAGCATTTTCGAATAAATGATTAAACCAGCATTTTATCATTCTTTCACCAACAAATCGTCAACTCTTCAGGAGTTCTTTGTATTTTCTCACGTGAGCATATGGACACTACATGGTTGATCCACGGTCCCATGTAGTGTCTCCCTCCTTCGTCCCATGGTTAAACTTCTGACGAACCATGAATTGATCATCAATTGATCAAATTAGGGTTTCTGAATCCAAGGATCATCATTCCAGATTCCAACCTTAATAATTTTACGACGACCTCATGGTCATTAATTTTATTAATTATTCTCGGTTCAACGACCAGTATTCTAATTAATATTTTTGGTACGCTGCCAATAATCCATCAGATGAGCAATACATGCTCAGACGATCAAATATTCAACAATTCATCACATGAGCAACACTTGCTCAGATGATAAATATTTGCTCAAACCAAGTAATATTGGTTCAACAATCAATATTCAACGATCCATCAAATGAATAATACTTGATCACTTCATTGTAAGAACTATACCTCTGTCTCATGACATGTTCAATTCATGAGTTTCAGAACATGATGTTCAACTCAGCAACTACATGGACTCATCGTCCCATCAAACCACGAAGTCATCGATTGACTAACATACCACGAGACGTCAATCGTGTCACTTTGGGGGGATATCACTTATGGTTTTGGTCTGGCGGTCTACGGCACGTATGTTCAAACACACGATGGAATGTGAGCAAGTCGTGCAATCAGTTGAAGGAATTCACGAGGTAGTGGGTGGAAAATCGACCAAGTCTCCACACGTTGAGCAACTGGTTTCAAACACGATCTCCACTTCCCCACTCCTTGATTCCATCAACTGTCACACTTCATGGGGTTATGGTGTCTAAAATTCCAGCAATATAAACAAGTGTCTGAATCATGATTGAAGGATCAGCATCAACAGTATCATCAATCTCACGTCTCATCGACAACACGAGATCATCAACTCATCAATTGAGCAACTACTCTCAATTGAGAAATTTCAATCATCCAGAGCTTATCATATTCAGAATTCACACACCCACGATCTTTGATTACCATTGATTCCACACATTTCCCATCTTCCCTCCTACAGATCAACCCATCCTCTCTTGTGACCGAATTTACTCTGAAACGGTCATTGTATTGATTTAGGCCGGGGTACTACAGATTGATCTCTCGAATCTAAAGCACCCCCTTTGCAGCGGTGCATCTGTGTGAGGTTTAAAATTTCGCTAGGTTCGAGGAGTCTCCTCCGTACGGTCGTCTCATCAATTCCTTAAAAACCAGCAAATCGTTTTTCCCCATCTACAATAGGTAAGATATAAAAAGTAATCACAAATCTCCTCGTCTCATTCTTTGTGATTCCACAATAACTTGTTTTACTACCATATAGTTAAGTTATTGTGAGGTGGTTGATATTTCTAGGCTGTTCTTCCGGAATATAAGACCGGGTTACCATTTGGTTCATGTTCACCTTGATTTATCAAAAGACGGAAAAAAAAACTACATAGGTATTTCTGTGGGAGACAGATTTATTTATCAGAATAAACTTTTCTGTGGGAGACTGATTTGTTTATCAAGTCTTCGACTTTGGGTCGTAGCAACTCTTAGTTGTGGGTGAGATCATCTAAGGGAATCAAGTGCGTAGAGTCCTGCTGGGATTCATAGGCGTAAGGAACGTGACTGTACCTTAATCAGTGTGAAATTGGTTAGGGCTCAACTACATTCCAATCCAAAGTTAACTTGTAGTAGGCTATAGTATGTAGCTGCTTAATACAGTGTGGTGTTCAAATCTGGACTAGGTCTCATGGTTTTTCTGCATTTGTTGTTTCCTCGTTAACAAAACTTATGGTGTCTGTGTTATTTATTTTCCGCATTATATTTGTTTATATAATTGAAATATCACAGGTTGTGCGTAGTTCAATCGATTGGTAAATCCAACCTTTGGTTGTTGATTGAAATTGATTGACACTTGAACATTGTTCTTTGGTACCGTTCAAGTTGTTTCTCAAAATAATCAGGCTCACGTATTCTATCTGTTCGATTTGTTGATTACATTGAGAAACAGAGATATAACTCTTGGATATATTTTCCTTGATTGAGTCTGACTGTCTAGTTGATTCTCTTGGAATTATATTGGAGTTAGTCCATACAGATTTCCTAAACGAAATATTGGGTGTGGTTGTCAGACCCCAGCTTTTTCACAATGCATTCACTGCAGCATGAAATGGAAGAAAATGGTTCTCTGAATTTCTTATCTTAAAGCAAATAGCGAGTTGTAAATGCTTCTTCCTAAGTTTGATGGAAACCTATGCTCTCTTCTAATCTTGGTTTTATCGCAATGGTGAAGCTCAAGCCTACTTAGTTCAAGTTAATTGTAACATTTATTTGAAATTGTCTTTCATTTTTAAAAATCAAGTTATTTTTCAGTGAGGAAGCAAATTTCGAGACATTGTGATCAGACTTCTCTTGGTGCAAGTTTTAATGAAGAAGCAAATATTTGTTCTCTGCTTGTGTCTTACTACTGTCTGCACAAAGTAATAGTGAGAATATGTTTGAACTGTCCAGTTTTGAGAACAAAACAATATGATAAATTGAGTTGCCTTTAGTTTTTCTGTATTCTTCCACAACAAATTTTGAGAGAGGGTATGGATATCAAAAAATTTAAAATAACTTAAGAATTTTCACGATAGACAAATTATAACCAACAAGGTTTGCGTGATTATCAAAAGACTACCTCAAAATTCTCACAAAACACTATGCGGAAAGAAAAAAGTAGAAGAACAGGAAAAAAAATAAAGAAAGTATCATCCCAAAAAGGTTATAATAAACCCCCATACAAAATAAAAGTTTATTTGATGATAAAAGTTTGAGAATATCAAAAAGAAGAAGAATAGAAAGTGGCGCCAACAAATAACGCCCGCAACCATTTGTCTGTAATTCAATGAAATTTCTTTTTAAAACTTTTTTACTAATAATACCTAATAGGTTATGGTTAATTTAGGGGCATTCCTTTATATACCCTTAAAAATACTAATGATACTCCTTTATCTGTGTACCCAAACAATTTATCTACCTACCCCGTCAGATCTGTAAAATCTTTACACCCCCGAACAGGGAAATATAAACACAAATCTGTTTCTTCTCCTTCGTTTGAAATTCATGAAACTGTGGAGTTATTGCTCTTCTCCCATCTCTTCATAGATCCAAACAAAATAACATTGGAAAAACCTACTTGTTGTAATCTTTAATTTTCCTAAACTTCACCAGCATCAACCAAATAACCCTTGTTTATCTTGATTTCTTCTCTTCTTATTATAGCAGAGAGCGAGGGCGGGAAAAATGGCATCTTAAAGAGGTAGTAAAGCAGATAAAATAAAGAGAAAATTTCAACAAGCTGATACGAACAAAGATGTAAATTTGAATATAGAAGAAAGACATTACGTTTTGTTGTTGTAAACCCTAGGGTTAATTTTCGCGAAAAATAAACTAGTTCCATGATATTTTTAAAATATATGGTGATTTATTGATGGGGATAAAGATTAAAGTCACTTAAGTATATTAACGGTTAGATTAAATGGTATAAACAATTTCACAGTCATTGGTGTTACCTTTCGCTCATGAACACAATCAACTTTGCTTTGCTTTTCTCATTTATCCCTAACCATCATCAAAAAATTCTAACCATAATAGTCCAATGCTAGCCCACATTTATTTACCAAGTTCATAAGACTTCTACCACTTGCTTGCTTCTATCTCTCTCCCTCCCTATCGCTTGCAATCACCTTCGGTGTCGTTTAAATTGCTACACCTAGCCTACCGAGTATTGGGTTATGATGTGTTTATTGTCAAAATTATGGGTGTGAAATGTTAATTCCATATTTGGATGTGTTTAGGAAAACCAAAGCATTCATTGCAGAAGGAAATGAAAGAAAATGGTTCTATGAATTTCTTATCTCAAAGCAAATGACGAGTTGTAACTGCTGCATCCTAAGTTGATAAAAACCCATGCTCTCTTCAAATTTTGGTGTTATGGCATTGATGAAGCTCAAGTCTACATAAAGGACTTGGGCACTTGGATTCTTGGAGTACTACTCTTCTAAGCTTATTTGTAGCTTTTACAAGAATGATGTTGGTGAATCACAAAGAAGGAAGTTCAAGAATGGGCAGTAGTACACATTGCTATGGGATTCTTGAATATTCATAATCATATTTGTGAACTACGGTGCATGGTCGTTAATGACTTTGTATTTTCTTCTTTTTTAAGAAAATATTTTTATACGCCATTGGTATCCATTCTTGGTGTAAATCCGTGCGAAAAATATTGATTCTACATTCAAAGGGCAAATGATTTTGCAGTATTAATATTTATGGTTTCATATATTGCAACTTGTTATGGGATATGTGTGTTTGCGTCCATGAACTATGATTGTCACATACATGTCAAAAGTTAAGTCTTTCACATGTCATTATGCAAATATTTCTAAAAGATTGAATGAACTTTTGAAAAACAAAAGTTAAGCCTATTATGTCATTATGCAAATATTGATGAAAGAAAGGATGAACTTTTGTTTACAAAGATTAAGTCTATTATATGTCATTGTGCAAATGCTGATGAGAAATAGAATGAATCTTTGTTATTCCGCAGTATTGATCTTCCCTGATCCATATTTTTATGTATATACTGTGCGGCTCCGTAAGCTTTCTTATGTGAGAATTTCCGATTGAATTAATCACGGGTTCTCTTGTGGTTAATTTAATTGATATTTTTTGGATACAAATCCATATTATTATGTGATTTTTTAATGTCCAAAGAAATCCTTCTTTTCTTGTGAAAGTAAGGTCGCTCTTGTTGTTCTTTCGGGAATGACATTTTATGAGGGAGAGTTCTTAATTGAACTTGTGCTTAATTGCCAAATCTTTATGGGGAGTGCGGCTGTGGAATATTATTGGGGTTATCTTGTATCTTATAAACTCCTTGATGAATGCATTTAGTTTCGGCTATATGATTGCATCTAAAAGTTGACATATGCTTTCTTTTGGTCGTGAAGTGTCTCTATGGAAATTTCATTAAGATCCCACTAGTTTTCGTACCTTTGCGAATTTTATTGACAAAAAGGGGGAGAATTAATGTGCATATTACACTACAAATACATATGGTTTTCGGATCATTATGTAAGGGGGAGTGGTTTTCATGTGAGATGAAGTATTGACTAAGGGGGAGTGATACATATCACCATAGTATTGTTGTCAAAGTTGTGATACAATTGAACTTTGATGTTGTGTAATAATACTATGACATTGTGTAACAATGATTAAGAACTTTTGTTTTCTCATTGTTGTGGCTACGGATCTTCAACAATGATGACGCTGATTTGAATATCTTTGGAATCATTGGAGTACTTGGAAGTGACGAAGATTTCGAGTAATGTTGAAGAACCAAGGAGATCATGCATGTGAAAGAGAAGCTGCAAAGTTTATTTATTTTGTATTCCATATGTATTGATAGTTTTGTCATTAAAATTGACAAAGGGGGATATTGTTAGAGCACTGCTCGGTCGAACTCGCTAGCGTTACTATCTCAAGCTTGTTTGTCAAGTTTAGTTTCCAAAACTATAAGTCTTGATTTCTAGTCTACTTATAGCTAAGTCTCGGACTAGGATAGAAAGTGTAGTTGAGCTCTAGACTCCGCGGCGTTCATCATGCAAAGACGAAAAACTACTCAAGGAACTGGTGGAACTTCATCGACTAAAAGGTATGTGGATACTTGAACTTATCTATCACTCAAAAGTCTACCTACTCTATCTCCTATCTTGAGACAAAAGTCGTATTGCTATATAGACTTCGATTATACACATTTGCTATTTCGAGCCAAGTTTATCTCGCTTATATATTTTTCGAAATATGTGTTGGTAAGCTTTCCCTTTGCCCAAGTTCATCTTTACAAGTGACGAAAGTCATGTTGATTGTTTCAATCTCTTGAAAATCGCTTTGATGAAAAATAGTGTGTGAATAACCGCTATATAACATCCTCTAAGAATGTTTCAATGATTGAAATAAAGAGTTTAGAACATGTAACCATCTTTGGATATAATTATATAGTGTGTTCGCACATTAGTGTATAAGCCCAAAACCGGGAACCAAATGTATGCATACTTGCGTGTGTATTAAATGGTTGATGGAGACTAGGTAAGTATGCGTACCCGTACGTATACTGGCGGAAGTTCGTGACCGTGAATTTATGCTGAGTTTGGAAATCAAAACCAACTCAATCCGGTTACCTAAGTATGCGTACCCGTATGCACACTAGCAGAAAATTCATGTCCGTGAATTTCTGCTGAGTTTGAAAACCAAAACAAACTCCAATCCGGTTACTTAAGTACACATACCCGTATGCATACTTAAGTGTGTTACTTTCTAAAATTGGTTTGTTCAGGAACTAAAACATTTATATAATAAGGAATGCAATTTGCAAACCTTGGTGATAATGTTCATGAATCGATTCGAGTGAATCAAAACCAATTTTGCTTCGATTGTGTCTTGTATACTTCTATAATATCTAAGCAATTGAACAACTCTCGAACTAGTTCATTTGTACTAGTTATGGTGAAGATGAATAAGGTTGATATGAAAGTGCGCATATGGCTAACCATTTGGTTAAATACTGTTGAACCAACTAGGTGTACACGTTTAGGTACGGTTACACAAACCTAAATGAACGTGCATTTCATTTGTGTATAACAAGATAAGATTCGATCTAACGGCTGAAAGATATTAGCTTGAATCTAATCAGATTTTCATCTAACGAAGAATATTGAATGCTTTGTTACCAAGGTAGCATTGATTGCAAACCCTGATTTGAAGACTATATAAACGAGAACTCTAGCAACTGGGAAACCTAATCCCCACACCTCCTATGTGATACTAGTTGTATAAGCTAGAGTCGATTCTCCTTTAACCATAGGTTTCTATCGAGACCCTGTAGGTTAACGACTTGAAGACTTCATTGGGATTGTGAAGCCAGGTCCAACTATTTTCTCTATAGTTGCGTGATCTGATCTTGCTGTTTCTATCGTATTGAGTACAATTGTAAAATTGGCTCGAGATTAATTTCTATGATAGGCAAGATAAAAAAGTAGTCACAAACATCTTCGTCTCATCGTTGTGATTCCAAAATATCTTGTTTCGCTAGTCGATTAAGATTATTGTGAGGTGATTGATATTTCTAGGCTGTTCTTCGGAAATATAAGTCTGGTATATCAATTAGTTCCTATTCACCTTGATTTATCAAAAGAAGGAACAAAACTCATAGGTATTTCTATGGGAGACTGATTTATCTATTCCTGTAGAGTTTTCTGCGTGATACGGATTTTTTATTAAAGTCTTCGACTTTGGGTCGTAGCAACTCTTAGTTGTGGGTGATATCAGATAAGGGAATCAAGTGCGTAGTATTCTGCTGGTATCAAAGACGTAAGGAGCGCAACTGTACCTTGGATCAATGTGAGATTGATTGGGGTTCAACTACAGTCCATACCGAAGTTAGCTTTTAGTAGGCTAGTGTCTGTAGCGGCTTAATACAGTGTGTGTTCAATCTGGACTAGGTCCCGGGTTTTTTTTGCGTTTTCGGTTTCCTCGTTAACAAAACTTATGGTGTATGTGTTATTTCTTTTCTGCATTATATTTAGTTATATAATTGAAATATCACAGGTTGTGTGTTGAACAATTGGTAAATCTAACCTTTGATTGTTGAATGAAATTGATTGATCCTTGAACATTGGTCTTTCGTACCGTTCAAGTGATTTCTCTTGTATTCAATCAGGCTCGCAAATTCTATTTGTGTGAGTGAGGATTGAATCGAGAAATTGAGATATAACTCTTTGATATACTTTTTATCAAGATTGAGTCTGACTGTCTAGTTGATTCTCTTCAAAGTATATTGGATTTAGTCCATATAGATTTCTAAATTAAATATTGGGTGAGGTTGTTAGAACCCCACTTTTTCAATTGGTATCAGAGCAGGCAAACACATTTAAGACCTCATAAGTCTGTGTTTGTGGCGATATGATTATGGATGAGTCTATCTCTAATAACGTACCAGTTCAGAAATTACCAGATGATTATGAAAGCTTGGATTCACCTGAGAGAACTGTCACATCTAAGTCAATATCTAAACATTCTCTTGATGTAAAAACTATTGATTGGGAAACACTCTTAGAAGAACAGTTGGATGAACTTTCTGATGAAGATGATTTGGATATTGATAGAGATGTTGATGAGGAAGTCTCAGAGTATGTTAAGTTTTTGGATTCGTTAAAAATGAAGAAGATTACAACTTCTCATGTCACACCTCTTATGACTCATCTCTGTCGAGAAAACAAGAAATTGAAAAGGATTTACGAAGGTCTTTATGGTCGGAATCTCTTTTGCGAATCGATCCTCAAAGATACCGAGGAAAACCTGAGCAGAAAGTCACTTGAATGTGATCGTGTTTATCAAAAATACTTCTTCTTAGAAGAGAAACCTGCAGAAATTGAAGCACGGATTAACTCCCAACAAGCAAGTTTTGATGACAGAAAGCGGGTATCTCACTCGAGAAAAACGCCTTGAGGATGATATAGCTGATGCTTTTGATAAAATTAAGTTGTTGGAAGATGACTTGAAAAATTTCAATACTAGTTCAAGAAAATTAACCACTATGCTCGGAGCAAGTAAAAATCATCATGATACACGAGGATTGGGCTATAAGGGAATAGATGCTCCAAGTACTAGCAAAGAGGTAAAATTTGTCAAGGCTAGTGATTCTTCTCAACAAAAGGTTTTCACTGATGGAAAAAGTGAAATACCTTCACCGGCATTTAAGGTTCAAAAGAGCAAAGTACATCAACCTCCAAAGTCAGCACACACGGATCGAGGTAAGAGCAATCCTTATGTTTGCCATTATTGCGGAAATAAAGGTCACATGGAAAGGAGATGTCGTTTCCGTATAAGGAATGAGAAACTTCATGATGTTCTTGTTTGGGCATCACAAGAAGTTGTGAAACCAAGATCATATGTTAAGACTAATTCCCTTAACGTTACAGGTTGTAACTGTCCAACCTTTAGGCAAAGGAATCATTGCTGTGATAAACCTAGATTTTCCTATAAACGTCATACGAAGCCTTTTCACAGTCGTAATGGTTATCAAAAGGATAACTTCGTAAAGATGAAATCCGATGCTCCCAATTGGAGAAAGACTAACTTGCAAAAGACTAGTCTATCCAGTTCTCTTTCGAGAAATCTTGAAGAGAGTAATGGGAAGAAGGTTCCGGTTTTTTCTAAACACACTTATAAGTGGGTTCCAAATAAAGTCAATGATGGATGCTTTGAGTGTGAAAATTAATGATCTCCCAGAAAATTCCATGAATATGGAGAAGGCAGTATCCATGATGTTGGAACTTAAAGAGTTCTTTGGAAAGATAGATTTGGATGTGAAAGGTTCTAAAAGCGATCTCATTCATGATAATCCAAAATTCACTTGTGGTGAGCAAGATGTTGTTCACCTCAACACAATTTTAGTGTGTTGAAAGTGCATCCTCACCAAGGAAGGCCCTGCTATGTATACGGTGAGGGAAGCACGAGAATTTGGGCGCACAGATTATGCTGTAGAATTCAATTGGATTCTTATAAAAAGGTGTGTCTATAGACTTGAGCAAGATTTATGTTTTTATTTTCTTAGAGTACTTATATAGATTCATGCACCTTGCTTATCGTTCATTTCTACCTAACTTGATCTATGTTTAAGGTTCTTAAATGTTTAGGGTTGAATATAGTAGTTCGGGATGTTTGGACTTCATGGTACACATACCAGGTATGCATACCATCATTGAAAATCAAAATCCAGGGATTTTAGTATGCATACCCGTTTGCATACTGCTCCAGGTCATGAAAATTCGTTTGCAAACCGGTATGCATACTTTCCCGTAGACGTCGATTTTCGGTGAACTTGTTTTGGCCGTATTTTCTTCTTCCGAATTCGGAATGGCCTCATTCGTTTTGCATTCTCTTACTCTTTGAATTCTCTTCAAAATGGTGATAAGAATTTCTGAATTTGGATGAGTTAAGGTTGTTCTTAGTCCCGTCTCTTGTTTTTGAGTGTTTTGCTTCGTTTCGTTGCACTTGTTCCACTTCGCTTGGACTTGGGCACTTGGATTCTTGGATTACTACTCTTCTAAGCTCATATGTATCTTTTACAAGAATGATGTTGGTAAATCACAAAGAAGGAAGTTCAAGAATGGGCAGTAGTACACATTGTTTTGTGACTCTTGAATGTTCACAATCATATTTTGTGAACTACGGTGCATGGTCGTTAATGACTTTGTATTTTCTTCTTTGTTAAGAAAATATTTTTATACGCCATTGGTATCCATTCTTGGTGTAAATCCGTGTGAAAAATATTGATTCTACCTTCAAAGGGCAAATGATTTTTCAGTATTAATATTTATGGTTTCATATATTGCAACTTGTTATGGGATATGTGTGTTTGCGTCCGTGAACTATGATTGTCCCATACATGTCAAAAGTTACGCCTTTCATATGTCATTATGCAAATATTTCTAAAAGATTGAATGAACTTTTGACAAACAAAAGTTAAGCCTATTATGTCATTATGCAAATATTGATGAAAGAAATGATGAACTTTTGTTTACAAAGATTAAATCTATTATATGTCATTGTGCAAATGGTGATGAGAAATAGAATGAATCTTTGTTATTCCGCAGTATTGATCTTCCCTGATCCATATTTTTATGTATATACTATGCGGCTCCGTAAGTTTTCTTATGTGAGCATTTACGATTGAATTAATCATGGGTTCTCTTGTGGTTAATTTAATTGAGATTTTTGGATACAAATCCATATTCTTATGTGATTTATTAATGTCCAAAAAAATCCTTCTTTTCTTGTGAAAGTAAGGTCGCTCTTGTTGTTCTTTCGGGAATGACATTTTATGGGGGAGAGTTCTTAATTGAACTTGTGCTTAATTGCCAAATCTTTGTGGGGAGTGCGGCTGTGGAATATTATAGGGGTTATCTTATATCTTTTTAAACTCCTTGATGAATGCATTTAGTTTCGGCTATATGATTGCATCTAAAAAGTTGACATGTGCTTTCTTTTGGTCATGAAGTATCTCTATGGAAATTTCATTAGGATCCCACTAGTGTTCGTACCTTTGAGAATTGTATTGACAAAAAGGGGGAAATTAATGCGTAGTTCACACTACAAATACATATGGTTTTCGGATCATTATGTAAGGGGGAGTGGTTTTCATGTGAGATGAAGTATTGACTAAGGGGGAGTGATACATATCACCATAGTATTGTTTTCAAAGTTGTGATACAATTGAACTTTGATGTTGTGTAATAATACTATGACACTGTGTAACAATGATTGAGAACTTTTATTTTCTCATTGTTATGGATACGGATCTTCAACAATGATGACGCTGATTTGAATATCTTTGGAATCATTGGAGTACTTGGAAGTGACGAAGATTTCGAGTAATGTTGAAGAACCAAGGAGATCATGCATGTGGAAGAGAAGCTGCAAAGTTTATTTATTTTGTATTCCTTATGTATTGATAGTTTTGTCATTAAAATTGACAAAGGGGGAGATTATTAGAGCACTGCTCGATCGAACTCGCAAGCGTTGCTATCTCAAGCTTGTTTGTCAAGTTTAGTTGCCAAAACTATAAGTCTTGATTTCTAGTCTACTTATATCTAAGTCTCGGACTAGGATAGAAAGTGTAGTTGAGCTATAGACTCCAAGACGTTCATCATGCAAAGACGAAGAACTACTCAAGGAACTGGTGGAACTTCATCGACTAAAAGGTATGTGGAGAATTGAACTTATCTATCACTCAAAAGTCTATCTACTCTATCTCCTATCTTGAGACAAAAGTCGTATTGCTATATAGACTTCGATTATACACATTTGCTATTTCGAGTCGAGTTTATCTCGCTTATCTATTTCTCGAAATATGTATTGGTAAGCTTTCCCTTTGGCCAAGTTCATCTTTACAAGTGATGAAAGTCATGTTGATTGTTTCAATCTCTTAAAAATCGCTTTGATGAAAAATAGTGTGTGAATAACCGCTATATAACATCCTATAAGAATGTTTCAATAATTGAAATAAAGAGTTTAGAACATGTAACCATCTTTGGATATAAGCATATAGTGTGTTCGGACATTAGTGTATATGTCCAAAACCGGGAACCAAATGTATGCATAATTGTGTGTGTACTAAATGGTTGATGGTGACTGGGTAAGTATGCGTACCCGTACGCATACTGGAGGAAGTTCACGACCGTGAATTTCTTCTGAGTTTGGAAATCAAAACCAACTCAATCCGGTTACCTAAGTATGCGTACCCGTACGCATACTAGCGGAAAGTTCATGTCCGTGAATTTCTGTTGAGTTTGAAAACCAAAAAAAACTCAAATCCGATTACTTAAGTACGCATACTCGTACACATAATTATGTGTGTTACTTTCTAAAATTGGTTTGTTCATGAAATAAAACATTTATATAATAAGGAATGCAATTTGCAAACCGTGGTGATAATGTTCATGAATCGATTCGAGTGAATCAAAACCAATTTTGCTTCGATTATGTCTTGTATACTTCTATAAGATCTAAGCAATTGAACAACTGTCGAACTAGTTCATTTAAGTAATTTTAACTAGTTATGGTGAAGATGAATAAGGTTGATATGAAAGTGCTCATATGGCTAACCATTTGGTTAACTACTGTTGAACTAACTAGGTGTACACGTTTAGGTACGGTTACACAAACCTAAATGAATATGCATTTCATTTGTGTATAATAAGCTAAGATTCGATCAAATGGTTGAAAGATATTAGCTTGAATCTGATCAGATTTTCATCTAACTGTGAATATTGAATGCTTTGTTACCAAGGTAGCATTGATTGCAAACCCTGATTTGAAGACTATATAAAGGAGAACTCTAGCAACTGGGAAACCTAATCCCCACACCTCCTTTGTGATACTAGTTGTATAAGCTAGAGTCGATTCTCCTTTAACCTTAGGTTTCTATCGAGACCCTGTAGGTTAACGAATTGAATACTTCATTGGGATTGTGAAACCAGTCCCAACTATTTTCTCTGTAGTTGTGTGATATGATCTTGTTGTTTCTATCGTATTAAGTAAAATTGTAAAATTGGATCGAGATTAATTTCTCTGATATGCGAGATAGAAAATTAGTCACAAACATCTTCGTCTCATCGTTTGTGATTCCACAATATCTTGTTTCGTTAGTTGAATAAGATTACTGTGAGGTGATTGATATTTCTAGGTTGTTCTTCGGGAATATAAGTCTGGTATATCAATTGGTTCATGTTCACCTTGATTTATCAAAAGACGGAACAAAACTCGTAGTTATTTCTGTGGGAGACAGATTTAACTATTATTGTAGACTTTTTTGTGTGATAAAAATTTGTTTATTAAAGTCTTCGACTTTGGGTCGTATCAACTCTTAGTTGTGGGTGAGATCAGCTAAGGGTATTAAGTGCGTAGTATCCTGCTGGGATCAGAGACTTAAGGAGCGCAATCGTACCTTGGATCATTGTTAGCTTGTAGTAGGCTAGTGTCTGTAGCGGCTTAATACAATGTGTGTTCAATCTGGACTAGGTCCCAGGGTTTTTCTGCGTTTGCGGTTTCCTCGTTAACAAAACTTTTGGTGTCTGTGTTATTTCTTTTCTGCATTATATTTTGTTATATAATTGAAATATCACAGGTTGTGCATTGAATATTTCAATTAGTAAATCCAACCTTTGGTTGTTGATTGAAATTGATTTATCCTTGAACATTGGTCTTTGGTACTGCTCAAGTGATTTCTCTTGTATTCAATCAGGCTCACAAATTCTATTTGTTTGAGTGAGGATTGAATCGAGAAATTGAGATATAACTCTTTGATATACTTTTTATCAAGATTGAGTCTGAATGTCTAGTTGATTCTCTTGAAAGTATATTGGAGTTAGTCCATACAGATTTCTAAGCGAAATATTGGGTGAGGTTGTTAGACCCCTACTTTTTCATAATGGATTATGAGCCCACAATCAGTTATGCCAATTCGTAATTAACTCCAATATAATTCTAAGAGAATCAACTAGACAGTCAGACTCAATCAAGAAAAATATATCCAAAAGTTATATCTCAATTTCTCAAATCAATCTGCAATCGAACAGATAGGAACCTATGAATCAAATCAATATGAGAAATAACTTGGATGGTACCTAACACCAATATCCAAGAGTCAATCAATTTCAATCAACAACCAAAGGTTGGATTTCCCAATTGATCGATTCAAACGCACAACCTGTGATATTTCAATTATATAACAAAATATAATGCGGAAAACAAATGACACAGACACCAAAAGTTTTGTTAACGAGGAAACCGCAAATGCAGTAAAACCCCGGGATCTAGTCCAGATTGAACACACACTGTATTAAGCCGCTACAGACACTGTATTAAGCCGCTACAGACACTAGCCTACTACAGACACTGTATTAATCTTAATCGACTAACAAAAGAAGATATTGTGGAATCACAAACGATGAGACGAAGATGTTTGTGACTTCTTTTATATCTTGCCTATCGGAGAAATCAATCTCAAGCCAATCTTTACGATTGTACTTAGTACGATAGAAACAGCAAGATCAGATCACACAACTACGAGAAAGTAGTATCATTCTGGCTTCACAATCCCAATGAAGTCTTCAAGTCGTTATCCTACAAGGTCTCGATAGAAACCTAAGGTTAAAGGAGAATCGACTCTAGCTTATACAAATAGTATCACACAGGAGGTGTGGGGATTAGGTTTCCCGGTTTCTAGAGTTCTCCCTTATATGGTCTTTGAAATTAGGGTTTGCAATCTAAGTTACACT